>NW_025334095.1:0-375000 GCF_014858855.1 Bufo gargarizans
TTGAACATGCTGTTGTCATCCTGAACAGGATGCGTGACTTCCATGTTGACCTCTCCACATGGTTCAGTGTGACTGCCGTTATACTCATCCGTGTGGTAATCCGGTTTTGGGAATGGAGCGTTATTACCACATGTATATATCTATATATATATTTACATTTTATATGACTTATTGACAACTATGTTATGATAATTTGCACATGCGATTTTTATATAATCACAGCTTTTCACTTTGCAATGTAAACTGTGGTATATATAATATTCTTGAAGTCATGTCACCATTTTGGGAGTTATTCTTCTCATCTCCATGGTTGCTATTATGTGACCGCATAGACAGGATGTGTTTGTGGTTCAGCTTGCGTTCAATTTCAGGTGCGAACACGTGATCTGTTACACCCTGAGTTTGTATTTGTACTTGGCACCATTAAATTTTGACAGTGCTTGAAAAAAGTCCTATTGTGTGGACCGAAACGTCACGTTGGGGTGAATAAACGCACATTTTCTGGAGGTTGTGCGGTGGCATGTGTTTATATTTATACAGTATATAAAAACATTTAAAAAAAAATTAATTGTAGGCTTTACAATCTTAAAAATCCTTTGAAATTAAACATTGCCAAAGGAATATATTGCAATTTGTATGCATGGGAACACATTCCTGCTGTAGACTAAGAACTTGCTGCTGTCAGAGGTGTATACGTTTATTTTTGGTGTTGCCCCGGTCTGGCGGGGGCCCATTCATGTGAACATATTCCTGCTACAAACAAAGAACAGTCTCCTGTCTGTTATGACTGAGTTTGGCCCAGCTATGTGTAGGCGTTATACTACCCCATTACCATTTACATGCTGCTGCTGCTGTCTGTCCTGATGAGTTTGACCTATCTATGTGTAGGCCTTATACTACCCCCTTACCATTTACTTGCTGCTGCTACTGCTGCTGATGTCTGTACTGATGATTTTGGCCGAACTATGTGTAGGCCTTATACTACCCCCTTACCATTTACATGCTGCTGTTGCTGTCTATCCTGACAAGTTTGGCCGAGCTATGTGTAGGCTTTAATCTTCCCCGTTACCTCTACCTGCTGCTGCTGTCTGTCCTGACCCTGATGATTTTACCCATTGACTAAAAGGGCCTTACTGCAACCTTATAGGTTAAAATTAATAATAAACACAACAATATAAAAAAACAAAAGCAAACGCTATAATGGAAAAAACTATTTCTTTACAATTTTTAGCAACAAAATGGCTATAAGGCAACTGTTCAAGTTGCTTAGTGAGATCCAGCAACTCCTGCTTCCCTTTATGGTGCTGCTGCTCCCACTGCTACACCTTCAGATCCAGTTGCCGCTGCTGGACCCATACATTTTTTTGTAGTTCCTTGATCTTCTGCATCGTTTTTTTGTCCACCTCCTGCAGCTTTACAATTTTTTATTTTATTTAATGAGTACTGTTAGGATAAAAAAAAAAAAATACTTGCAATTCAGATTAAGAGGCAATTAGTGCATTGTCTGGAGTATTTGTTAAAACACTGCCGATTAACATCTCAATTCCTTAGTTATTAGCATGCTGTACAGCCATACATACGTTTTTGAGCACACATAGGGTGTTTTAGTAAACTCCAGATTCAAGGTATTCGATTTTGAGTTTTGTTTGGCTGTTAACCCTTGCTTTTTTCAGAAAAATTTTATTAAAATTTAAGTGAAATTTTGAAATTTCGTTCCCATTTTTATTTAATTCTCATGGGGCACCTAAAGGGTAAACTACGTTAGTAAAATCAGTTTTGAATAGCTTGAGGTGTTTAGTTTCTTAAATGGGGTGATTTATGGGTGGTTTGTAATATTTAAGCCGCAGAAAGTGACTTCATAACTGAACTGGTCCTGAAAAAATTGGGTTTTGGAAATGTTCTTAAAAATTTTGAGATTTGCTTCTAAACTTTTAAGACTTCTAACGTCCCCCAAAAATTAAATGTAATTTTCAAAAATGATCCAAACATAAAGTAGACATATGAGGAATGTAAAGTAGTAACTCTTTTTGGAGGTATCACTGTGGCAGTCGCAGCACTATGAAGTGCCTTTTGCTCTGTGGCATTAAAATAATTCTGATATCTCTTACTTTTTAGTCTAACCAGACTGTCTATTACTCTGTAATTCCTCTAGCACTGTTCTAGCAGACCAAATGCTTAAAATAACTTCTTTATTAACTTCAACTTTTCTTCATATATAACACTGCCGCCTTCGTAGCAGATATTCCATGTACATAACACCTGTTGAAAAGATATCACAAGATGGCAGCATGCATAAGATGATGGTTCAACTGTTCAATCTTGTCATTCAACATAAAATGGTGGATATATTTCTCTCTTGAGTATCTGTATTCTCACTTTAAGTTATTTAAGCGAATAGTTTACTTGCTGAATTTGGTCGCAATTTGCTGTATGCAGTTAGCAGAAACTATTTGCAGATTGGTTGAGTATGATCTGGTATGGTTGTATGTAATTTGGATTGCAATATGGAATTTGAATTTGGATTGTGAACTTTGTAGTTTGCAATTGGTGGAACTGTAAGTACACACACATATAACTGGTTCAGTATTCAGTTCTAATCACTATATTAACAGTACGAACATTATATAACTGTTTTAAATACCTATTTTGGCCTCTCTGCTTCTATAAAACACAGCTCTTAGAGGAGTGAATGTCTGTTCAGCTTCTCTCCTTTGGTGAATAATAATTTCTAGAAGCTCCTGCTAGGGAATTTCCCACACAGGCTGTGTGTGAGGCTGGCTGTGATTGGCCAAGACTCCTGCTATGTGTGAGGCTGACTGTGATTGGTCTAGATTCCTGCCCAGCAACAACAGTTTAACTCTATGCTTTCTGTTGTTTCTGCTGTGTCATTGAGCTTACCTGACATCCATATAATGAATCTTAAAGGCATATTATCTTTTCTGCTTCTGTGAACACAATATATATAACAGTTATATTACATCCAAACATGACGTCACTGTAAATAACTCTGCTTTTGTCTTTAACACACAAACATAGGAATTGTACTCCTACATATCTAAAGGACAGGGGCGACTTCCTCCGGGCACTCGGATCTCTTGAGTGGCGCAGTGATTTTAACCTGGTGTCTTTGGACGTTGAAAGTCTATACACCAGAATCCCTCATGACCTAGGACTTAGGGCCTTTAATCTTGTCCTTAGCCGTAGCGACAAGGACACGATGTTTAAGAATTTTATCCATGAGGCACTTGACCTCGTTCTTACTAGTAACGTGTTCCAGTTTGATGGCCAGTGGTACCGCCAGGTACTAGGTACCGCAATGGGCACACCGGTCTCGTGCACATTTGCGAACCTGTACCTGGTGGTATTTGAAGAGACGTATGTCTTCTCGTTGGATAACCCCTTCCATACAATCTTCAGCGTATAGCAATCCCCCAGTGTCGATCAGTTACCCAAACACCAGCCTCAACTTGGTAAAGGGTAAAAACAGGAACTCTTTATTTGGATACACAAGCATTGATTTATATCCTTTATCCAACAAGGTTACCACCCACAGGGTTTTGTAAAAACAGCCAATCACATGCATTTACAGTATTGAAACCTTCCCAGCAATTGTACACAAAATCCCCTTTCCTCTGTCTGTAACGCAATCAACAAAATACAATGAGCGTTGTCTGTGACGCAATTAACTAACACACTGGCATTGTCTGAGACGCAATTAACTAACACACTGGCATTGTCTGAGACGCAATCAACAAAATACAATTACCAAACGTAATTGGATAACTTAATCACTCACAGACAGAAAACACACATTTTTCCCCAAAACACAGAAAACACCCCAAAACCCCACATATCCCCATAATGTATACATTCATGGATAGCTCTGATCTGGGTGAACAACACATCCAAAAATCACCCAGAAAAATCACATTTTGGCCAGCCGCAAGCATGGCTTTCCTGCCCAAAACAGTTCCACAGATTTAAGCTGTGCGGCCGTCTGTCTTCTCCTTCAAAGATAGTATGGGCCATAATCCTGGGGCAAGAGGCTAGAAGCCAGGCCCCTCCAAAATCCAGTGGCGAGGTTGGTTTCGCCACATTCAGGTACTTTGAAAACTGGGACACGCCCCTTTTGCGCATGTGCATTACGCAAATTGCGCGGATTTTGAAACAGTAATTTATGTGCAGAACCGAACTGTAATGTGACATCATAGGCACAAGACTAAGCAAGTCTCGCGTTAATTGTGACAAGAAATACAGGGCCTCAGCGGAGCCAATACATTTTATTGCAGTACGGAGCACATATTCTAAACTAAGTTTAATCTCTCAAGCTTAATAGGTAGGCTACTATTGTACCCAAGCATATATTGTGCAGTATATTTTTTAAAAAGTATACCAAATCAATGTATACCCGCCCAACCAAGTTCAAAAGGGCACTCTGACAAGTGAAAGGAGCCCTATGGATATGATTGACTCTTTCTTCAGCATATACAGTATACACCAAATGTAGGGCTCTAGAATTATGTGAAAAGAGCTTAAAGGGGTTGTACAGGTCATATATTGATGACCTATCCTCAGTATAGGTCATCAATATCTGATCAGTGGGGGTCTGACACCCAGCACCTCTGCCATCAGCTGAAGAGGAGGCGGCATTCCATGTGGGCGCTGCTTCCTGTTTATTACACTGCCCTCCGTCTCTGAAGTTTTGTATTTTGTCCGTACAGTGTAATGACAAATACTCGCTCCATTCACTTGAATGCTACAAGTATTTGTAATTACACTACGCCACCGCTACAGAGGAGACGACACAACATGTAATAATGAAGAAGCAGCGATCGAATGGAGTGCCTCCTCCTCTTCAAACAGCTGATCAGTGGGTAGGCTGGGTGTCGAACCTTTTGTTTTCAATAATACACTGCCGGGTGGAAACTTCCTCCCGGCAGTGTGTTCAGTGACGTCACCGGCTCTGATGGGCGGGCTTTAGCGCTGCCCTAGCTGTTTTACTGGCAGCCCCATGGAGAGCCCTGATACGTCACAGGATCTCCAAAAAATGCATTTGACCTGCACGATTTAGCGCAGGGCAAAGGAGAGCATTGGAGCATGAACTGCTCCGATGCTCAAGTAAGGGGGGCTGCCAGGGTGAAAATGGAGGTATGTCCGGGCTCTGAACCCCTTTAAGGTTTACACCAGTTTAATGCTCTGTGCAGAATGCTCTAGTTCTGTATATGGGGTATACACAGGGCCGGGCCACCCATTAGCAGAGTAGGCCACAGTGTAGAGCGCACTCTTGCTGGGGGTGCCAGCGCTCTGGAGTCTGGCCGCCAGTGGAGTTGCGAGGTGGGTGCCACAGGGTGCACAGTCTGATGGGGTGTCACCCGTTGGACCCAAGTTCCCAACACCACTAGCACTCACCCCCTTGTACTTGTGTCGCTGATCTGATCCTGTACTTGCCAGCTGCACGGGCATGAGTTCAGTCACTTCGGCGCGCGGGAGGTGGGTCTCGCGGGATCACGCACCTCAGGACGGGATTGCTCGCAGAAGACACTGAACTTAGCTGAACTCATGCTCGCGCAGCCAGCAAGTACAGACTTTACAGGATCAGCTACACAAGTACGGGGGGGTTGGGCAAATTACATACTGGAGGGCAGTCTGGGGACAAAATTACTTAGTGTGGGGGCAAATTACTTAGTGAGGCAAATTACATAATGGAGGGCAGTGTGGGGGCAAACAATATAATATGGGGCAGTGTGGAGGGGAAAATGTATGTGAGGCAGTGTGGGGGCAAATTACATAATGTGGGGCAGTGTGGGGGAAAATTACATAATGTGAGGCAGTGCGGGGGGCAAATTACATACTGTGGGGCAGTCTGGGGTGCAAATTACTTAATGTGGGGCAGTGTGGCGGCAAATTACATAATGTGAGCCAGTGTGGGGGGCAAATTACATAATGTGAGGCAGTGTGGGGGGCAAATTACATAATGTGGGCCAGTGTGGGGGGGAAATTACATAATGTGAGGCAGTGTGGGGGCAAATTACTTAATGTGGGGCAGTGTGGGGGGGGGGCGAATTACTTAATGTGGGGTAGTGTGGGGGGAGAATTACTTAATGTGGGGCAGTGTGGGGGGCAAATCACATAATGTGAGGCAGTGTAGGGGGCAGTATTACTAATGAGGGCATTCTAGAAGGGAATTACTATTGGTGGGACTATGAGGAGCACTATTACTATGGGGGCACTATTATTTCTTCAGGATAGTACTTGTGGTATTGGGGCCGGGGCACAGCGAGCAGCAGGATAACACTGTGGGGACTCCAGGTTCGGGGATGATGATAGAAAAGTGAGGACACTAAGATGTCTGTGTGTGACACTCTGCAGAGACGAGGTGGCTGAGAGAAGTATCTACATTGGAGGAGACGTCACCTGGAGGCCCTGGATGTGAGAGGTACGTGCTGCTGTATATGTGCAATGCTGCTATTTTATGTTTTGCATATGAGAAAATGTTTACAATTAAAATGTTTTAATTAAATGTTCTATTTGACTTTTTTTTTTTTTTTTTTGGTCGAAAGACTGATTGGGGTGAGGGGGGATTGTAATGGAACTGCTGTAGAATATCTAAAATTAGCTGGTCAAGTAAAATGTTACATGCAACAATCATTAAATAGGTGGTCGACAAAAAAGGGGTGGGTCAAAGGGCGTGGTCAATGGGCGGAGTCAAGGGCGGCAAAAGTAGCTTTTGCCTAGGGTGGCAAAAATCCTTGCACCAGCCCTGGGTATACATCTCAAAGTAATTCCAACATATACTGTATGTCAATGTGCCTTTAGACTTTGAAAGCTTAATGCATGACAAATAATGTATTTTTGCAATATATTTGTCAGGAAAATGTTTTTTTTTTTTTTTTACAACTGCATTGACAAACGTAGTTGAACACAATCTATATATTATATTTCTCTTAAATATGGTATTGGTTTCTACTTTGTATGAATTACAAAGAGAACCCCCATCTGGCATAATATTCTTGCACTCCTCTGTAATTCATAGAACTTCTTTATTTCCATTTGAAAAAAGCAAGCTTTATTTAGCGTAACTCACAATACACAGCACTTTGCCTACAGCTGACACATTTCTCTTTTGAAATTTTACTCATGTCACTCATATTCCTAATGTAACCTGAATAGGCGGCAGCTTGAGTGCCTTGAAAGTACTGTGTAATTGCTCCTTAGTAAACACCATAATTACAAATTACTAATCCTGTTTAGTAAATCAGTGACATGCTGGCATAGGGATAAAGAGTGTTGAAAATACCTTGATCGTTATGAAAAAAAAATCTAATTCCTCCCTTTTGTCCAGAGCATGTAATGCAGAGTATGGCTCAGTAACATGAAGCCTTCATTATTTTTATAGGATCTGCCAACAGCAGTGGATGGGTCATTTCAAGTTTTATCAAAATCAAATGTATTTATTGTATATTGAAAAGTTAACCAGTTGTGTTAGGCCTCTTGCACACAATTTCTGGGGGGGAGGCCCTTTAGGCTTAAAGAGGACTCAGGAGGACAGTGTGGTTTCCTCCTAATCCTCCCCCCTTTCCCCGGGGGGAGCACACTGTCCTCCTGAGTCCTCTATGAGCCTACAGGGCCCCCCCTCCTCAGCATATCAGTCACCTTGCGGGGGGGGGGGGGGGATATGATTAGTGGCTATGTGCACACTGTGCTATCTATAATGCCCCCCAAAATGCCCGGGCACCGTACTTACCTCATTCCCCGGCACCCACATTCACACCACTTCCTCTCCCCATCACGCAGGGAGGCTCATTTCCGACGGAGCCGGCTATTGGCTGCACCCCCCCCCCCCACTGGGCATAAGTATTATCTGTATGCGGTGCCTCAGAATTTTGGGGGGCGTAATAGGGGTTACATAGCCCCTTTAACCCTTAGGATACCAGAGTTTTTTCTTCGTTTTTGCATTTTCTTTTTTCTTCCCTATCTTCCTTGAGCTATAACTTTTTTATTTTTCCATTCACATAGATGTATGAGGGCTTAATTTTTGCGGGAGAAGTTGTACTTTAATATGGCATACAATGTAGTGGGAAGCAGGCCCAAAAATTCCAAATAGGGTGGAATACAAATATAAAAAAATGTCTCTACTGTTTAATGGGTTTTGTTCTTACAGTGTTCCCTTTGTGGCAAAACTGACCTATGCCCTTCATTCTCTGGGTCAGTAAGATTACAATGATACCACATATGTATATGTTTTTTATGTGTAAATAGTGTAAAGATAAATTAAAACTTTGAAAAAAAAATGATTAACTTTTTTAGATCACCATATTCTTTCCCCCGTAACTTTTTTATAGTTATAGCTGCTGATCTGTGTGGGGGCTAATTTTTTGCTTGATGAACTGTAGTTTTTATTGATACAATTTTAGAGTGTGTGTGACTTTTTGATCATATTTTATTACATTTTTGGGGGTTAGAGAAGTAATGAAAAAAATGGCGCTGGTAGCAAAGGCGTTAAGATGTGAAGGACGGGCTATGTCACGCTTTAGCACAGTGAACACAGGCACTCGTGCCCTGTGTCCACTGTCCTGTGCCCACTCGGCTAAAGCCCACATAGCCCATCTATGCCCGGCTTTACCAAAGCAGACAGGCAGGAGCAGTGATGTGTGCTGTACATCACTCACTGCAGCCCCAGTGAGAGCTTTACTTCCATACAGCACTGTCATATCAGCGTTGTATAGGAGTTAATATTTTTTTTTTAAAGATTTATCCCTAACGATTTCAGTAGGTCATGTGTACATTTCTTTATTGGCAAATGGGGGTGTGTCAGGGGAGTAGCCATGACAGGATGTGGGGTGGGCCAGAGTAGGTAGTGGGCGAGGTTAGGGGGCCCAATTCAGGATCTTGCTATGGGGCCCAGTGATTTCTATGTACGCCACTGTAAAGACCCATATATGACTAAAAAAGACACAAACATTTAAATAACCAAATAGAAATAAAAGTTACCTGCTTTCAAAGTCAGAAGTGGTTATGAACGAGAGAAAATAGCCTGGCCTAGACCTGGTGAAGCAAATGTGATGCACAACTTTCTACAGTGTACCAGAGCTCTCTGATGTCTCTGTTGGTCAGTACCAGGACACGTTCTAACCTTCTATGTATGTAAACATGATTTTTCCATTCACAGACAGCAAGAGGGATCTTACAAATGCTGAATAACTGAAGGAACAGTGCATGTTTCCTTCTGCTATCTAGCTGAGAATGGGAACTAAAACAAAGGTGGGGGTTCCAGGGTCATTTATTTTTATATCTCTCTGATTTACACCTTATAAAATTATAAAGGGTCTTGTTGTGGTAAACCCCTATAACTGGAATTTTAGGAGCACCTCTAGGTTTTGCAGCGCTGTGTGTAGCACCATCCATAATACGGTGCTCAAAGAATTCTGCGCGTCCATACTCTATCTCTATGTCCAGTTTTACACATATTGGTCCACACATATTGGTCCACATTTACTAGTGAATTGTAACACACAGCGTAAACTTACATGTGGGAGTCACAAGATGCAGCAAATTTGTGGTGTTGACTGGTAGATTTGGCACATCTTGATTGAAGTTAGACTCGGTTTTCTTACTTTAGATTATCACCTCTCTACTAAGATATGTAAGCTATGACCACTTCTTAATGTTTTAAAAAAAACTTTGCATCATTGTTTTGGTGTCAGTAATGCCAGAAAACAGGTGCAACAGCCTTAGGAAATGTGTCCTATTGGTTTTTATTCTCATGTATTGATTGCTGCATTATGAAGAGATTCTCCTTAAAGGGGGTTTCCACCTTTATACCCCACTTTAAATTTGGCCAGGACAGTGCTGTACCTAAAAAAAAGGACACACTCTCAACTACTCCCCCACCTCTCCATTCCACTGTCGAGGGGTTGTTCAAGATCACAATATTGTTGACCTATTTTTTGCATTAGCCATCAATATCAGATTGGTTGTGATGCAACTCTTAGCATATCACCAATCAGTTGTTTGAAGGGATGAGCTCTGCAGACTCTTCAGTGTTTACAATGTTTACAGCATTGACCCATTGGTGGAATGGATGATGTTGAGAAGTGAACATTGAGTATGCATCTAATTTTTCATTTTTTTACTTCTTTTCAATGCTTAGATATTTGACTCTTTTTCAGGGGCGTAGCTAAAAGCTCATGGGCCCTGGTCCAAGGGTTCAGCTTTGGCCACCCCTTCCCTCAGTGTTTTGTGGCTATGGAAGCACATAGCCTTCATGCTGCCTGCGGACAAAAATTGAGACAGTAGACCCCCCCATGCCAAATTCTTGACCTAACCCCTTCCCTCCAACCAGAGCTATAACTTGACCAGCATGCACTTTCTATAATACTGGTGTCTTTCTATAATACTGGTGTCTTCTTATGTGGCACAAGGGTCTTTGGGCCCCCTCAGTCTCCTGGGCCCGATAGCGACTGCTACCTCTGGACACCCTATAGCTACACCCCTGCTCTTTTTATATAACATTTTCAGGAGATAAAATATTTGTGTTGTGCTAGAAATTCTTCTTATAGATTAGTGTTGAAAACTCCCAGCCCCTGTCTCTCCTGCACTTTCCATCTCTACAGAGCAAGGCCCAATTATGTTATTTTCAAAATTCTTGAAACTCCAGATCAGCACATCCATGCTGACACAAGCCAAGCGGATGTGTAGGCCAAACAAAATCTGACTTTCTTTTGGTTTCTGGCTTCAGTGTAGAGCAGCTCAATTCCAACCTCTCCAATTGTTAGGAACCATGTATGAGTTTCACCCTCACCACCTTGTGGAACCTTTTATGAGTGTCAAGCACTACATTGTGAGGAACCATGTAAGAGTGTAAACCTTGAATTATCCACAGAAACTGATGGTAAAAGATGGTCACCCAGTTATTGATAGAATGTGCCAACAAAATTAAGTTACAGTTAAAGTTTTCTCAAGACGCAGGTTTATACTTACCTGCTCCCGGCGCGCCGTCCACTTCCTGTTTTTGGCAGGGGGCGGGCTCCATCTTCATTGATGTCTTCTCTGTACTGAACGCGCACGCCGAGTCCGCGCATGCGCCCTGGTGACTTCTTCCTGGCCAGTATAGTATACTTGCCAGGAAGAAGTCACCAGGGTGCATGCGCGTTCAGTACAGCGCACGGCCGGCCGGGAGAAGAAAAGAAGACGTCTGCGCACGCACAGCCACCACGATTCCTTTGAAGAGTGGTGGGCGTAACCAGGGGAGACGGAAGACAACAGTCAGGTAAGTATAGGTTTATTTTTTTCTAAGGGGTGGGGATTTGTTAATTAAATATATTTAGAACAATTATCACTGTTAAATCATTAACAGATTTAACAGTGATCATTAAGATGATAATACCCCTTTAACATCTCTTTTTTATATTGTAATATTTAATTTTGTGAACGTTTTACTAGACAGGGGAATTGTATGTGAAGTCTGGCATACTCTTCATTAAGTGGAAGTACTGTATCCTTAAGACTGTAGTGGTTGTCATGTGATTCGGTTGAGTTCAGGGGTCACACATGAAGATACTGTAGCATTGTACTATGTATTTGGTGGGGCCAGGTCATAAAAAAGGGAAGCTAGTGCACCACATGGTCAGTTAGCGTGTATGACTTAGTGCAGTTGAGCCAAGTTGCACCTGCCAGTGAGAAGGATCCGTGGTCAGAGTTGGGCCTGCTGAGAGAGGTAAACACCCCGGAAGACTCTGAGGTCAGAAATGCTGTTGCTGATTGGGATTCTTCAGCAAGCATTCACCTCCAATGGGGAGACTGTCCCGAGTAACACAAGTGGTTTGAAGACTACTGTTGACCTAGAATATCTGAACCTGGAATCCTGTGGTTATTAGTGATCAGAGATTATGACCCTGCCAGCCTGCTATGCCCTGCAACTGCCACTTAGTGTGTACTGTGTTTTGTGAATAATGGTCCTGTCAACGTGTAGCTAAAACACACAGTGGCCTGAGTAAAGAGACTGTCCTGTGGCTGGTGGTGAATGTCTGATAAACTTGTTGTTAGTACACTGTGCATGCAGAAAGTCCTCCCTGTTGCTTGGGGCAGCTGCCTAATATGAGAAGTTTAGACTGCACTGCTACTGTTGGCAAACGCCAATGGAGTTATTTCACAAACAACACATACAGTGGCATGCAAAAGTTTGGGTACCCCTTGTCAAAATTATTGTTACTGTGAACAGTTGAGCAAGTTAAAGATGAAATTATCTCCAAAAAGCATAAAGTTAAAGATGACATTCCCTTTCTATTTTAAGATTTAAAATATTTTTATTTTCATCTTTTACATTTGCAAAATAACAAAAAAGGAAAAAGGACTCAAAGCAAAACTTTGCATGGTTAGTACATAATAACACCCCCTTTGGCAAGTATCACAGCTGGCAAATGCAATTTGAAGCCAGCCAAGAGACTTTCAAATCTTGTTTGAGGGATTGTCATCCATTTTCCTTGCAAATGTCTTCTAGTTCTGTGAGATTCCTTGCATGTCTTGCACGCACTGCTCTTATAAGGTTTAGCCACAGAATTTTAATAATATTCAGATCAGGGGACTGGAAGGACCATGGTAAAACCTTCAGCTTGCGACTTTTGAGCTATTTCATTGTGGATTTTGAGGTGTTTTTACCATTGGTGTTATGTTTGCTTCCAGAATTTGCTAGAATTTCATTGAATCCATTCTTTCCTCTACCCATGAAATGTTTCCCATGCCATTGGCTGCAACACAACCCCAAAGCATTATTGCTCCACCCCCATGCTGTGCCCTTTTTTCTGCAAACAGACCTTTGCTCGTTATGGCCAAAGAGTTATATATTAACCTCATCAGTCCACAGGACTTGTTTCCAAAATGCATCGTGCTTGTTTAGATGTTCTTTTGCAAACTTCTGACACTGCATTTTGTGTTGAAGATGCAGGAGAGGTTTTCTTCTGAAGTGTTGCTGAACAATAGAACAGTGTGCCACAACTCCAGAGTCTGCTAAATCTTCCTGAAGGTCTTTGGCAGTCAAGCAGAGGTTATGATTTGTCTTTCTAGCAATCCTATGAGCTGCTGTCTCTTAAAATTCTCTTGTATTTCCAGACCTTCTCTTGACCTCCTCTCTTCCTGACATTATACACTGCCTGTCCAAAAAAAAATAATGAAAAGTCGCCACCTGCATTTAACTAAGCAAATATTTATGAGCCTCCTATTGGATAATTACTGCATGGGTGATTATCTTTCAGCTGGCAACAAGTTATTTAACCCCAACTGGTGCTATGAGTTGCTTCTCATTTCTTAAACAACCATGTCGAAAGACACATCTCGTGGTTGTGGAAAAGATGTTAGTCTGTTTGGCATGCATCAAGCAGAGAAAACATCTAAGGAGATTGCAGTAACTACTAAAATTGGGTTAAGAACTGTCCAACACATTATTAAAAACTGGAAGGATAGTGGGGACCCATATTCGAGGAAGAAATGTGGTGTTAAAAAAGTCCTGAATGATCGTGATCGGCGATCACTTAAACGTTTGGTGAAATTAAATCGAAGAAAAACAACAGTAGAACTCAGGACTATGTTTAATAGTGAAAGTAAGAGCATTTCCACATGCACAATGGGAACATAACTCAAGGGATTGGGACTGAACAGCTGTGTAGCCATAAAAAACAATTAATCAGTGAGGCAAACAAGAAAAAAAAGCTTCAATTTGCTAGGGAGCATAAAGATTGGACTCTGGAGCAATGGAAGAAGTTCATGTGGTCTGATGAGTCAAGATTTACCTTGTTCCAGAGTGATGGGCGCATCAGGGTAAGAAGAGAGGCAGATGAAGTGATGCACCCATCATGCCTAGTGCCTAATGTACAGGTCCTTCTAAAAAAATTAGCATATTGTGATAAAGTTCATTGTTTTCTGTAATGTACTGATAAACATTAGACTTTCATATATTTTAGATTCATTCACACAACTGAAGTAGTTCAAGCCTTTTATTGTTTTAATATTGATGATTTTGGCATACAGCTCATGAAAACCCCAAATTCCTATCTAAAAAATTAGCATATCATGAAAAGGTTCTCTAAACAAGCTATTAACCTAATCATCTGAATCAACTAATTAACTCTAAACACCTGCAAAAGATTCCTGAGGCTTTTAAAAACTCCCAGCCTGGTTCATTACTCAAAACCGCAATCATGGGTAAGACTGCCGACCTGACTGTTGTCCAGAAGGCCATCATTGACACCCTCAAGCAAGAGGGTAAGACACAGAAAGAAATTTCTGAACGAATAGGCTGTTCCCAGAATGCTGTATCAAGGCACCTCAGTGGGAAGTCTGTGGGAAGGAAAAAGTGTGGCAGAAAACGCTGCACAACGAGAAGAGGTGACCGGACCCTGAGGAAGATTGTGGAGAAGACCTTGGGGGACCTGCGGAAGCAGTGGACTGAGTCTGGAGTAGAAACATCCAGAGCCACCGTGTACAGGCGTGTGCAGGAAATGGGCTACAGGTGCCGTATTCCCCAGGTCAAGCAACTTTTGAACCAGAAACAGCGGCAGAAGCGCCTGACCTGGGCTACAGAGAAGCAGCACTGGACTGTTGCTCAGTGGTCCAAAGTACTTTTTTTGGATGAAAGCAAATTTTGCATGTCATTCGGAAATCAAGGTGCCAGAGTCTGGAGGAAGACTGGGGAGAGGGAAATTCCAAAATGCCTGAAGTCCAGTGTCAAGTACCCACAGTCAGTGATGGTCTGGGGTGCCATGTCAGCTGCTGGTGTTGGTCCACTGTGTTTTATCAAGGGCAGGGTCAATGCAGCTAGCTATCAGGAGATTTTGGAGCACTTCATGCTTCCATCTGCTGAAAAGCTTTATGGAGATGAAGATTTCATTTTTCAGCACGACCTGGCACCTGCTCACAGTGCCAAAACCACTGGTAAATGGTTTACTGACCATGGTATTACTGTGCTCAATTGGCCTGCCAACTCTCCTGACCTGAACCCCATAGAGAATCTGTGGGATATTGGGAAGAGAAAGTTGAGAGACGCAAGACCCAACACTCTGGATGAGCTTAAGGCCGCTATCGAAGCATCCTGGGCAGGGGTCAAGTCCTGGGAAAAAAAGTGTGGGAACTCACCCAAGATCCACTGCAACCCCCCCTCCAAAAAAAAAAAAAGCACAGAAAATCTAGCACGCTGTAATTTGTGTAGCTGCGGACTGAGCCAAATGTACACATTGTGATCAAAACACAATATCATAGTGCCATCCTCTCCCCCTGTCCCCTAATGTGCCAGTATCAAGTTCCTCTCTCCTACCCCCTTCATGTGCCAGTATCATGGCGCCAATAGCCCGCCTCCCCCGTGGCAGTAAAGTAACAGTCCGGTATTTAAAAAAAAAAAAAAAAAAACACTTTTAGAAAAGTTTGTCCTGGGATTTGAACTCATGACCCCTACACATCAGAGGCAAGGCATATGCCCTCTCAGCTATAAAAGCTGTCTAGCTAGTTACTTAAAAAAATAAATAAAATATAAGACTTCTACTGTAGGTAACTTTGCCCACTGTGTATGGATGTAGCAGAGCTGGGTGTGTTGGGGCAGCTGTCATGTGTATGGTTGTACACTAGGTATCAGTACACTAGGTATCAGTAGAAGTCTTATAAAAAATAAAAAAAACACTTTTAGAAAAGTTTGTCCTGGGATTCGAACTCATGACCTCTACACATCAGTGGCAAGGCATTTAGCCTCACAGCCATGAAAGCTGTCTAGGTATTTACTTAAAAAAAAAAAAAATAAGACTTCTACTTATACCTAGTGTACTGATACCTAGTGTACAACCATACACATGACAGCTGCCCCAACACACCCAGCTCTGCTACATCCATACACAGTGGGCAGCTGTCATGTGTATGGTTGTACACTAGGTATCAGTACACTAGGTATAAGTAGAAGTCTTATATTTTTTTTATTTTTTTTATTTTTTTAAGCAACTACCTAGACAGTTTTCATGGCTGTGAGGGTAAATGCCTTGCCACTGATGTGTAGAGGTCATGAGTTCGAATCCTGGGACAAACTTTTCTGAGAGACCTTCTAAATGATCTCCTATGTGTCAGCTGTGAACGCTTTGCCCGAAGTGACTGAACATACTTGCAGCGTATCAGGCTGACAGAAGAAGTGAAGGAGATGATGTCAGTAGGGGGCGGGGTGCCATGAGAGGAGTCACAGTGAGGCAGCAGCACTGCGCACAGACAGCTGTAAAGCCACTTAGCCTGCCCTGCACAGTGCGCTTCACCCCCTGATTTCAGCCTGCGTTCTCCTGGCTTGAGGCTGAAAGGGAATGGCGTTCCAGCCATGAAAAAAGTGCAGGAACGCCATTCCCACGCGTTCCCCCTCCACTCGACCCCTGATCCTGGGCCTCCATTATACCTCAGCAGTGCCACAGGCTGATTGCCTCCATGCCACGCCGCATTGAAGCAGTCATTTCTGCAAAAGGATTCCCGAGTGCATAACTGAACATCATTATTTGAAGGTTGACTTTTTTTGTATTAAAAACACTTTTCTTTTATTGGTCGGATGAAATATGCTAATTTTTTTAGATAGGAATTTGGGGTTTTCATGGGCTGTATGCCAAAATCATCAATATTAAAACAATAAAAGGCATGAACTACTTCAGTTGTGTGTAATGAATCTAAAATATATGAAAGTCTAATGTTTATCAGTACATTACAGAAAATAATGAACTTTATCACAATATGCTAATTTTTTTAGAAGGACCTGTATAGTTTTTCACTGTGGGGGCAGTGCTATGATCTGGGGTTGCTGCAGTTGGTCAGGTCTAGGTTCAGCAACAGTATGTGCTTCAAGAATGAGGTCAGCTGACCACCTGAATATACTGAATGACCAGGTTATTCCATCAATAGATTTTTTCTTTCCCTGATGGCACGGGCATATTCCAAGATGACAATGCTAGGATTCATCAGGCTCAAATTGTGAAAGAGTGGTTCAGGGAGCATGAGAAATCATTTTCACACATGGATTGGCCACCACAGAGTCCAGACCTTAACCCCAACGAGAATCTTTGGGATGTGCTGGAGAAGGCTTTGCGCAGCAGTCAGGCTCTACCATCATCAATGCAAGATCTTGGTGAAAAATTAATGCAACACTGGATGGAAATAAATCTTGTGACATTGCAGAAGCTTATCGAAACAATGCCACAGCGAATGTGTGCCGTAATCAAAGCTAAAGGCGGTCCAACAAAATATTTTTGGTGGCGACTTTTTTTTTTGGACGAGCAGTGTATTTTGAACTAAGGAAATGCTGAAAATGCTTTGCTATCTTCATATAGCCTTCTCCTGCTTTGTGGGCCTCAAGCATTTTCATTTTCAGAGTTTAAGGAAACTGCTTAAAAGAACCCATGGCTGCTGTTTTTTGTGATAAGGTTAGAGGAGTCTGGGTATTTATAAAGCTTTGAAATTTGCATCACCTGGCCTTTCCTATGATGATTATGAACAATTCTTAACCCTTACAGGCTATTTAAAGTGTCAGACCTCAGTAAAAGTTATCTGAATGCTCAAATCTCCTTGGGTTCCTATACTCTTGCAAGGTACTCCTTTCATGTTGGAGGGGCTGAAGGCAGGGGGAGTGATGTATCTTACATGGGGCTGTATTCTGGAGGGGCTGAAGACACTAGGCAAAGAGAGGGTGGGTGATATTATTTACATGGGACTGTATTCTGGAGGGGCTGAAGGATGGGGAGCGATGTATTTTACATGAGACTGTATGCTGGAGGGGCTGAAGGCAGGGGGAGTGTATGCTGGAGGGGCTGAAAGCAGGCGGCGAAGAGAAGGAGGGTGATATTATTTACATAGAACTGTATGCCAAGCGCACATGCAACAGGTCAGCCAGTTACATAGGTACAAATCTGCTGACAGTTGCCCTTTAAGACACCACCAGCCCATCATTTTAGGTGATAGAACCCAACTACCCAAGTTTTTTTGGCACACAACTACTTAGTAAATAGGCCGCTATCCTTATACTAATTAATTCTCACATGCTGGTTTATGATGTGCTGATTTTGATATACATGGTATCGACTCCCACAAAGAGTTTTATTGCATTTGATTAATTGAATGTTTTAACTATACCTAAAGGGAGTTGAGTCTCCCATGGTGAGTGTTAGATTTTGCTTTGCTCCAGTTAAAAATGGTAATACATTTTCTGGGTCATGGCCGAGATGAATGTTTAATTGAGTTATTATACTATTTACAAACTGAAGTCATATATATTGCTCTAGAAGATTTATTTGCTTTTCATTTTTTTTGTTTGTGGATTAGCAAGAGCCAATGCATTCCCTCTTTAGAACAAATCCCTTAATGAAATTCTTACAGCCAACAGAGTCAATAGGAAGTATTGTATTTGCTAAGGACGTAGGCTATAGTGAGTAGAAAGTAATTGTTGCTGGCAGGAGGGGTCTGGCAATGGCAAAAGTGGCAATTGTTATATCGAAGTCAAGATTTTCTTGCACATTATGGTGAAAGCACAACTGCTGTTTGGAGTTTTAACTTCCGGCAGGGTTATCGACTCCATGTCTCAGAGCAGATGTAATACATTAAATCGGCCATGCTGGTAGCTGCAAGGGAGGACAATGTCAGCAAATATCAGGGGTGTGGCATTAAAGGGGTTTTCCCACTAGAGTCATATAGAATATGTCATAAAAGTCTGATCAGTGGGGATCTGACCTTCACCGACATGTACCGAGAATAGAAGTTCATCTCTTTGGAAACATGCATCATATACAGTATGACCGTGAATCGGGTAGGATAATTGATGCTACCATAGTACCATGCAAGGCCAAGTTAAAATTGGAAAAAAATGTGTCTCATTGCAGCAGTATAACCCCCTCTGTAGTTTCACATAAGTGAAACGTACGTGGCCTATAACTTTGCAGCTTTGCTTCCATGATACCATGATATGAAGTGAAGTACTGGCCCCTCCAGATGGAACTGGAGCTGGTTCATTCAGACGTTGTTTATGGGTAGAAATGGTAGAGGGACATACCATTCCACCCCACTCCAGTACAACCATTTCCCATAGCCTGATGTGTTCCCAGGTGTAGTTACTGGGATTGTAACTAGGGAATAAACAGAGTCCCTCAGTCTGGATCAGATCCCGTCTCCTGTGAAAAGTTTGATATGCATGGTACTTGTACCTAGGTGAGGTAGAAATCTCTGTTGAGTTATTGCCCAGATGGGCCAGGACTTTGGTTTAATGTTTATGTGTTATTTTGGTGTTGTGTTTTCATCCCAAGTGCTTGTTTCATTCCAAGTGCTTGGATGTTTTGTGCTGGATACAAAATAGACTGAGTTTGGACTGTCCAGAGACGTCTGTTATCGCCAGCCCTATTCACCCACAGATCTCTACAAATCATACTGTCTAACTATTAGAAACTGGTGTTTAAGATAACTGAGAGTGTAGTGCATTGTTTCTTCTTTGCATCCTAATTCTGCACAAAAGTAATGTTTGTGGTGCTGCAAACCATGGGAGGTCCCTCTTTTTCCAAGGAGCTGATGCTCTGGAAGAGTTGGCAAGTAGGATTATAATGCCTGAGAATACGGGTTTGAAAACTCTATTCACATGCAGCGGAAAAAATTTGCAGTTTTAGATTTGATGTTGAGTCCTCCTTTTGCTGACCTGAAAAAATAACTCACCCCCCAGGCAGACTCTGATTGTAAGACTTCTGCGTTAACTTGCTTTTCTCATTAGCTTCAGGGGTAATGGATGATAGGTGTAAACTTTTGAATACTAGGTCAGCCTACAATATGGCTGCTGCTGTGCTATACTTAGATGAGTGCAGGTGGCAAGAGCTAATAACTATGTCTCACTTTTCCAATTGTTGTTTAATGTACTACTGACCTTTAATTGTTTTTCTTCGTCAATCTATAAATCACTTACCATGTTATAAGATGGAAAGAGATGACTCAGAGGTTTTGCGTGCTATAAAAAAAGGACACCATGAGACTTGATGGAGACCCTTATCGTGACCTTGGATAAGCCATTTGTCTCTCTATGTCCCTTGAACAAAAATTAAATTGTATGGTTGGCTGAGCATATAGACAGTGTCTGATATATCCTGTATATGACATCAGGAAAACTTGAACGACAGATTTGCTTGCTGTTGTTGAAGGATATAACCTTATTTTTTACAGACTAAAACCAGATTTTTAACAAATCCCTTTCGATCTACTCTGTTTTTATTTTCTGGTTGTAGATTTTTTATTCTGTTTCTGCAAATGATTATGGGGACAACCATCTTGCCTGAGCCTCTACTGTGAACAGCACCAGGAATAAGGCAATAAGAAACCTCAGTCAGAAGATGAATCATTGACTTCTATTGGAGAGGGAGGTCACTGTGCAGGGAGGGGGAGGAGGTGAGTCTGTTGTCAATGGTGCAGCCTCTGCTATCTACCTCCAGCTTTATAATAGAGATGTTCCTGCAACTTAATCTGGCCATGCACATTAGAAAAATGTGTATAGGGTCCTCCAAACTCTTGACAGATGTCGGAGAAAATAAGGATTGGGCAGCTAGATTTCTAGTAGAGATGAGCTGCTGTTAGAGGCGTCTGGCAGCATTTTCCCCCTCCTCCTATTCAGGACACATGCGTTCTTGGCCAAGCTGAACATGCAGGCATATGAAGGCCCAGGAGAGATAGCTGTTGGCTAAATGCTTGCAGCCATCTTGCAGCCATCTAACGTCATTGCTAGTTTTACTTATCGCATATTGGGACACATTTATTAAAATTGTTTAAAAAAAACCTGTCTTTATTGCTCACAGCACCCAATTACAACACAACTTTCATTTCCTATACCACTGTCAAAATATGAAAGCTGTGCTGTAATTGGTTGATTTGTCTTTTAGACAGTTTTCATAAATCTGATCCATAGGGAGATTTATTAAGAATGGTGTAAAGGAAAGCTGGCTTACTTCTTCATAGCAACCAATCAGATTCTATCTTTAATTTTTTCAGAGTTCTAAAAGTTAAATCTGATTAGTTGCTATGGGCAACTTAGCCAATTTGCCTTTACCCCACTTTTGATAAATCTCCCCATAGTGTTCCAAGTCCACCCAGTTTCCTCACTCAGAGGATGCTTCAGGCAATTGAAGCAAAGTTGAGGTCTGGTATCCAATGGAATGTGGCCTTGCCTATCCACTGGCTGAGTCGAAAAGCCTTCCAATTGGTCTTGTTATTAGGTTGCTACTACAGTTCATAGGACTCAATATGAAAGTTCAAAATGCTCCCCTCAACTTAGTTAACAGTAAACTAAGCTATAGTAATGGAAGTGGCATTACTAGTTTTAGGCTGGAGCTACCTAGCAACATTGGCTGAGACAAGGGTCGGGCAACCAAGGATTTTTTGAAATTCTGGGGTCATGGTTGTGGCAACTACTAAAGGTCCCTTTACACGGGACGAGAATCTAGCAGCGTTTCTTCCTTACAATGGAGACTGCTGCATTTACATGCAGTGATCTCTTCCAGCTCCTCCAGAGTATTTGGAGGAGTGATCGCTAATGCCATCACTCTTCTCCATACTGTCTCATTGTTTCTGGGCAGCAGATCGTGTTTACACAGCACTAGAGATGAGTGAATCAAAGTTGATGAAGATTGCACAGAATCTGAATTTTCATGGCGCTTCGTTGTAACGAAACGCATTTTTTCCTAAAATGGCTGCTGCACAAGTTAGGAGATGGAGCAAAGATCACCCACAATGCCAAGCATGCAGCCAAGCAGCAGCCACCCAGCCCTGTGATGTCACAGCCCTATAAATAGCCTCAGCCATCTTGGATTTAGCCATTTTCCAGTGTACTTAGTGCAGGGAGAGACGTCAGCAGGCTGTAGGGAAAGTGCTAGGAAAGACTTGAAAACTTATATGTTGCTCAATAGAAGTTCAGGGAAAGATCATTAGAAGTGTAGGGAAAGGGGGGGGGGGGAGCTAGCCTCACAGGAGATGGCTGCTTGACCCGAGAGCTCCTGACCACAGCGCTCATTAAAGCTACTTTTTGGGTTCCTCGCTCGTCTAAAGATGGGAAAACTGAATGAAGACAGACCCAGGGAGTTACAGGGTACTCCCTGACACCATAAAGGGCAATCCGATATAGATAAATTCCTTAGGAAGAAGATGTCTACCCCAGGAGACCAATCCAAGATGGCGCAGGATGCCGTTGAAGCACAAGCTTTTATGGAAGACTAAGATGCCAGTAGCTGGTGCACTATGTCAGAATCTCTGACTATCGCATTTGAGCCGGTAATGAAAGAACTGCTCAAAAAAACAAACATTAAACAAACGGGGCACAGAGTAACAGCCCTAGAAGAAGCGCGAGCTGTAGTGATTAAACACAGTGGCGCCATGCAGACTCACATGGAGGAGTCCTGGGAACAGATGAATGCGGCCTTCCTGCACCTGGAGGACCAAGAAAATAGAAACCGGAGGAAGAACATACGTATCAGAGGAGTTCCAGAAACCATCCAGATGGAGGCCATGCTTACCACAGTCAGACAGATTTTCATGTCCATCTTAGGACAAGATAGAGCGGGTACAGTGATTATTGAGAGGGCGCACAGGGCCCTGAGGCCCAAACCTGACCCAGAAGCACCGCCGAGAGACATCATTTGTGGCCTTCTTAACAACTAGATACGGCTGCCATACTTGCAGAAGCCAGGGATAAAAGTGATATCTCTTTTGAAAACAGCAAGATTCAACTGTTTCAAGATTTAGCGGTGAGTACCTTAGCGGAGCGAAAGATTTTAAAGCCGCTGACAGACCTCCTAAGGGCTTAAAAACACCCATTTCTCTGGCTTTATCCCTTCGGTCTGAGCATTTCCATTAGTGGCAAGCAAACTTCAGTGCAACATCCTGATGATCTATCTAAGGTGTGGAAACTTTTACAAACCGACCCGCTGGACATACCTTCCTGGTTGCCTTTCTCTGGAGATCTCAAGCTACCAACTTTACCACCTCAGGAGGACTGGCAGGTGGTCAAGAAATTCAAGACACCTCAAGCCAAGAGTGGTCATGCGGAACTAAAGGACACACACTTGAAGGGGGAAGTCCTGTCCACACCACTTTGACCTAAGACACCTCTAGGCCTAGGGGTCTGGTAACACTTCACCAATAAAGAACCTACTCTGTATATCTCTTTTATGTGTACCTGTTCTACCAGGACTCTAGTAACAATTTCATTACCCACTTTAATTTCTATATATAGTTCCCCTTCCCTGTACTTCTATTAGTTGGCACACGTTCTTGGTCCTTATATGATGTTATACCACATATCGGGGCTTTGAGTGGCGTTTCACTTGTTCAGACTGGAGTTTTAATGGATTAACTCCCCTCTCTCCACTCGGATGTCACCTGAGTTGTGAATTATTAGCTCCCTTTTTCGATCTCATAGCTCTTATTTTCACGTTTTTCCTTTCACATATTCTCACACCACTGATTTTTGCCCCAATGCCCTATTTACCCGGAACCCATTACACAGTTCCAGTTATGGCGGGAGCACTGTAGTGTAACACTAGACGTGTTTGTTACATACCTGTCGTGGCTGGACTATTCTCTTGCACACAAGCGCTGTGTGAGTTCACACAGGCTTGGTGTACCTCACAGTTCTTCTCCTCCCTCACCACTGTTTAATATGACTGAAGTTTCTCAACCATAGTTGTGAATATGACCATGTGTTATTTCTCTTATAGTTCATGTTTTTCTCAGCATAATACCAAGTATGATTATGGTATTTATAGTTATTCTATGTGGGCTATATCGATGGAATTCCCTTATCTCTCTAGTAATTGTTTTACGAGCTTGTGCAAACCCTTCTGTCCATCATGGATCCCCTGAAGGTGGTCTCTCTTAATGTCAATGGCTTAAATATACCTCAGAAAAGGAGTCAGGATTTTAACATGCTCAGGAGGGAGATGGCAGACCTGCTGTTTCTTCAAGAAACTCATCTCCAACACAACCATATCCCTGCTCTATTCTCTAAACATTACCCAAAATGGTTTCATAGTACCCATTCCTCGGCCTCAAGAGGAGTATCCATAGGAATCAGTGCTGACGTACCCTTTCAAAATGCAGGCACAATCTATAGACCCAGAAGGTTGTTATGTATTTTTAAAAGGAAAATTATCTTTTTTTTAGCAAAGTGACTCTTGCTGGTGTTTACTCCCCTAACTCTAATCAAATCCCCTGGCCAGGGCTGTCTTTAACAAGGGGAAAAAAGGGGCAGCTGCCCCGGGCCCAGTTGCTCCTGGGGGGCCCAGGGCAGCTGCCTCTTGAGCCCTGCTAGCCCAGGGTGTCAGGCTGTCAGCTACACAGAGGGTGCTGCCATGCCATGCCTGCCGGCATTCCAGGCAGCGTACTGTGTGAGCTGTGATTCTCTAGGACCTTAGATGACATCATCACCATGTGACCAGTAACCTAGCAATATTACTGGTCACATGGCTATGAGGTCATCAAGGTCCTACCAGGAGTGTTGCTGTAGAAGTTTGCCTTAACTGTGGAGCTTTTTTTGTGAAGATTACATCAGAAAAAGGTGACAGGGGCTGTTATGCTAATATACTTTAAACTACTGTATAGTGGGGTGCTGTATAGTGTGGGGGGCTGTTTACAGTGGGGGGCTGTATACTGTATACTGTGGGTGCTGTATATTGTGGAGTTCTGTACTGTATAGTGTGGGGAACTGTATACTGTGGGTGCTGTATATTATGGAGTGCTATACTGCTGTACTGTATACTGTGGGGGTCTGTATACTGTATACTGTGGGTGCTGTATATTGTGGAGTGCTATACTGCTATACTGTATACTGTGGAGGACTGTATCCTGTGGGGGGCTGTATACTGTGGGTGCTGTATATTGTGGAGTGCTATACTGCTGTACTGTATAGTGTGGGGGGCTGTATTGTGTATAGTTTGGGGTGCTGTATACGGTGAGGTGCTATACTGCTCTACTGTATACTGTGAGGTGTTGTATACTGTGGGCTGCTATACTGCTCTACTATATACTGTGGGGTACTGTATAGTGTGGGGTACTATACTGCATACTGTGTGGTGCTGTATACTTTAGGGTGCTATACTGGATACTGTGGGTTGCTGTATACTATAGGGTGCTATACTATACATACTGTGGGGTGCTGGGGTGCACTCTAACACTAGGGTGAGCCGAGCCCTGGTCTCCTTCCTGCAGAGCAGTGCCCACTTCCAGCATGAGCCCAGCTGCCCAGAGCACTGATCCTGAGCTGCTGGAGTATTCAGAACTGTAAGTATTTACAGTCATTCACTGTACTCTACCAGATGTGTGGATTTTTTGTGTGTGTGTTGTGGTGGAGGGCGTGATTGCCTTCTAATGTGTGGGAAGGCGGGATACAGGGGGCCCAAGTAAATTTTTGCCCAGGGTCCAATCAATATTAAAGACGGCCCTGCCCCTGGCTAGTCGGCATACTACAATCTTTGCACGCCTTTAGAGAAGGTTTACTAATTTTGGATGGGGATTTTAATTTAGTTCTAGACCATCCTATGGATTCCACGTCTATAATCCCTAAATACTCTACCAAACAACTCCGCAAACTTAGAAATGATTTGCATGCTCACCAAATTTCAGACGCCTGGAGACTGATGCATCCCAGAGATAAGGATTTTACCTTTTATTCAGCTGTTCATGGCACCTATCAATGGCTGGATTACCTGTTTATTTCAAACCATGAGAGAGAGTGAAATCCTCTGGTGTTGGCCTAATCACAATCTCTGATTATGCACCTGTTTCTCTGGTGATCCAGTTAAAGGGCATTCCTCCAAAAGTTTGGACTTGGAGGTTAAATGAAACTCTTTGAGAATGAACAGGATAGAGGCAGACTGAAAGAAAAAATGAAAACTTTTTTTGAAATAAATAACTCCTCAAAGGTAGATCAACCTATTTTGTGGGGATACCACAAGGCCTTTGTTAGAGGGGAATTAATAGCCTTAGGGTCTTTGGTACCTAAACAAAGAACCGCCAAGATTGACTCTATCATCTCACAGCTCACTTCCCTAGAAAACATTAATAAACTATCCCCTTTGGACACCACATACATAGATATTGTCAAACTACGTTTACAACTGAAAGACCTACTAAATATGAAATCAGAAGTGTAGGGAAAGGATAGGGAGGAATTATTCCACAGAATTGAAGCATAACAGGGTTCAGTAAGGGAGTGTACAGCCTGGGTAATAGGAACAATCCTATTATACCTTGCTGCACTGACTGGGGATCCAAATTGCCATTATACAGCTCTGTAATTCCAGCAATCTGTTCTTTTTATTGGGATGCAAGTGCTGTTTGATACAGCCATTAACAGGGTTTATTACTAGGAAATATTTCTACATCTTATTACTCCTTGTGCGGTGCAGGTATATGTTCTAAAGCCTTTTTTGGGATGTATTAGTAGGAAAAAATAAGGGCTTATTTGCCGTTCAGCGATGTAGTTATATGTTCTATAGCCTTTTTTGGGTTGTATTGGTGGGAAAAAAGGGCTTATTAGCCGTTGTGTGGTGAAGTGAGAAAATTACAGCCTTTTTTGGTGTGTATTAGTGGAAAACAAAAAGTATTATTTGCGTTCAGCGATGCAGTTATATGTTCTGAAGCCTTTCTTGGGGTGTATTAGTGGGAAAAAAAACTGCTTATTCATAGAGATGGCCTTGCGGTTCGCCCTGAGGTCGTTTCCCTGTGAACTTTGCTCGTTCGCGATTCGCCGAACATGCGAACTTATGGCGATGTTTGCATGCGCCATATTCTTTTGCATTGCGCCAAACTTTGACCCATGACACATCCATCATGTGGGAGAGGGCAGCCAATTGAGACGTTTTAGCACATGGACACACCCCCACCCTATAACAGAACCGATCTGGCAGCCATTATACATTCTGTGTTTTGCCAGTGTAGGGAGAGGTTGCTTTGTGGAGCAGGGACAAACTGTTAGGGACACCAAACGCTAGCTAATAGGGCCACAAAAGTCCTTTTAAGGACTAGTATAGGTGTGTTATCGATAGGTGTGATTTCTATATATCTGTTTCCACAAAATACTGATTGAGGGGTGTGATATACCTGCTTCTACAAAATACTGATTAAGGGGTTCTATATACCTACTTCCACAAAAAAACTGAGGGGTGTGATATACCTGCTTCCACCAAATATTGATTCAGGGGGTCTATATACCTGTCTCCACAAAATACTGATTGATGGGTGGGATATACCTGCTTCCACCAAATATTGATTCAGGTGTTCTATATACCTGTTTCCACAAAATACTGATTGAGGGGTGGGATATACCTGCTTCTACAAAATGCTGATTAAGAGGTTCTATATACCTGCTTCCACAAAATACTGATTGAGGGGTGCGATATACCTTCTTCCACAAAATACTTATTAAGGGGTTTGATATACCTGCTTCCACAAAATACTGATTGAGGGGTGCAATATGCCTTCTTCCACAAAATACTTATTAAGGGGTTTGATATACCTGCTTCCACAAAATACAGATTGAGGGGTGCGATATACCTGCTTCCACCAAATATTAATTCAGGTGTTCTATATACCCGTTTCCACTAAATACTGATTGAGGGCCGGGGTACGATGTACCTGCTTCTACAAAATACTTATTAAGTGGTTCTATATACCTGCTTCCACAAAATACTGATTGAGGGGTGCGATATACCTGCTTCCACAAAATAATGATTGAGGAGTGCGATATATCTGCTTCCACAAAATACTGATTGAGGAGTGCGATATACCTGCTTCCACAAAATACTGATTGAGTGGTGTGATATGCCTGCTTCCACAAAATACTAATTAAGGGGTTTGATATACCTGCTTCCATAATATACAGATTGAGGGGTGCAATATACCTGCTTCCACAAAATATTGATTAAGGGGTTTGATATTCCTGCTTCCACAAAATACTGATTGAGGGGTGTGATATGCTTGCTTACACCAAATATTGATTCATGTGTTCAATATACCTGTTTCCACAAAAAACTGATTGAGGGGTGGGATATATCTGTTTCCACCAAATATTGATTGAGGCCTGAGATACACCGGCATCCACAAAATACTGATTGAAGCCTGCGATATACCTGCTTTCACAAATACTGCTCTTCTCTAGGGACTTTAGCACAGGGTCATTTTGCAAATGACAGGTAGAGGAAGAGGCAGTCCGTTCCGCAGGGGTGGTAGGGGCCACCATAGCCCCTCCACTCAAGTCAGAGGAATTATTTTCCCATCCATTCCCAGACCTTACCAATGCCCAGCCAATCTTGGCATCAGATGAGTAAGAGGAGGTAGCAACGGTCGCCACCCAGCAGTCTGACGACAGTACCAAGATCAACCCAAGGAGGGTGGTCCCCGCTGTGGCTGCCTACTCCGAGATCTCTAATGTCAGTGGTGGTGAAGGTGACGATGATGACATGTCGATGGACGTCACGTGGGTGCCCACAAGAGAGGAAAAGGAGGGGAGTTCAGAGGGAGAGATGGAGCAGCAGATAGCGAGGAGAAGGAGTAGAAGCAGGCAGAGCACGCAGGGCACAGGAGGCAAAAAGCAAACTGCAAATGTATCTGGAGCAAGCCATCCACCATGCATGGTCGCATCTGGTGCTCCCAGGAAGCCGGCACATGGCTTTGTGTGGGCTTTTATTAACGTGTCAGCTGCTGACAATAGTGTTGCCATATGCAGCCTGTGCTGTCAATGCAAAAGTCGCGGTAAGCCCAGCACTCACCTAGGGATGACCGCCTTAAGAAGGCACCTGGCCTCCCATCACCGAGCCCAGTAGGAGCAATGCCGTCAATACCCACAAAGCCACACGGGAGTTCTCCACGTCCTGCCTCTTCTCCTTCTCCTCTCTCATCAAATTTGTCCTCCACTTCACCTTCCACCGTGCCATCGTTGTGTTCATCTGGCAGAAGGTAGGCTTCTGTGGCCCAAATGTTTGAGCGTAAAAAGTTGATGACGCCGGATAACCCTCTTGCCCAACGGCTGACCGCTGGCTTGTCGGAACTGCTAGCCCGCCAACTACTGCCATATAAACTGGTGGACTCGGAGGCATTTACAACATTTGTGGCCATTGGCACACATCAATTGAAGGTCCCTGAAAGGAAAACATTTTTCCCAGAAGGGAATCCAAGAGCTATATGGCCACGTTCAGCGGCAAGTGAATATATCTCTGGCACACAGTGTCGGTGCCAAGATACATCTGACCACAGACGTGGTCTAGCAAACACGGGCAGGGAAGGTACATAACTTTTACTGCCCACTGGATGAACCTTCTGACGGCCATCAAGCATGTAACCTGTGGAACCTGTGTATATTTGGTGTTACTGCCAAGGATTGCATGCAGGCCTGCCTCTTCTTTTCCTCCTACTCAATCCTCCGTCTCCTCCTCGGCTGACTCCTCCTTTTCCACTGCTTCAACCTCTTCCGCTGCACCCCTCAAGCTCCCAGAACCTATTCGACGTCCCAGGTGATACGTTGCCTTGCTGTGCTGCAGCTGTTGTGACGGGAAGCCAAGAGTCTTGCACTGCTTTCAGCCTTGCGGTCACAGGCCGATCATTGGCTAACCCCGCTCAATTTGACAGTTGGCAAAGTGGTGTGCGACAACGGTGCCAATCTGCTCAGCGCGCTGAAACAGGGAAAAATGACACACATGCCGTGAATGGCACACGTCCTTAACTTAGTCGTGAAGTAATTCATTGCCAAATACCCCAAGGTCCAGGACGTCTTGCGTCAGGCCAGGAAAATCTCTGGCCATTTTAGAAAATCTTACACGGCCATGGCTCGACTTGTTGACATTCAGCGGCAACATCATCTGCCCGTCAGATGTCTGATTTTTGACAGCCCGACGCGCTGGAACCCCACCTTGTATATGCTTGATAAACTGCTCCAACAGCAACGCGCTGTTAATGACTGCCTGTACGAACTCTTTATTAAGGCAGGATCTGGGAAGCTCGGTTTCTTTTCACCACGCCAGTGGCTGCTAATGCGAGACTCATGCAGACTTCTGCAGCCATTTGATGAGATCACCAAACTGGTCAGTCGCAGCTAGGGTACCATCAGTGACATCGTACTTTACACCTCCTTTCTGGAGTGGGTATTGCGTCATTTGATTGATCAAGCCGTCGAGGAGCAGGTGCTGGAAGATGAGGAGTTCGCAATGCTGAATGAATTCCCAGGGGGGGTACTCCATCTGAGACAAGTCAGCAGGAGTCTGATGAGGAGTCAGAGGAGGATGGTGGCTGGGGGGAGGACCAAGAAAAGCAGGCCTTGAGGGGGACTTTACACTTTTCGCGGATCCCTGGTGTTTTCGTGGCTGAGCGGAGGAGACTGAGGACGACATTCTCCTGGGCAATGAGCAGCAGCCAGGGCACTCCACCGCTTCCAATTTAGTGCAAATGGGGGCCTTCATTCTCCAGTGTTTGAAGCGGGACCCCGTATAAAAAGCATAAAGGGCAAGGACCAGTACTGGGTGGCAACGTACTTAGACCCCCGGTACAAATACAAAATGGCGGACATGTTACCAGCCTCACAGAGGGCTGTCAGAATGCAGCATTTCCAGGCCTTGCTGCGAGAGATGCTGCATTCTGCTGTTGCGGGCGCTGGCAGAGGAATTTCCACCCACAGCGAAACAGGTACGGGTACCAATCCTGCAAGAAGAGGGCGGTTTGAAGATGTGTTGGTCACTTCGGATATGAGATCATTCTTGCAACCAACCCATCGAGAGCCACTCTCCGGATCCAGCCTTAGGGAACGCCTAGACCGACAGGTGTCCTACTACATCGGGTTAACGGCCAATATAGACGCTCTGAGAAGCGAGGAACTCCTGGACTACTGGGTGTGCAGGCTTGACCTGTGGCCAGAGCTGGCACAATTTGCCATGGAACTCTAGACTTGCCCCTCGTCAAGTGTCCCGTCCGAAAGGATGTTCAGCAAAGCAGGGGGCATCGTGACCGATAAGCGCACTCGCACAGCTCACGACAATGTGGACTACCTCACATTTCTAAAAATGAATGAGCCATGGATCTCGGAGGAATTCAACACCTGTGACGACCACGTTTAATTGAATTTCCTCATGCCAGCTGTGGGGAATTACTCCGGTAAACAGGGGTAGAGGCAGTATAGAGGCAAATGGGAATCCATGTAATATAGCAAGGAGTGTTTATTTCACACTTGCTCAAATAGAAAAAGCAGAACAGTCACTTGGTGTTGGTTCACACACAAAATAACAGAGAGCTTCACCTGGCTCCTTTACTGGAATGAGTCCTGTCCTGGCCGATCGCACAGCCACATAAAGTTTCCTCACAGGATGCTGGGCGCTGTCTGTGTCGGGGTCCAGGCCTCAGCTCTACACACTGCAAAAAAACACCCAGACTCACAGTGGTTTTCCTTCATTCTCCTCCCAGCTGAGGTTGCTGCCTGGGAATTTAAATCCCAGCTCCAAAACCTGGTTCTGGAACGTGGGGAGTAGGCACCCGCCCAACTCTACCTACTCCCAATAAAAGCAGTCCCGGATTGGCTTTGCAGCCATACTATGTATTAAAGGTGTCAGCAGCTTCTGCTGTTAACACACAAAAAACGGCTTTTACCTCACCGAGACCAGGAACCTCGGTGACACGTATCTGCCATCCATTACGGTATCCTGCACCTTACCACACAGCCCACACATATCCGCCACCACCCAGAACAAAGAATGGTCCCTTTCTTATGTAAATACAGCGGCATAAAAGGCCTTTTCTGTCCTGTGAATGCCTAATTTTTGGGACCTCTGAGCAATTCAACACCTGTGACGACCACGTGTTATCGAATTTCGACTATTATCATTTGGGTTTTTTCAAGAGGGGATTTTGTTAGCCATGTTTTTAATCCAATTTTATATTTTTTGTTCTTTGAAACATGTATTTAACACGTATTTGTACTGGCCTGCAATAAAATTGATATCCAATGTCCGTCTAATATACCTCCAGCCACATAATTACTTGATGTTTTCTGTCCGGTGAATGAATAATTTTTGGGGCCTGTAGTCCACTGGCCTGCAGTAAAATTGATATCCATTGACCGTCTAATATACCTCCAGCCACATAATCACTTAATCTTTTATGTAGGTTGAAGGCATAATTTTTGGGGCCTGTAGTCTACTGGCCTGCAGTAAGATTAATATCCAATGACCGTCTAATATACCTCCAGCCACATTATCAATTGCTCTTTTCTGTATGGTAAATTAATAATTTTTGGGGCCTGTAGTCCCCTGGCCTGCAGTAAAATTGATATCCATTGACCGTCTACTATACGTCCAGCCACATAATCATGTGATCTTTTATGTACGGTTAATGCATCATTTTTGGAGCCTGTAATCCAACTGTCCGACAGTAAAATTGTTATACGGGAACCGCCTAATGTACCTCCAGCCACATTATCAATTGCTCTTTTCTGTACGGTAAATTAATAATTTTGGGGGCCTCTAGTCCACTGGCCTGCAGTAAAATTAATATCCATTGACCATCTAATATACCTCCATCCACATAATCACTTGATCTTTCCTGTACAGTGAATGCCTAATTGTTGGGGCCTCGGAGGAATTCAACACCTGTGGCGACCACGTGTTATCGAATTTCACCTGTTATCATTTGGGGTTTATTCAAGAGGGGGGGGGGGGATTTCGCCATATTTTTAATAAAATTTTATATTTTTAGTTCTTTTAAACATATGTATGTATTTGGCATTTATTTGTACTGGCCTGCAGTAAAATTGATAATAATTTTTGGGGCCTGTACTCCTCTGGCCTGAAGTAAAATTCTTATCCAATGACCGTCTAATTTACGGTACCTCAAGCCACATAATCAGTTTTCTGTCCAGTGAATGCCTGTACTCCCATGGAGCCTAAAATAAAAATTTTCTAGACTCCAGCAGGCAACATTTTTAACAGTTTCCATTTAAGATACATAAAAATAGCCCCTGATTAAAATACATATTTTTTGTGGGAATTTTTGCCATTGATCCCCTCTGCTATGTCACTGTCGATGTTGTGGGATGATTTGTGCACTTCTTGTAAGTATTTGGTGGCTGCAATAATGACCTGAAGGTTTTTCAGTTTCGCCTGCCATTAAACTGAATGCGGCCTGCCGCGAGCTTGCGGTTCGCGAACATTTGATTGCGTTCGCGAATCGTCCAGGCTGATGTTCGTCCATCACTATATAGAACCACTTAATGAGTATTTGCTGGAAGCCGGCATATCAAACCCTTTTATCAATATTTGGTGGAAGCTGGTGTATCGCAGGCCTCAATCAATATTTGGTGGAAGCCGGTATATCAATCCCCTTTATCAGTATTTTGTGGAAACAGATATATAGACCCCCTTAATGAGTATTTGCTGGAAGGTGGTATATCAAACCCCTTTTTCAATATTTGGTGGAAACCGGTTTATCGCAGGCCTCAATCAATATTTGGTAGAAGCTGGTATAATAATCCCCTCTATCAGTATTTTGTGGAAAAAGGTATATAGAACCCCTTCATCAATATTTGGTGGAAGCCGGTGTATCGCAGGCCTCAATCAATATTTTTTGGAAGCCAGTGTATCACACCCCTCAATCAATATTTTGTGGAAGCCAGTGTATCACACCCCCAATCAGAATTTTGTGGAAGCAGGTATATCGCACCCCTTAATCATTTTTTTGGGGGTGGGCAACAGGTATATCACACCAGTTGCAATTAGTTATTCCAATACTGTTTGTCCCTCTATCTAGCTGCGGTATCTCAGCAGAACCGCACACAACTACTGCACAATACAAATGCACTATACTATACTTTCTATGTTAGAAGGTATATTAAAAGTATATCACACCCCTCAATCAGTTTTTTGGTGGGGGGCAACAGGTATATCACACTAGTTGCAATTAGTTACTTCAAATAGCGTTTGTCCCTCTATCTAGCTGCGGTATGTCAGCAGAACCGCACACAACTGCTGCACAATACAAATGCACTATAATGTACTTTCTATGTTAGAAGGTATATTATAGGTATATCACACCCCTCAATCAGTTTTTTGGGGGGGCAACATGTATATCACACCAGTTGCAATTAGTTATTCCAATAGTGTTTGTCCCTCTATCTAGCTGCAGTATCGCAGCAAAACCGCACACAACTGCTGCACAATACAAATGCACTAAAATATACTTTCTATGTTAGAAGGTATATTATAGGTATATCACACCCTTCAATCCGTTTTTTTTGGGGGGGGGGGGGGGGGCAACAGGTATATCACACCAGTTGCAATTAGTTAGTTCAAATAGCGTTTGTCCCTCTATCTAGCTGCGGTATCTCAGCAGAACCGCACACAACTGCTGCACAATACAAATGCACTATAATGTACTTTCTATGTTAGAAGGTATATTATAGGTATATCACACCCCTCAATCAGTTTTTTGGGGGGGCAACAGGTATATCACACCAGTTGCAATTAGTTATTCCAATAGCGTTTGTCCCTCTATCTAGCGGCAGTATTGCAGCAGAACCGCACACAACTGCTGCACAAAGCAAATGCACTATAATATACTTTCTATGTTAGAAGGTATATTATAGGTATATCACACCCTTCAATCCGTTTTTTTGGGGGGGCAACAGGTATATCACACCAGTTGCAATTAGTTACTTCAAATAGCGTTTGTCCCTCTATCTAGCTGCGGTATCTCAGCAGAACCGCACACAACTGCTGTACAATACAAATGCACTATAATATACTTTCTATGTTAGAAGGTATATTATAGGTATATCACACCCCTCAATCAGTTTTTTTTATGGGGGGGGGGGGGCAACAGGTATATCACACCAGTTGCAATTAGTTATTCCAATAGCATTTGTCCCTCTATCTAGCTGCAGTATCGCAGCAGAACCGCATACAACTGCTGCACAATACAAATGCACTATAATATACTTTCTATGTTAGCAAGCATACTATAAGTATATCACACCCCTTAGAATGTCACACCTATCGATAGCACACCTATACCAGTCCTTAAAAGGACTTTTGTGGCCCTATTAGCTAGCGTTTGGTGTCCCTAAAAGTCTTTCCCTGCTCCACACAGCAATCTCTCCCTACAATGGCAAAAAACTGAATGTAAAATGGCTGCCAGATCGGGTAGTGGATTTGTCCATGTGCTGAAACATCTCAATTGGCTGTCCTGTCCCACCTGATAGAGGTGTCATAGGTCAAAGTTCGGCAATTTGCAAAAAAATATGGCGCGTGCGAATATCACCATGTTTGCATGTTCGGCGAATCGCAAACTAGCAAAGTTCGCTGTGAAACGACCGCTGGGCCATCTCTAATACCTGGTCTTCCGCAATGTTCAGGTAGGTGATATATGTCAAAGTAACATGAATGCCAGGACCCTGTGTTTACCACCAGAATATTGGTCAGTGTCACACTGTCTCCACTCAGCTTGTCTTCTTCCCAAATTGCATCCTGGTTCTGTATGGACAATATCTAATATATATTAGACCACAACTATTTTCTGTTTGACACAGTCTTCTATGTGCAAACACAGGGCACGGCCATGGGCACCAGGTTTGCCCCCAGCTATGCCAACCTGTTTATGGCTCAGTGGGAGCAAGACGTCATCGCCCCAAGGCTGGGGACAGACCTGGTGCTCTGGGACCGCTACATAGATGACGTGCTGTTTATATGGAATAAAGATCAAAAATCATTGGATTCCTTTTTGGAGGACATTAATGATAATTTATTGAACTTTCGGTTCTCAGCGACCACAAGCATGTCCTCTATCGAATTCTTAGATCTACAAATTAATATAGAAGATCAAAAATTGGTATGCAGCACTTATCATAAACCGACATAAAAAAATAGTCACATATTATATAGTAGTTGCCATCTGCCGCAATGGCTTTTAAATATACCGTCAGGACAATTCAGACGCATTAAAAGAAATTGTTCAAAACAAGACATATTTGAAGAAGAAGCAGCCATTTTAAAAGATCAATTTTTAGAGAAAAAGTATCCATTAGATCTATTAGAATCTTCGCTAGACACAGTACGTAAATTGGATCGAAACACTTTTTTCTCCGAAAAAATAGGAATTCCAAAGTCCACAACACAAGAAATTGTCAGAATAATATTGCCATTCAATTCACAATATAAAAAAATTAAACATATAATTAATAAGCATTGGCACCACATTATTAAAGATAGAACAATAGGACACATATTGCCCAATAAACCTCATATTATTTTTACTAAGGCACCAAATTTGGGCCTATTAGTTGCTCCTACAATCAACAACAAAACCTTAAAAATACCAACCATCCAAAAATGATGTGGGTCCTGTATGGGATGTAAATTTACTACATCCCCTAAAAAAACAAGTGAAGTGAAATCAACTAGCAATAACCATAGAAATAAAATTAGGGAATTCTTGACATGCAATACAGAAAGCGTAATATACATTATACAGTGCCCATGTAGAAAACAATACGTGGGCAGAACTAAAAGAACTTTAAAAAAATGCATAGCTGAGCATATCACAAATATTAAAAAAGGATATGACAAGCATGCCCTGTCACTCCACTTTAAAACAGCACATAATCAGGACCCAAGAGGGATGAACTTTGTGGCCCTAGAAAAGGTAAACATACAGTGGAGAGGAGGGGACTATATAGGAAAAATGTCTAGGATGGAATCTAGAAAGATTTTTGAGTTCAATTCCCTCCTCCCACAAGGATTAAATGCAGAGATGGAGGTATTCGGCTTTTTGTAAAAAGAGGACAATTGAGAAAACCTTGTGTCTCTCATTGCTATAACTAAAAAGATCGAGTGGACCTTATATAATACTTACCAAAAGTATACCCTAAATTGCTGTAGACGAAACATCTCCTAAAAGAAAGAAAATAAATAAACTATTTTTATTTTTTATCATTTTTTCATGCATTTATATTTTTATGTATTTATATGTTTTAAATAAAACTAAAAATAATTAAAAAAAAAAAGTTTTTTACGAATGACTATTTATGGAAGTATATAAAACTACCTATAAAAAACTACCTGTAGATTATGCACTAACTATGTACTATTTATGGAAGTATAAAAAACTATCCATAAAAAAACTACCTGTAGATTATGCACTAACTATGTACTTACACATTTTATTATTTAAAGGCTCCCTATTAGAGTTGAGCGAACACCTGGATGTTCGGGTTCGAGAAGTTCGGCCGAACATCCCGGAAATGTTCGGGTTTGGGATCCGAACCCGATCCGAACTTCGTCCCGAACCCGAACCCCATTGAAGTCAATGGGGACCCGAACTTTTCGGCACTAAAACGGCTGTAAAACAGCCCAGGAAAGGGCTAGAGGGCTGCAAAAGGCAGCAACATGTAGGTAAATCCCCTGCAAACAAATGTGGATAGGGAAATTAATTAAAATAAAAATTAAATAAATAAAAATTAACCAAAATCAATTGGAGAGAGGTTCCATAGCAGAGAATCTGGCTTCCCGTCACCCACCACTGGAACAGTCCATTCTCAGATATTTAGGCCCCGGCACCCAGGCAGAGGAGAGAGGTCCCGTAACAGACAATCTGGCTTCATGTCAGCAGAGAATCAGTCTTCATGTCATAGCAGAGAATCAGGCTTCACGTCACCCACCACTGTAAGAGTCCATTTTCATAAATTTAGGCCCAGCACCCAGGCAGAGGAGAGAGGTCCCGTAACAGACAATCTGGCTTCATGTCAGCAGAGAATCAGTCTTCATATCATAGCAGAGAATCTGGCTTCCCGTTACCCACCACTGGAACAGTCCATTCTCAGATATTTAGGCCCCGGCACCCAGGCAGAGGAGAGAGGTCCCGTAACAGACAATCTGGCTTCATGTCAGCAGAGAATCAGTCTTCATATCATAGCAGAGAATCAGGCTTCACGTCAGCCACCACTGCAACAGTCCATTGTCATAAATTCAGGCCCAGCACCCAGGCAGAGGAGAGAGGTCCCGTAACAGACAATCTGGCTTCATGTCAGCAGAGAATCAGTCTGCATGTCATAGCAGAGAATGAGGCTTCACGTCACCCACCACTGCAACAGTCCATTTTCATAAATTTAGGCCCAGCACCCAGGCAGAGGAGAGAGGTCCCGTAACAGAGGATCTGGCTTCATGTCACCAGAGAATCAGTCTGCATGTCATAGCAGAGAATCAGGCTTCACGTCACCCACCACTGCAACAGTCCATTTTCATAAATTTAGGCCCAGCACCCAGGCAGAGGAGAGAGGTCCCGTAACAGAGGATCTGGCTTCATGTCACCAGAGAATCAGTCTGCATGTCATAGCAGAGAATCAGGCTTCACGTCAGCCACCACTGCAACAATCCATTGGCATATATTTAGGCCTAGCACACAGGCAGAGGAGAGAGGTCCCGTAACAGACAATCTGGCTTCATGTCAGCAGAGAATCAGTCTTCATATCATAGCAGAGAATCAGGCTTCACGTCAGCCACCAATGCAACAGTCCATTGTCAGATATTTAGGCCCAGCACCCAGGCAGAGGAGAGAGGTCCCGTAACAGAGGATCTGGCTTCATGTCAGCAGAGAATCAGTCTTCATGTCATAGCAGAGAATCAGGCTTCACGTCACCCACCACTGTAAGAGTCCATTTTCATAAATTTAGGCCCAGCACCCAGGCAGAGGAGAGAGGTCCCGTAACAGACGATCTGGCTTCATGTCAGCAGAGAATCAGTCTGCATGTCATAGCAGAGAATGAGGCTTCACGTCACCCACCACTGCAACAGTCCATTTTCATAAATTTAGGCCCAGCACCCAGGCAGAGGAGAGAGGTCCCGCAACAGAGGATCTGGCTTCATGTCAGCAGAGAATCAGTCTGCATGTCATAGCAGAGAATCAGGCTTCACGTCAGCCACCACTGCAACAGTCCATTGTCATAAATTCAGGCCCAGCACCCAGGCAGAGGAGAGAGGTCCCGTAACAGACAATCTGGCTTCATGTCACCAGAGAATCAGTCTGCATGTCATAGCAGAGAATGAGGCTTCACGTCAGCCACCACTGCAACAATCCATTGGCATATATTTAGGCCTAGCACACAGGCAGAGGAGAGGTTCATTCAACTTTGGGTAGCCTTGCAATATAATGGTAAAATGAAAATAAAAATAGGATTGAATGAGGAAGTGCCCTGGAGTCCAATAATATATGGTTATGGGGAGGTAGTTAATGTCTAATCTGGACAAGGGACGGACAGGTCCTGTGGGATCCATGCCTGGTTCATTTTTATGAACGTCAGCTTGTCCACATTGGCTGTAGACAGGCGGCTGCGTTTGTCTGTAATGACGCCCCCTGCCGTGCTGAATACACGTTCAGACAAAACGCTGGCTGCCGGGCAGGCCAGCACCTCCAAGGCATAAAAGGCTAGCTCTGGCCACGTGGACAATTTAGAGACCCAGAAGTTGAATGGGGCCGAACCATCAGTCAGTACGTGGAGGGGTGTGCACACGTACTGTTCCACCATGTTAGTGAAATGTTGCCTCCTGCTAACACGTTGCGTATCAGGTGGTGGTGCAGTTAGCTGTGGCGTGTTGACAAAAGTTTTCCACATCTCTGCCATGCTAACCCTGCCCTCAGAGGAGCTGGCCGTGACACAGCTGCCTTGGCGACCTCTTGCTCCTCCTCTGCCTTGGCCTTGGGCTTCCACTTGTTCCCCTGTGACATTTGGGAATGCTCTCAGTAGCGCGTCTACCAACGTGCGCTTGTACTCGCGCATCTTCCTATCACGCTCCAGTGCAGGAAGTAAGGTGGGCACATTGTCTTTGTAGCGTGGATCCAGCAGGGTGGCAACCCAGTAGTCCGCACAGGTTAAAATGTGGGCAACTCTGCTGTCGTTGCGCAGGCACTGCAGCATGTAGTCGCTCATGTGTGCCAGGCTGCCCAGGGGTAAGGACAAGCTGTCCTCTGTGGGAGGCGTATCGTCATCGTCCTGCCTTTCCCCCCAGCCACGCACCAGTGATGGACCCGAGCTGCGTTGGGTGCCACCCCGCTGTGACCATGCTTCATCCTCATCCTCCTCCACCTCCTCCTCATCCTCGTCCTCCTCGTCCTCCAGTAGTGGGCCCTGGCTGGCCACATTTGTACCTGGCCTCTGCTGTTGCCAAAAACCTCCCTCTGAGTCACTTCGAAGAGACTGGCCTGAAAGTGCTAAAAATGACCCCTCTTCCTCCTCCTCCTCCTCCTCCTCCTGGGCCACCTCCTCTTCCATCATCGCCCTAAGTGTTTTCTCAAGGAGACATAGAAGTGGTATTGTAACGCTGATAACGGTGTCATCGCCACTGGCCATGTTGGTGGAGTACTCGAAACAGCGCAACAGGGCACACAGGTCTCGCATGGAGGCCCAGTCATTGGTGGTGAAGTGGTGCTGTTCTGTAGTGCGACTGACCCGTGCGTGCTGCAGCTGAAACTCCACTATGGCCTGCTGCTGCTCGCACAGTCTGTCCAGCATGTGCAAGGTGGAGTTCCACCTGGTGGGCACGTCGCATATGAGGCGGTGAGCGGGAAGGCCGAAGTTACGCTGTAGCGCAGACAGGCGAGCAGCGGCAGGATGTGAACGCCGGAAGCGCGAACAGACGGCCCGCACTTTATGCAGCAGCTCTGACATGTCGGGGTAGTTGTGAATGAACTTCTGCACCACCAAATTCAGCACATGCGCCAAGCAAGGGATGTGCGTCAAATTGGCTAGTCCCAGAGCTGCAACGAGATTTCGCCCATTATCACACACCACCAGGCCGGGCTTGAGGCTCACCGGCAGCAACCACTCGTCGGTCTGTTGTTCAATACCCCGCCACAACTCCTGTGCGGTGTGGGGCCTGTCCCCCAAACATATGAGTTTCAGAATGGCCTGCTGACGTTTACCCCGGGCTGTGCTGAAGTTGGTGGTGAAGGTGTGTGGCTGACTGGATGAGCAGGTGGAAGAAGAGGAGGAGGAAGCCGAGAAGGAGGAGGTGGCAACAGGAGGCAAAGAATGTTGCCCTGCGATCCTTGGCGGCGGAAGGACGTGCGCCAAACAGCTCTCCGCCTGGGGCCCAGCTGCCACTACATTTACCCAGTGTGCAGTTAGGGAGATATAGCGTCCCTGGCTGTGCTTACTGGTCCACGTATCTGTGGTTAGGTGGACCTTGCTACAGATGGCGTTGCGCAGTGCACACTTGATTTTATCGGATACTTGGTTGTGCAGGGAAGGCACGGCTCTCTTGGAGAAGTAGTGCCGGCTGGGAACAACATACTGTGGGACAGCAAGCGACATGAGCTGTTTGAAGCTGTCTGTGTCCACCAGCCTAAATGACAGCATTTCATAGGCCAGTAGTTTAGAAATGCTGGCATTCAGGGCCAGGGATCGAGGGTGGCTAGGTGGGAATTTACGCTTTCTATCAAATGTTTGTGAGATGGAGAGCTGAACGCTGGCGTGTGACATGGTTGAGACGCTTGGTGACGGAGGTGGTGGTGGTGGTGTTGGTGGTACATCCCCTGTTTGCTGGGCGGCAGGTGCCAACGTTCCTCCAGAGGCGGAGGAAGAGGCCGAGGCGGCAGCAGCAGAATAGGCCGAGGCGGCAGCAGCAGAAGAGGTAGCAGGGGGAGCCTGAGTGACTTCCTTGGTTTTAAGGTGTTTACTCCACTGCAGTTCATGCTTTGCATGCAGGTGCCTGGTCATGCAGGTTGTGCTCAGGTTCAGAACGTTAATGCCTCGCTTCAGGCTCTGATGGCACAGCGTGCAAACCACTCGGGTCTTGTCGTCAGCACATTGTTTGAAGAAGTGCCATGCCAGGGAACTCCTTGAAGCTGCCTTTGGGGTGCTCGGTCCCAGATGGCGGCGGTCAGTAGCAGGCGGAGTCTCTTGGCGGCGGGTGTTCTGCTTTTGCCCACTGCTCCCTCTTTTGCTACGCTGTTGGCTCGGTCTCACCACTGCCTCTTCCTCCGAACTGTGAAAGTCAGTGGCACGACCTTCATTCCATGTGGGGTCTAGGACCTCATCGTCCCCTGCATCGTCTTCCACCCAGTCTTGATCCCTGACCTCCTGTTCAGTCTGCACACTGCAGAAAGACGCAGCAGTTGGCACCTGTGTTTCGTCATCATCAGAGACATGCTGAGGTGGTATTCCCATGTCCTCATCATCAGGAAACATAAGTGGTTGTGCGTCAGTGCATTCTATGTCTTTCACCGCTGGGGAAGGGCTAGGTGGATGCCCTTGGGAAACCCTGCCAGCGGAGTCTTCAAACAGCATAAGAGACTGCTGCATAACTTGAGGCTGAGACAGTTTCCCTGGTATGCATGGGGGTGATGTGACAGACTGATGGGGTTGGTTTTCAGGCGCCATCTGTGCGCTTTCTGCAGAAGACTGGGTGGGAGATAATGTGAACGTGCTGGATCCACTGTCGGCCACCCAATTGACTAATGCCTGTACCTGCTCAGGCCTTACCATCCTTAGAACGGCATTGGGCCCCACCATATATCGCTGTAAATTCTGGCGGCTACTGGGACCTGAGGTAGTTGGTACACTAGGACGTGTGGATGTGGCAGAACGGCCACGTCCTCTCCCAGCACCAGAGGGTCCACTAACACCACCACGACCATGTCCACGTCCGCGTCCCTTACTAGATGTTTTTCTCATTGTTATGGTTCACCACAACAACAAATATATTATTTGGCCCAATGTATTGTATTCAAATTCAGCGGGATATAAATTTGAGGCCTAGTATTTAGGCGCTGGGTGACCGGTATGGATTTAGTGACAGAATTAGACTTGGAAATGCACAGAAGCGTGTGTGTGAAGTTATTCTGAATGACCCTATGTGCACCTTGAATATTATATACCCTTTTTGGGATAGATTTCAAATAGCTCTGATATAGCAGGAACCACTAAATTATGAAATTGCTAAATTGGGAATTGTACTTCAACCCAGAACAAAAAATGTGCTTTGACGGACACTAAATATCTTGCCCAGCAACAACAGTACAGCGGTAACGAGAGATTTAGCAGGATATAAATTTGAGGCCTAGTATTTAGGCGCTGGGTGACAGGTATGGGTTTAGTGACAGAATTAGACTTGGAAATACACAGTAGCGGGTGTGTGTGAAGTTATTCTGAATGACCCAATGTGCACCTTGAATATTATATACCCTTTTAGGGATAGATTTCAAATAGCTCTGATATAGCAGAAACCACTAAATTATGAAATTGCTAAATTGGGAATTGTATTTCAACCCAGAACAAAAAATGTGCTTTGACGGACACTAAATATCTTGCCCAGCAACAACAGTACAGCGGTAACGAGAGATTTAGCAGGATATAAATTTGAGGCCTAGTATTTAGGCGCTGGGTGACAGGTATGGGTTTAGTGACAGAATTAGACTTGAAAATACACAGTAGCGGGTGTGTGTGAAGTTATTCTGAATGACCCAATGTGCACCTTGAATATTATATACCCTTTTAGGGATAGATTTCAAATAGCTCTGATATAGCAGAAACCACTAAATTATGAAATTGCTAAATTGGGAATTGTACTTCAACCCAGAACAAAAAATGTGCTTTGACGGACACTAAATATCTTTCCAAGCAACAACAGTACAGCGGTAACGAGAGATTTAGCAGGGATATAAATTTGAGGCCTAGTATTTAGGCGCTGGGTGACAGGTATGGGTTTAGTGACAGAATTAGACTTGGAAATACACAGTAGCGGGTGTGTGTGAAGTTATTCTGAATGACCCAATGTGCACCTTGAATATTATATACCCTTTTAGGGATAGATTTCAAATAGCTCTGATATAGCAGAAACCACTAAATTATGAAATTGCTAAATTGGGAATTGTACTTCAACCCAGAACAAAAAATGTGCTTTGACGGACACTAAATAACTTTCCCAGCTACAACAGGACAGCGGTAACGAGAGATTTAGCGGGATATAAATTTGAGGCCTAGTATTTAGGCGCTGGGTGACAGGTATGGGTTTAGTGACAGAATTAGACTTGGAAATACACAGTAGCGGGTGTGTGTGAAGTTATTCTGAATGACCCTATGTGCACCTTCAATATGATCTACCCTTTTAGGGATAGATTTCAAATAGCTCTGATATAGCAGAAACCACTAAATTATGAAATTGCTAAATTGGGAATTGTATTTCAACCCAGAAGAAAAAATGTGCTTTGACGGACACTAAATAACTTTCCCAGCTACAACAGGACAGCGGTAACGAGAGATTTAGCAGGATATAAATTTGAGGCCTAGTATTTAGGCGCTGGGTGACAGGTATGGGTTTAGTGACAGAATTAGACTTGAAAATACACAGTAGCGGGTGTGTGTGAAGTTATTCTGAATGACCCAATGTGCACCTTGAATATTATATACCCTTTTAGGGATAGATTTCAAATAGCTCTGATATAGCAGAAACCACTAAATTATGAAATTGCTAAATTGGGAATTGTACTTCAACCCAGAACAAAAAATGTGCTTTGACGGACACTAAATATCTTTCCAAGCAACAACAGTACAGCGGTAACGAGAGATTTAGCAGGATATAAATTTGAGGCCTAGTATTTAGGCGCTGGGTGACAGGTATGGGTTTAGTGACAGAATTAGACTTGGAAATACACAGTAGCGGGTGTGTGTGAAGTTATTCTGAATGACCCAATGTGCACCTTGAATATTATATACCCTTTTAGGGATAGATTTCAAATAGCTCTGATATAGCAGAAACCACTAAATTATGAAATTGCTAAATTGGGAATTGTACTTCAACCCAGAACAAAAAATGTGCTTTGACGGACACTAAATAACTTTCCCAGCTACAACAGGACAGCGGTAACGAGAGATTTAGCAGGGATATAAATTTGAGGCCTAGTATTTAGGCGCTGGGTGACAGGTATGGGTTTAGTGACAGAATTAGACTTGAAAATACACAGTAGCGGGTGTGTGTGAAGTTATTCTGAATGACCCTATGTGCACCTTGAATATGATATACCCTTTTAGGGATAGATTTCAAATAGCTCTGATATAGCAGAAACCACTAAATTATGAAATTGCTAAATTGGGAATTGTACTTCAACCCAGAACAAAAAATGTGCTTTGACGGACACTAAATAACTTTCCCAGCTACAACAGGACAGCGGTAACGAGAGATTTAGCGGGATATAAATTTGAGGCCTAGTATTTAGGCGCTGGGTGACCGGTATGGATTTAGTGACAGAATTAGACTGGGATATGGCCAAAAAATAACCACACTATTGCTGGTTAAATGCACTTGGTGACGGGCGCAGCTTGCCCCTGATGTAGTATATGGCCAAAAAATGAACAGACTATTGCTGGTTAAATGCACTTGGTGTCACAGCTTGACCAACCACACTACTGAGGGTTAAATGCACTTGGTGACGGGCGCAGCTTGCCCCTGATGTAGTATATGGCCAAAAAATAAACAGACTATTGCTGGTTAAATGCACTTGGTGTGACAGCTTCACCCTGATGTAGGCTTTAGCCAGAAAACAACCACACCATTGAGGGTTAAATGCACTTGGTGACAGGCGCAGCTTGCCCCTGATTTTGTATATGGCCAAAAAATGAACAGACTATTGCTGGTTAAATGCACTTGGTGTGACAGCTTCACCCTGATGTAGGCTTTAGCCAAAAAACAACCACACCATTGAGGGTTAAATGCACTTGGTGACAGGCGCAGCTTGCCCCTGATTTTGTATATGGCCAAAAAATGAACAGACTATTGCTGGTTAAATGCACTTGGTGTGACAGCTTCACCCTGATGTAGGCTTTAGCCAAAAAACAACCACACCATTGAGGGTTAAATGCACTTGGTGACAGGCGCAGCTTGCCCCTGATTTTGTATATGGCCAAAAAATGAACAGACTATTGCTGGTTAAATGCACTTGGTGTGACAGCTTCACCCTGATGTAGGCTTTAGCCAAAAAACAACCACACCATTGAGGGTTAAATGCACTTGGTGACAGGCGCAGCTTGCCCCTGATTTTGTATATGGCCAAAAAATGAACAGACTATTGCTGGTTAAATGCACTTGGTGTGACAGCTTCACCCTGATGTAGGCTTTAGCCAAAAAACAACCACACCATTGAGGGTTAAATGCACTTGGTCGCAGCTTGTGCTGGCGCACCACAAGACACAAAATGGCCGCCGATCACCCCAGAAAAATGTGACTGACAAACGGTCTGGGCAGCCTAAAAACAGTGAGCAATTGAGGATCAGCAGCTCAATGATCCACAGCTGCAGATCGATCAGTTAATCAAGTCCTTTGGAGGAGTTAATCTGCCTAATCTCGCCCTACTGTCGCAGCCGCAACCTCTCCCTACGCTAATCAGAGCAGAGTGACGGGCGGCGCTATGTGACTCCAGCTTAAATAGAGGCTGGGTCACATGGTGCTCTGGCCAATCACAGCCATGCCAATAGTAGGCATGGCTGTGATGGCCTCTTGGGGCAAGTAGTATGACGCTTGTTGATTGGCTGCTTTGCAGCCTTTCAAAAAGCGCCAAGAAAGCGTCACAAAAGCGCGAAGAAAGCGACGAACACCGAACCCGAACCCGGACTTTTACGAAAATGTCCGGGTTCGGGTCCGTGTCACGGACACCCCAAAATTCGGTACGAACCCGAACTATACAGTTCGAGTTCGCTCATCCCTACTCCCTATACAATATGAATTAAGATCTCTCTAAACTAAATAAAAACTGCAGGAGAACACATATATATCTCTTGATACTAGAATTGAAAAATATCAGTGTATATAGTAAGGTATGATTTAAATAAACTGGCTTGTTGGCACATATACTTTGAGATCGTCTCAAGAACGCATGGTCTGGATATAGACTTGCACATAATTATAGAGATCCATGTGTCCACACTCTGTGGAAACAACTAATTATCAACCAGGCAATATACAACTTATCTATGGAGAACGAAACACTATTAACCCCACGTCCCAATTAGATAGGTCCAGCTTTTTAAGTATAAGCTTCCACATATATACACATGTTCATAATATATGGTATTACCTTGCCATATGTTATGGCAAAGATGTACAAATATTTTAGGAGCATATTTTATTGCATTTAAAGAATGCGCAATTGGCGATTATAAAAATTACGGCATCTGAAAACCGCAGTAAGAACCGCATTTAAAAATTGCAATAAATGCGAATGAACAAACAGTAGTTGAATATTTAGATATATACTTTTTGCTTTTAGATATATTCTTATTTATATATTGAGGATTTTATAATATAAATGTATGATTAGAGTAGTTTTAAAATATAATGTTTAAAATTATAGTTGTTTAAAATTACTATTTGGTTATTTTTACCTTATGTCCATAAAGGTTCTGAAAAAACGGTATATTTAGGAACCACTACTATTATTGTCCAGTTTCATACTATGCATATATATCTTTGCAATACTGTGACTAAGAGGTTAAATGATCAGCTGGACGTCAGCTCTCAGGTGTTGCACTAAATGATGCAATAGCTCTAAATGGGTAATGGATGTAGTCCTATATAAAGAGGCAAAGAACAGATGAGACTTGACCACTGAGGAAGGAGTCGTGTTAACTCTGAAACGCGTATGGTGTAGACAAGTCTCAACAGAAAGAAGGAAACCGAATTTCAAGTAGGGCCGAATTCACACTGACCCTAGCTCATCAAACGGACTGTTTCTTTTTTGTGCAAGTTCATTCAGTGCAAGCTTATAACTCACGATAAAGTAGACTGGAGGTACAATCATCTGCGCTGACAACACGTGGGACGCCACGCTAAGCGCAACGACCCAAACACTTTACCGCTTCTACAAACAGTGAGTACTTGCCATATTGTATCACAGTGCATTAGCGGAGCTATAACTGTGAAACGAAGTTACCATTACAAAAAGGAATATATGTAATCATACGCAAAGGACAGCACATTTTTCCTATATTAAAAGATTAACGCATCCATTTTTTTCTCTCTTGGAAGAATCGCATACCGAGGACCAATATATTGACTGCATCCTTATCTACTATATCGAGTCTTAGCATTTCCACTAAGAGACATTCACCACCAAGAACTTAGTGCATGACGTTATTAACCCTTAGTATGACCGCATTCTATCTGTATTGATATCTATTTACAGCATAGTTTTATGTATTTTAGAAGTATTATAGATTTATCAGGTACCGTATGTATATTTAATAAATTCTTTTATTAATATATTACTGTCTAGAGGTCGATGTGATTTGGATGTAGGTGTGCCCCTCTTATCCTATTGTACATTTTATCTCCTTCTAAGGTTTGGGGTAACCTTTTTAGGGGGAACACCCTTTTTCATTACAACTTGGAGGGTGAGCCATTCCGATATATCTTAAATATCTAATATACACTGAACAAAAATATAAACACAACACTTTCAGTTTTGCTCCGATTTTGCATGATCTGAACTCAAAGATCTGAAACATTATCTACATACACAAAAGACCCATTACTCTCAAATATTGTTCACAAATCTGTCTAAATCTGTGTTAGTGAGCCCTTATTTACCGTGATAATCCATTCCATCTCACAGGTGTGGCATATCAAGGTGCTGATTAGACAGCATGAATATTGCACAGGTGTGCCTTAGACTGCCCACAATCAAAAAGCCACTCTGAAATGTGCAGTTTGATCACACAGCACAATGACACACATGTTGTAACGTTTGAGGGAGCGTGCAATTGGCATGCTGACTGCAGGAATGTCTACCAGAGCTGTTGCCTGTGCAATAAATGTTCATTTCTCTACCATAAGCCATCTCCAAAGTTTCAGAGAATTTGGCAGTACATACAACAGGCCTCACAACCGCAGACCACATGTAACCACACCAGCCCAGGACCTCCACATTTAGCATGTTCACCTCCATGATCATCTGGGACAAGCCACCCGGACAGCTGCAGCAACAATCGGTTTGCTTAACCAAAGAAGTTCTACACAAACTGTCAGAAACCATCTCAGGGAAGCTCATCTGCATGCTCATCGTCCTCATCGGGGTCTGGACCTGACTTCAGTTCGTCGTCGTAACTGACTTGAGTGGGCAAATGCTCACATTCAATGGAGTCTGGCTTGTTTGACAGGCGTTCTGTTCACGGATGAGTCCCGGTTTTCACTGTTCAGGGCAGATGCCAGACAGTGTGTGTGGCATCGTGTGGGTGAGCGGTTTGCTGACGTCAACGTTGTGGACAGGGGCGTAACTAGAAGTGACTGGGCCCCACAGCAAATATTTGTAAGGGCCCCCCTCAGCGCGCTTCGCACCTCCCTCCTCCTGTGTAAACCCCACTCCTTTGGCACAGTGTAGCGGTATACTGTATATTGTGTGGCACAGTATAGAGGTATACTGTATATTGTGTGGCACAGTGTAGCGGTATACTGTATATTGTGTGGCACAGTGTAGAGGTATATTGTGAGGCACAGTGTAGCGGTATACTGTATATTGTGTGGCACAGTGTTGAGGTATATTGTGAGGCACAGTGTAGCGGTATACTGTATATTGTGTGGCACAGTGTAGCGGTATATTGTGGGGCACAGTGTAGAGGTATACTGTATATTGTGTGGCACAGTGTAGCGGTATACTGTATATTGTGGGGCACAGTGTAGAGGTATACTGTATATTGTGTGGCACAGTAGCAGTATACTGTATATTGTGGGGCACAGTGTAGAGGTATACTGTATATTGTGTGGCACAGTAGCAGTATACTGTATATTGTGAGGCACAGTGTAGAGGTATACTGTATATTGTGGGGCACAGTGTAGAGGTGTACTGTATATTGTGAGGCACAGTGTAGCGGTATACTGTATATTGTGTGGCACAGTAGCAGTATACTGTATATTGTGAGGCACAGTGTAGAGGTATACTGTATATTGTGGGGCACAGTGTAGCAGTATACTGTATATTGTGAGGCACAGTGTAGAGGTATAATGTATATTGTGGGGCACAGTATAGAGGTATACTGTACATTGTGGGGCACAGTATAGAGGTATACTGTACATTGTGGGGCACAGTATAGAGGTATACTGTACATTGTGAGGCACAGTATAGAGGTATACTGTATATTGTGTGGCACAGTGTAGCGGTATACTGTATATTGTGGGGCACAGTGTAGGCTATATGTGCATAACATAAACATACTCCACATGAACACTTACAGTTACATGGCTTGGCCCTTGGGGATCTCGGACGCCACTTCCACACTTTGGCCGGGGGCTCGGCGGAGCTGATGTTGTGTTTTATCCTAATGAGAAAGATTTTATAATAAGGATTTGGAGAAGGGGCAGAGGGATAGCAGAGCAGGGAGAGGCTGGTGCTGCTACTAGGGGGTCATACCATGGGGCAGTAATAAAACCCACCATAATGCCCCCCCCCAGTAGTAATAATTCTCCTTATAATGTGACAGTGCAAAAAATACCCCCTTGTAATGCCCCCAGTTGAGCTAATGTCCCCATAGTGCCCCCATAATGTGCCAGTATAAAATACCCCTATATAGTGCCCCCAGTAAATTCCCCCATAGTGCTTCTCTCCCCCCTTCCTGCTAGTGCCCCCCAAAATGTACCAGTATAAAATGCCCCATATATAGTGCCCCAGTAGATGCCCCTCAGTGTCCGGCCTCTGATAGGCTGCCGGCCTAGTGTCCCCCATAATGCCCCCCAATAATGTGCCAGTAAGTGCCCCCCATCATGTGCCAGTATCAAGTGCCTCTCCCCCCCCACATGTCCCAGTACCATAGTGCCATCTCCCCCCATGTGCCAGTATCAAGTGCCTCTCTCCTTCCCACCCCCCATGTGCCAGTATCAAGTGCCTCTCTCTTCCCCCCATGTGCCAGTATCATAGTGCCATCTCCCCCGCAAAAAAGTGCCAGTATTAAGTGCCTCTCCCCCCCATGTGCCAGTATCATAGTGCCAACCCCCCCCCCACATGCCAGTATCAAGTGCCTCTCTCCTCCCCCCCATGTCCCAGTATCATAGTGCCATCTCCCCCCCCCCACTAAAAAGTGCCAATATCAAGTGCCTCTCTCCTCCCCCCTCCTCATGTGCCAGTATCAGGTGCCTCCCCCCTCCATGTGCCAGTATCAAGTGCCAACCCCCCCTCTCCCCTCCAGGTGCCAGTATCAGGTGCCTCCCCCCCCTATGTCCCAGTATCATAGTGCCATCTTCCCCCCCCCACCACCACAAAAAAAGTGCCAGTATCAAGTGCCTCTCTCCCCCCCCCCCCCCCATGCCAGTATCAGGTGCCTCTCTCCCTCCCCCCCCCAATGCCAGTATCAGGTGCCTCTCTCCCCCCCCCATGCCAGTATCAGGTGCCAACCCCACTCCCCCCCATGTGCCAGTATCAGGTGCCTCTTCCCCCCATGTGCCAGTATCAGGTGCCAACCCCCCTCCCCCCCAGGTGCCAGTATCAGGTGCCAGTATCAGGTGCCAACCCCCCTCCCCCCATGTGCCAGTATCAGGTGCCTTCCGCTCCCCCATGGCAGTAACAGTCGGGTATTAAAAAAAAAAAAATAAACACTTCTACTTACCTCCATGTCAGCGATGCGATGCAGCCTCTTCCTGTGTCCCGCCTTGTATTCTGTCCCGCCCTGTATGTCCTTATATGGACTCAGTGCTTGTATTTCAGAAAAGAGTCTGCTGTTCCAGCACACTCAGCTCTGCTATATCTCTATATATGATAGCTGCCCCAGCAAACCCAGCTCTGCTACATCTATGCATATGACAGCTGCCCAAACACACCCAGCACTGCTATATCTCTATATGACAGCTGTCCCAGCACACTCAGCCATGCTATATCTCTATATATGACAGCTGCCCCAGCAAACCCAGCTCTGCTACATCTATACACATGACAGCTGCCCAAACACACCCAGCACTGCTATATCTCTATATGACAGCTGCCCCAGCACACTCAGCCCTGCTATATCTCTATATATGATAGCTGCTCCAGCACAACCAGCCCTGCTACATCTATATATCTCTAAGTATTGCTATACAGTAGATAGATATATAGAGATATAGCAGAGCTGAGTGTGCTGGAGCAGCTGTCATGTGTATAGATGTAGCAGAGCTGGCTGTGTTTCGGCAGCTGTCATGTGTATAGATGTAGTAGAGCTGGGTTTGCTGGGGCAGTTGTCATATATAGAGATATAGTAGAGCTGAGTGTGCTGGTGCAGCTGTCATGTGTATAGATGTAGCAGAGCTGGGTGTGTCTGGGCATCTGTCATGTATAGATGTAGTAGAGCTGGGTTTGCTGGGGCAGCTGTCATATATAGAGATATAGCAGAGCTGAGTGTGCTGGTGCAGCTGTCATGTGTATAGATGTAGCAGAGCTGGGTGTGTTTAGGCATCTGTCATGTGTATAGATGTAGTAGAGCTGGGTTTGCTGGGGCAGCTGTGGCAGCTGTCATATATAGAGATATAACAGAGCTGAGTGTGCTGGGACAGCTGTCATATAGATATATAGCAGTGCTGGTGTGTTGGGGGCAGCTGTCATGTGTAATGATGTAGCAGAGCTGGCTGTGTTTCGGCAGCTGTCATGTGTATAGATGTAGTAGAGCTGGGTTTGCTGGGGCAGCTGTCATATATAGAGATATAGCAGAGCTGAGTGTGCTGGGACAGCTGTCATATAGAGATATAGCAGTGCCTGGTGTGTTGGGGGCAGCTGTCATGTGTATAGATGTAGCAGAGCTGGCTGTGTTTCGGCAGCTGTCATGTGTATAGATGAAGTAGAGCTGGGTTTGCTGGGGCAGCTGTCATATATAGAGATATAGCAGAGCTGAGTGTGCAGGGACAGCTGTCATATACAGATATAGCAGTGCTAGGTGTGTTTGGGCAGCTGTCATGTGTAAAGATGTATTATTATTTTTTTTTCCCCAGTCAGTTGTAATGCAGCCTTTATGGCTGTGAGGGTAAATGCTTTGCCACTGATTCACTGATAGATTGGAGGTTGTGGGTTCGAATCCCAGACCAGGAGACCTTAGCAGACAGTAAAATTAGATCTCACTAGCGGCTGTGAAGGGGCCCTGAACACGATATTTAACTAACTTGAAAATAATCTGTCACACACGCTGCTGGGGCACCGGGCCCCCTTGGCAGCCCGGGCCCCGGTAGTTACGCCACTGGTTGTGGATCGAGTGGCCCATGGTGGCAGTGGGGTTATGGTATGGGCAGGCGTATGTTATGAACAACAAATTAATCTGTATGTGCATTTTATTGATGGCATTTTGAATGCATAGAGATACCGTGACGAGATCCTGAGACCTATTGTTGTGCCATTCATCCACAACCATCCCCTCATGTTGCAGCATTATAATGCACCGCCCCATATTGCAAGGATCTGTACACAATTTCTGGAAGCTGAAAACATCCCAGTTCTTGCATGGCCAGCATACTCACCGGACATGTCACCCATTGAGCATGTTTGGAATGCTCTGGATCGGCATATATACGACAGCATGTTCAAGTTCCTGCCAATATTCTGCAACTTCGCACAGCTATTGAAGAGGAGTGGACCAACATTCCACAGGCCACAATCAAAAACCTGATCAACTCTATGTGACGGAGATGTGTGAGGCAAATGGTGGCCACACTAGATACTGACTGTTTTTTTTTCTGTCCCCCCTCTTTTTTTCTGTCCCCCCACAGTAAGGCAAAACTGTGCACATTTTAGAGTGACCTTTTATTGTGGGCAGTCTAAGGCACACCTGTTCAATATTCATGCTGTCTTATCAGCACCTTGATATGCCACACCTGTGAGGTGGGGTGGATTATCTCGGCAAAGGAGAAGTGCTCACTAACACAGATTTAGACAGATTTGTGAACAATATTCGAGAGTAATGGGTCTTTTGTGTATGTAGAAAATGTTTCAGATCTTTGAGTTCAGATCATGCAAAATCGGAGCAAAACCGAAAGTGTTGTGTTTATATTTTTGTTCAGTGTATATTAGATATTGTCCATACAGAACCAGGATGCAATTTGGGAAGAAGACAAGCTGAGTGGAGACAGTGTGACACTGACCAATATTCTGGTGGTAAACACAGGGTCCTGGCATTCATGTTACTTTGACATATATCACCTACCTAAACATTGCGGAAGATCAGGTATTAGAGATGGCCTTGCGGTTCGTTCGCAAATAAGAGCAAAACTGAAAGTGTTGCGTTTATATTTTTGTTCAGTGTATAAAGCTGAGTGTATGTATGTATATATGTATGTCCGCTAAAGGAATCCGCACAGTCGAACTTACAATCATGAAATTTGGCATACAGGTACATGAGGTTTTCGGGAAGGTTTTAGACCGGGTCTCAGATCTCTAGCACTTACTGTTCCTAAGATATTCCCCAAAAATGCATTAGCCACTAGAGTCCCTGACTCCAGCTGCCAACTATACTGGGACTATACCAGGAGGTAGTGGTTTGGTTTCTTCCCTGCTGCGAAGTCAGGATCTCTGTACATGAGCTAAATTGTGAATACCAGGGGAGAGACAGAATAATGCCCTTAGGGTTTATCCCAAAGCCAAACCATTTAGTTATCATAGTGAGTCTACACTTAATGATCCATAACACACATAGGATATATATATATAGATAGATACTTTCCTTACAAGATTACAAGGAAAGGGCTGAGTTTACCTCATACAGTGAACAGCATTTTGTCATATGGGTGACATGTATCACGTTGCTCTTACTATAAAGCCACGTGAACATTAATCTATTTATATACAGTGTGCATCATGCTGTGTATGAAGCCCCATGATTGGATTTGGCCATCAGACAGACCACACAAATGTGTTGGGCTCCAGAGGCCACTTACACTTCCTTTCCCCTGGCAGTGGCACCACTTTCACTCTCTTCTCTCTGCTCCACTATTCACCCTGCGGCCAGTGGTTTGATGCTGTCACGCATGATGAAGTGACATCATCATGCCGAGTGCATCTAGCTGCCAAACAGACCAAAGCAGATCTGCTCTGTTCATTATGGGAACACGGGTTAGGTAAGTACAGTGCTCCCTCAAGATACAATGGCCTCAGGATACAATATTTTCAGATTAAAAAGTTCTTTCCTGGGCCATCGTAAGTTGAAACTAGACATGTACAATGCCGGGGATTCAGATCCAGCCAATTGACATGGCCATTTCACTGGTAAAACACCTGTATTGGTTGTCCAATAGCTCAGTACAGTGTGGTACTACATCTCCTTTACTGCTCTCTGTCTGTGCCAGGGTGAGCTGCTCCTTTGGATGTCAGGTGATGACAGCACCATTTTATTTTTCTGGTTCACCGTGTACTTACAGGACACTTGCTTTATCATTCTTAGTTATCTGCTTATTTTTCTTAAATTGTAATTTCTCTTATCTTAGGATGACATTTTGGGGCTTTGGAACCAATTGCTAGTTTTCTATAGAGTTATGGACGCAAGTTACAATGGCCATCCCCAAACCAATTAATATTTTATCTTGAAGGACCACTGTTTTAATTTTGGAGACACTAAAGGAGCCCCAGGGATCCCAGGGGAGCATTGTTCTGTGTTGGGGTCATGCAGTTAATAGCATCTGTCAGGTACCGGAGGTCTCTCGCATATGCCGGATATGGCAAATTCGGTGTTCTGTTCCTGTGCCGGTGTTACCAGCGCAAATGTGGGTGTAGTCTTACAGTTTACAAGAGGCACAGAAATAACACAGAAAAGGTGCACAAGTACCAGACAGATTGTTTTTTTAAGGCATTTTTGAGATTCCATAAATTGGTGCCCTGGTAATAACTGCACTAACATGCTCAGTATGCAGGGCCATCTTTAATATTGATTGGACCCTGGGCAAGAATTTACTTGGGCCCCCTGGATCCGACCTTCCCACACCCTAGCATACAATTATGCCCTCCACCACAACACACAGCACCCCCTCCTCCCTTCTCCAACCACCCAACACCCTTACTCACATAAAACAAGTAATATATATAATATAGCTTACATTGAATTACTGTAAATACAGTTCTGAAGACTCCAGCAGGCTCAGGAACAGTGCTCTGGGCAGCTGGGCTCAGGGCTGGAAGTGGGCACCGCTCTGCTCTGCAGTTCAGGAAGGAGACCGAGGCTTGGCTCACCCTACTGTTGCAGTGCCTCCGCGTGACGTCACGGCGCGCAGCGTACGCAAAGGGCAGGGAAGCTTTGGAGGAGGAACAAGCAAGTAAGTCCTTCAGTATGCGAGCCATGCCATGGCGTAATGAGTGCCAGTCTTTGTAAATGATCCCCAGTGCTTCTGAGACACCTTCTTGCCTGTTTGTAAGAGGATGCAGCTGCACTCCTGACTTGACCGCTCAGTCAACCTGCCGGTCCACCGTAAGGCCTCATGCATATGACTGTAGTTTTTGTGTATTAGGGTCCATTGATATGTCCATAGTTACGGGTCCACTTTTGTTCTGCAATTTTGCGGAAGGGATGTGGACCCGTTAATTTCAATGGGACTGCAAGAGATACGGACATCACATGTGTTCCGTTCCGCTTCCCGGCAAAAAAAGATAAAGCATGTCCTATTTGCAGTTTGCGGACTGCAAAACACTTGCGGACGTGTGAATGGACCCTAACCCACATTGTTTGAGGCCAGCACACTGACCCATTGATTTCTATGGGGCCATGCACACATCTGGATTTTATGTGGATCCGTGTGGCCATTCCACAAATTTTTTAATGCGTCCTATTCTTGTCTGTATAGCGGATGAGAATACCCTTCCTATTGATGGAAGTCAGAAAAATGCGGAATTCACACAGAAGGTATCCGTATTTTGTAGATCCTTTGTTTGCAGAGCAAAACACGGACATGGCCCTCCGCCAGTCACTTCTTACCTATGCCTAGCGACCTTACTATAATGTATAGTCACACACTGACTGACACAGGATATAAATAAGAAAAAAATTGATCATTTGAGGACCAGTTAAATAAGTGGGGAATGTACAGTTGCAGGAAAAAGTATGTGAACCCTTTGGAATGATATGGATTTCTGCACAAATTGGTCATAAAATGTGATCTGATCTTCATCTAAGTCACAACAATAGACAATCACAGTCTGCTTAAGCTAATAACACACAAATAATTAAATATTACCATATTTTTATTGAACACACCATGTAAACATTCACAGTGCAGGTGGAAAAAGTATGTGAACCCCTAGACTAATGACATCTCCAAGAGCTAATTGGAGTTAGGTGTCAGCCAACTGGAGTCCAATAAATGAGATGAGATTGGAGGTGTTGGTTACAGCTGCCCTTCCCTTTAAAAAACACACACCAGTTCTGGGTTTGCTTTTCACAAGAAGCATTGCCTGATGTGAATGATATGGCAAAAAACAAGGGGATCCGCTCACTTCTGTTTCCCTCAGGACAGGTGCTCCAATCCAAAAATGAGTCACCCCTCAAAATGGTAAGTAAATATGTAAAAAAGAAGGATTGGTCACTCTTATATGGAAATATAGGGTATTTGTTTTATTAATATTACTAATATAAGTTAAAATGCAAAAACAATAATATAAAATACATACGATAGAACAATCTCCTATATCTATTCTCTATTTGTAATGTATATAACAAAGACGATAATAATTTCAATGCTGGACAGAAAACAGTGTCACAGTGTCTCCACCTGGATTTGATAGTCTGTTGTGTGGAAGACAAATTGATACAAATATTCGCCCAGTGATTTGGATACAGTTTCAGTTGAATAAATGAATCAGCTGTATAATGGTAGAGAATGAGTCTCTAATATTTGTGTCAAAGTCCATATATATGAACGTAATCCCACTCGTTGTTTCTGCTCCTTTTCTTGATGTTATAGTATATGGCACTAATAGTCCATGCAGAATGCTTTGAGACACAGTGAGTATAGACGAATTGGCCGCTATAGGCCGATGTTGCACCGTATGCGTCTGCTGACTGATGTACTATATTTATAAGAATTATCGCTGTATGTACAATTTCAGTCTTCACAGACAATGTATTTGATCGGTGTTAACTGGATGTTATACCCACTGGGATAGTGGGCTTACCTTAGTTGAAGCCGTCGGATAGAGGTAAGGGCTTGAATGCGAGACCCTGCTTAGCTGGATCAGCCGGCGTCCCGGCTGTAGGGCTGCTCGCGTCCCACGTGTTCTCCGCGGGAAATTTGAACCGGATATGCAAAGTCCTTCTCTCTCAGCGCTGGTAAATGACGTATTGCGATGATTTCAACAATGGATCCAAGAGTTTCTTTTTCTTTATAGTGCACTTGGTAGAAGATGGGGTATTCGTCCAAAGGTGTGACGCTAGACGCGTTTCGGGGAAACACTGTCCCCTTCCTCAGTAGCATACTCCCATCTTGTAAAACCTCGTAATTTATACTGATGTTGGTTATCACCAAGGTCCGGACTGGACTCTAGAGTGTTTCATTCAGGATCAATGTAGCATTTTTAAATATTTTAATGCATTGTTTTCATATCTCGATCTGAGCCATTGTCGTATTTGTACCTAACATTTTGGTCTACAGATATAGGGTATCATATCAGATATTGATATTTCATTTCTTAATTTTAAACATATGATAAAAATACACTTTAAAAGTATGTAAAAATATAAATAGATAATACCAAACATACTCAAGTCTGTTATTCCAAAGCTTTTTTAGAGGGTTTGTTCATCCTTCATTTAGATCTTCTTTTCATTAAAAAACACACTTCACTTCCAAAAAACGCACCTTATTACAAAAAAACGCAGATGCGGTTTTGCTGCGTTTTCTACAAATTTGATGCGCCCTTTCTCCTCTTTCACTTCCCAAGTGTCCAATATTATTCAAAGATGTTATATATATGTTATCTCCTATTGTGCGGTGTATATAGTAATAGATGTAGTAGTAGTAGAAGAAGTGATAAGATGATAAAGGGGTGGCACGTGTGGGGTAGAGGGAGAGTCGTGGTGCTGGGAAAAACAGCCTGACAACGACTCTACATCGACACCCACACGGACCACCCATATTCTATATAAACCCAAAAATTTCTAACTCCGCATTTAGGCCTCTAGGTAAGAGACTACCAAATTCATAGATTTTTCTAGATTCCGCTCTTGATAGTCTCTCAATTTGGTTGCCTCCTCGCCAATGTTTCTCCACCCTTTCCAGTGCCATGAAAGACAGACCCTTAGGGTTTTGTTGATGTACGTCCTTGAAGTGCTTGGACAGCGAGTGTTTTTCATACCCTTTAGAGATATTATTAAGGTGTTCCGCTATCCTAACCTTCAAGGTACGTTTGGTCCGCCCAATATATTGTCTCTGACATGGACACTGGATTAGGTAGATAACATTGGTGGAGTTACATGTGAGAAAGTGCTTGATGGTCATAGTGTGTGAGTTTTGTGTGGAGGTGACTGTGGTTGTTTTCCTTGGGAATTTGGTCTTCCTACATCCCAAACAACTACCACATCTGTAAAAGCCCTTCTGTTGGAGCCAGTTGGTTACTTGGCCTTTTTTCTTTCTTTCTTTTACTGAAGGAGCTATTTGGATTCCCAAATTGGGGGCTCTTGAATATATGATTTTGGGGATTGGTGGTAGGAGCATCCCTATAGTTTTGTCCCTATGTAGATGATGCCAATGGGATTTTATAATGGATTCTATTTGTTTGGCCTGAGTGTTGTATGGTAAAATGATTCTAAACTCAGAATTATTTTCTTTTTTACATTTTTGTGTTGGTTCAAAGAAGGTTTTTCTGTCCAACTCTTTTACTTTGACAAGGGCCTCATTAATAATTGTATCTGGGTAGTTCTTTTCCTTGAACTGTTTGCTCATACTTATGGCTTCCTCCTCAAACTTGTCCTCTTCCGTGCAGTTGCGCTTAAGACGGCGGAACTGCCCGAATGGGACGTTGATTAGCCACCTTGGTAGGTGGCAGCTTGAGAAAGGAATATAGCCATTCCTAGCCGTGGGTTTATGGAAAGTGTTACATACATATTTGTTGTTTTTTCGTATGATCTCGATATCCAAAAATTCCACTCTCTCACTCCCAATGTTGGAGGTGAACTTTAAGTTGTTTTCATTATCATTGATCTCCTCAACGAATTTGTTCAAATTTTCTTGTGTTCCACCCCAAATAAAGATGACATCGTCTATATATCGCCGCCACAGGACCAGGTCTGCCCCCAGGATTGGGTTGATGTTATTTATCTCCCACTGAGCCAAAAATAAATTGGCATAGCTGGGGGCAAACCTGGTCCCCATGGCGGTTCCCCTCCTCTGCAGGTAAAATTGATCAGAGAAGAGGAAATAATTATGATGTAGGATGTGGTTAACACCCTCCAACATGTATTCTATTTGGTTCTCTTCCCACGTCGTACCCTTAGATAATTGTTCCCTCAAAGCTGAGATACCCTGATTATGATCAATGATGGTATAGAGGGACTGGACGTCCAGGGTACCCATTATCCAATGGTCCTGGGCGTCCAGGCCCTCCAAGAGCCCTACAATCTCAGTGGTGTCACGTATATAAGATCTGATCTTCCTCACCTCAGGCTGGAGTAGGGTATCTATATACTGAGATAGGTTCACTGTGAGGGATCCAATTCCCGAAATAATCGGGCGGCCCGGTGGGTCCACAACGCTTTTGTGGACCTTTGGTAGGCAGTAGAAAATTGGTAACCTACCCGGCATGTCTAAAATAAAATTATATTCCGATTGTGTTAGAATCTTCTGTTCTAAACCTTTTTTACAATATTCTGAAAGTACCCGTCTGAAATCCTCAGTCGGGTCCTTTTTCAGAGGGATATAGGTTGTTTGATCCGCCAACTGTCTCAAGCATTCCTTATTGTATTGCTCCTCTCCCCAAATCACAATTGCCCCTCCCTTATCGGCTGGGCGGACAACTATTTTTTCATTTTTCTGTAATTCCCTTATTGCTTTTATCTCCCCATTTGTGAGGTTGTTTTTGTGTACATTTCTTATTTTTAGTTTTTCCAAATCTGCCTCCACATTTTTCTGAAATGTGGCCATTTCTGGTCCAATCTCAGATCTCGGGAATTTTTTTGACTTATTTTTTAATTGTGTGTGGATATAGGAATCTTGTGTTTGATATTCCATCATAGGTGGATTTTTAATAAAGTATTTTTTTAGGCAAATTTTCCGAATGAATTTTTGAATGCCTATATACAGACGTGGACAAAATTGTTGGTACCCTTTGGTCAATGAAAGAAAAAGTCACAATGGTCACAGAAATAACTTTAATCTGACAAAAGTAATAATAAATTAAAATTCTATAAATGTTAACCAATGAAAGTCAGACATTGTTTTTCAACCATGCTTCAACAGAATTATGTAAAAAAATAAACTCATGAAACAGGCATGGACAAAAATGATGGTACCCCTAACTTAATATTTTGTTGCGCAACCTTTTGAGGCAATCACTGCAATCAAACGCTTCCTGTAACTGTCAATGAGACATCTGCACCTCTCAGCAGGTATTTTGGCCCACTCCTCATGAGCAAACTGCTCCAGTTGTGTCCGGTTTGAAGGGTGCCTTTTCCAGACTGCATGTTTCAGCTCCTTCCAAAGATGCTCAATAGGATTGAGGTCAGGGCTCATAGAAGGCCACTTTAGAATAGTCCAATTTTTTCCTCTTAGCCATTCTTGGGTGTTTTTAGCGGTGTGTTTTGGGTCATTGTCCTGTTGCAAGACCCATGACCTGCGACTGAGACCAAGCTTTCTGACACTGGCTAGTACATTTCTCTCTAGAATTCCTTGATAGTCTTGAGATTTCATTGTACCCTGCACAGATTCAAGACACCCTGTGCCAGACGCAGCAAAGCAGCCCCAGAACATAACAGAGCCTCCTCCATGTTTCACAGTAGGGACAGTGTTCTTTTCTTGATATGCTTCATTTTTTCGTCTGTGAACATACAGCTGATGTGCCTTGGCAAAAACTTCGATTTTTGTCTCATCTGTCCACAGGACATTCTCCCAGAAGCTTTGTGGCTTGTCAACATGTAGTTTGGCATATTCCAGTCTTGCTTTTTTATGATTCGTTTTCAACAATGGTGTCCTCCTTGGTCGTCTCCCATGTAGTCCACTTTGGCTCAAACAACGACGGATGGTGCGATCTGACACTGATGTTCCTTGAGCATGAAGTTCACCTTGAATCTCTTTAGAAGTCTTTCTAGGCTCTTTTGTTACCATTCGGATTATCCGTCTCTTAGATTTGTCATCAATTTTCCTCCTGCGGCCACGTCCAGGGAGGTTGGCTACAGTCCCATGGATCTTAAACTTATGAATAATATGTGCAACTGTACTCACAGGAACATCTAGTTGCTTGGAGATGGTCTTATAGCCTTTACCTTTAACATGCTTGTCTATAATTTTCTTTCTGATCTCTTGAGACAGCTCTTTCCTTTGCTTCCTCTGGTCCATGTCGAGTGTGGTACACACCATATCACCAAACAACACAGTGATTACCTGGAGCCATATATATAGGCCCAATGGCTGATTACAAGGTTGTAGACACCTGTGATGCTAATTAGTGGACACACCTTGAATTAACATGTCCCTTTGGTCACATTATGTTCTGTGTTTTCTAGGGGTACCATCATTTTTGTCCATGCCTGTTTCATGAGTTTATTTTTTTACATAATTCTGTTGAAGCATGGTTGAAAAACAATGTCTGACTTTCATTGGTTAACATTTATAGAATTTTAATTTATTATTACTTTTGTCAGATTAAAGTTATTTCTGTGACCATTGTGACTTTTTCTTTCATTGACCAAAGGGTACCAACAATTTTGTCCACGTCTGTACGTGTTAAATTTGTCCAAAGAGAGTGATGGTGCAAATTTTAAACCTTTATTTAAAAGTGTGACCTGGGTGGTAGTAAGATTTATTCCACTTAAATTGATAATATTATTGTCAATAGTGTTTAATAGTGATCCCTGTGTTCCCCTCTTCCTCTTTGATCGCCGTGTCTTCCTCTTTTTTGATAATAATTTTCCCTGTGATGTGTTTCTCGTATGTTCTCCGGATTGTAATTGTCCGGGGAGTCTAGTGTCCATAATCCGTGTCTCCCTGAATCTGTTTTTGACCGTGTTTGGTTTCTCTGTACCTCTTGAGCCCTGTGTCTCAAATTGTAAGGTGCTCTGTATGTATAAGGGGTTGTCCTCCCTTGATCTATTGGTTGAGATTGTTTTGGTTTTAACCGAGGGGAATGGTGGGGGGGGGGGGTTTGATCTAAAAAAGAATGATCAGCCAGGGTCTCAAACCTATTTTGTGTCGGTATATCATACCGTCTAGACTCTCTAATCTCATTATGTTTAGGCTGATGATTCTCTCTTACTTGTTCTTCCCTATTGGGTCTCCTCTCATCAGATTTGGCAGTATATTTATGTTTTTTAGTTTTTTTGGATATAATTTCTTGTTCTATTTTGTCTAGGCTCTTATGTAATCTTTCCTGCCACATCTCATATATCTGATCTTTTGGGAATTTGTCTATCTTTGATTTCAATGTCGTTATTTTATCTGTCAAATTACCCAAGATTGTGGTTCTCCTTCTGATGATTAATTCCATCAAAGCTCTAGACTGTGAATGTAGTAACTCCTCCCATTCCTTATTGAAAATTTCACCTGCTAGATCTTGTGCTGGGGTTTTAAACAATTGTAGGCCCTTAGGGACTTTATCATGATTTAAATATAATTGGAGGGACCGTATTTCCCAAATTTGACGCAATTTTTTGTGTAAAAGGTCCTCTAACTCACGAAAGGACTCCACTATAGACTTTTCCTCTAAATTACTAGGATTTCCTCCTTCTATATCTTCAAAGCTATAGGTTTCAGCCTTGAGTTGTTTGGTTTCCATATAGTTCCATATATCCATATTGGGAGACAGAGGGAGCTGGATCTCAGATGGGTGATTGAAATTAATATGGCAAAAAACAAGGGGATCCGCTCACTTCTGTTTCCCTCAGGACAGGTGCTCCAATCCAAAAATGAGTCACCCCTCAAAATGGTAAGTAAATATGTAAAAAGAAGGATTGGTCACTCTTATATGGAAATATAGGGTATTTGTTTTATTAATATTACTAATATAAGTTAAAATGCAAAAACAATAATATAAAATACATAAGATAGAACAATCTCCTATATCTATTCTCTATTTGTAATGTATATAACAAAGACGATAATAATTTCAATGCTGGACAGAAAACAGTGTCACAGTGTCTCCACCTGGATTTGATAGTCTGTTGTGTGGAAGACAAATTGATACAAATATTCGCCCAGTGATTTGGATACAGTTTCAGTTGAATAAATGAATCAGCTGTATAATGGTAGAGAATGAGTCTCTAATATTTGTGTCAAAGTCCATATATATGAACGTAATCCCACTCGTTGTTTCTGCTCCTTTTCTTGATGTTATAGTATATGGCACTAATAGTCCATGCAGAATGCTTTGAGACACAGTGAGTATAGACGAATTGGCCGCTATAGGCCGATGTTGCACCGTATGCGTCTGCTGACTGATGTACTATATTTATAAGAATTATCGCTGTATGTACAATTTCAGTCTTCACAGACAATGTATTTGATCGGTGTTAACTGGATGTTATACCCACTGGGATAGTGGGCTTACCTTAGTTGAAGCCGTCGGATAGAGGTAAGGGCTTGAATGCGAGACCCTGCTTAGCTGGATCAGCCGGCGTCCCGGCTGTAGGGCTGCTCGCGTCCCACGTGTTCTCCGCGGGAAATTTGAACCGGATATGCAAAGTCCTTCTCTCTCAGCGCTGGTAAATGACGTATTGCGATGATTTCAACAATGGATCCAAGAGTTTCTTTTTCTTTATAGTGCACTTGGTAGAAGATGGGGTATTCGTCCAAAGGTGTGACGCTAGACGCGTTTCGGGGAAACACTGTCCCCTTCCTCAGTAGCATACTCCCATCTTGTAAAACCTCGTAATTTATACTGATGTTGGTTATCACCAAGGTCCGGACTGGACTCTAGAGTGTTTCATTCAGGATCAATGTAGCATTTTTAAATATTTTAATGCATTGTTTTCATATCTCGATCTGAGCCATTGTCGTATTTGTACCTAACATTTTGGTCTACAGATATAGGGTATCATATCAGATATTGATATTTCATTTCTTAATTTTAAACATATGATAAAAATACACTTTAAAAGTATGTAAAAATATAAATAGATAATACCAAACATACTCAAGTCTGTTATTCCAAAGCTTTTTTAGAGGGTTTGTTCATCCTTCATTTAGATCTTCTTTTCATTAAAAAACACACTTCACTTCCAAAAAACGCACCTTATTACAAAAAAATGCAGATGCGGTTTTGCTGCGTTTTCTACAAATTTGATGCGCCCTTTCTCCTCTTTCACTTCCCAAGTGTCCAATATTATTCAAAGATGTTATATATATGTTATCTCCTATTGTGCGGTGTATATAGTAATAGATGTAGTAGTAGTAGAAGAAGTGATAAGATGATAAAGGGGTGGCACGTGTGGGGTAGAGGGAGAGTCGTGGTGCTGGGAAAAACAGCCTGACAACGACTCTACATCGACACCCACACGGACCACCCATATTCTATATAAACCCAAAAATTTCTAACTCCGCATTTAGGCCTCTAGGTAAGAGACTACCAAATTCATAGATTTTTCTAGATTCCGCTCTTGATAGTCTCTCAATTTGGTTGCCTCCTCGCCAATGTTTCTCCACCCTTTCCAGTGCCATGAAAGACAGACCCTTAGGGTTTTGTTGATGTACGTCCTTGAAGTGCTTGGACAGCGAGTGTTTTTCATACCCTTTAGAGATATTATTAAGGTGTTCCGCTATCCTAACCTTCAAGGTACGTTTGGTCCGCCCAATATATTGTCTCTGACATGGACACTGGATTAGGTAGATAACATTGGTGGAGTTACATGTGAGAAAGTGCTTGATGGTCATAGTGTGTGAGTTTTGTGTGGAGGTGACTGTGGTTGTTTTCCTTGGGAATTTGGTCTTCCTACATCCCAAACAACTACCACATCTGTAAAAGCCCTTCTGTTGGAGCCAGTTGGTTACTTGGCCTTTTTTCTTTCTTTCTTTTACTGAAGGAGCTATTTGGATTCCCAAATTGGGGGCTCTTGAATATATGATTTTGGGGATTGGTGGTAGGAGCATCCCTATAGTTTTGTCCCTATGTAGATGATGCCAATGGGATTTTATAATGGATTCTATTTGTTTGGCCTGAGTGTTGTATGGTAAAATGATTCTAAACTCAGAATTATTTTCTTTTTTACATTTTTGTGTTGGTTCAAAGAAGGTTTTTCTGTCCAACTCTTTTACTTTGACAAGGGCCTCATTAATAATTGTATCTGGGTAGTTCTTTTCCTTGAACTGTTTGCTCATACTTATGGCTTCCTCCTCAAACTTGTCCTCTTCCGTGCAGTTGCGCTTAAGACGGCGGAACTGCCCGAATGGGACGTTGATTAGCCACCTTGGTAGGTGGCAGCTTGAGAAAGGAATATAGCCATTCCTAGCCGTGGGTTTATGGAAAGTGTTACATACATATTTGTTGTTTTTTCGTATGATCTCGATATCCAAAAATTCCACTCTCACTCCCAATGTTGGAGGTGAACTTTAAGTTGTTTTCATTATCATTGATCTCCTCAACGAATTTGTTCAAATTTTCTTGTGTTCCACCCCAAATAAAGATGACATCGTCTATATATCGCCGCCACAGGACCAGGTCTGCCCCCAGGATTGGGTCGATGTTATTTATCTCCCACTGAGCCAAAAATAAATTGGCATAGCTGGGGGCAAACCTGGTCCCCATGGCGGTTCCCCTCCTCTGCAGGTAAAATTGATCAGAGAAGAGGAAATAATTATGATGTAGGATGTGGTTAACACCCTCCAACATGTATTCTATTTGGTTCTCTTCCCACGTCGTACCCTTAGATAATTGTTCCCTCAAAGCTGAGATACCCTGATTATGATCAATGATGGTATAGAGGGACTGGACGTCCAGGGTACCCATTATCCAATGGTCCTGGGCGTCCAGGCCCTCCAAGAGCCCTACAATCTCAGTGGTGTCACGTATATAAGATCTGATCTTCCTCACCTCAGGCTGGAGTAGGGTATCTATATACTGAGATAGGTTCACTGTGAGGGATCCAATTCCCGAAATAATCGGGCGGCCCGGTGGGTCCACAACGCTTTTGTGGACCTTTGGTAGGCAGTAGAAAATTGGTAACCTACCCGGCATGTCTAAAATAAAATTATATTCCGATTGTGTTAGAATCTTCTGTTCTAAACCTTTTTTACAATATTCTGAAAGTACCCGTCTGAAATCCTCAGTCGGGTCCTTTTTCAGAGGGATATAGGTTGTTTGATCCGCCAACTGTCTCAAGCATTCCTTATTGTATTGCTCCTCTCCCCAAATCACAATTGCCCCTCCCTTATCGGCTGGGCGGACAACTATTTTTTCATTTTTCTGTAATTCCCTTATTGCTTTTATCTCCCCATTTGTGAGGTTGTTTTTGTGTACATTTCTTATTTTTAGTTTTTCCAAATCTGCCTCCACATTTTTCTGAAATGTGGCCATTTCTGGTCCAATCTCAGATCTCGGGAATTTTTTTGACTTATTTTTTAATTGTGTGTGGATATAGGAATCTTGTGTTTGATATTCCATCATAGGTGGATTTTTAATAAAGTATTTTTTTAGGCAAATTTTCCGAATGAATTTTTGAATGCCTATATACGTGTTAAATTTGTCCAAAGAGAGTGATGGTGCAAATTTTAAACCTTTATTTAAAAGTGTGACCTGGGTGGTAGTAAGATTTATTCCACTTAAATTGATAATATTATTGTCAATAGTGTTTAATAGTGATCCCTGTGTTCCCCTCTTCCTCTTTGATCGCCGTGTCTTCCTCTTTTTTGATAATAATTTTCCCTGTGATGTGTTTCTCGTATGTTCTCCGGATTGTAATTGTCCGGGGAGTCTAGTGTCCATAATCCGTGTCTCCCTGAATCTGTTTTTGACCGTGTTTGGTTTCTCTGTACCTCTTGAGCCCTGTGTCTCAAATTGTAAGGTGCTCTGTATGTATAAGGGGTTGTCCTCCCTTGATCTATTGGTTGAGATTGTTTTGGTTTTAACCGAGGGGAATGGTGGGGGGGGGGGGTTTGATCTAAAAAAGAATGATCAGCCAGGGTCTCAAACCTATTTTGTGTCGGTATATCATACCGTCTAGACTCTCTAATCTCATTATGTTTAGGCTGATGATTCTCTCTTACTTGTTCTTCCCTATTGGGTCTCCTCTCATCAGATTTGGCAGTATATTTATGTTTTTTAGTTTTTTTGGATATAATTTCTTGTTCTATTTTGTCTAGGCTCTTATGTAATCTTTCCTGCCACATCTCATATATCTGATCTTTTGGGAATTTGTCTATCTTTGATTTCAATGTCGTTATTTTATCTGTCAAATTACCCAAGATTGTGGTTCTCCTTCTGATGATTAATTCCATCAAAGCTCTAGACTGTGAATGTAGTAACTCCTCCCATTCCTTATTGAAAATTTCACCTGCTAGATCTTGTGCTGGGGTTTTAAACAATTGTAGGCCCTTAGGGACTTTATCATGATTTAAATATAATTGGAGGGACCGTATTTCCCAAATTTGACGCAATTTTTTGTGTAAAAGGTCCTCTAACTCACGAAAGGACTCCACTATAGACTTTTCCTCTAAATTACTAGGATTTCCTCCTTCTATATCTTCAAAGCTATAGGTTTCAGCCTTGAGTTGTTTGGTTTCCATATAGTTCCATATATCCATATTGGGAGACAGAGGGAGCTGGATCTCAGATGGGTGATTGAAATTAATATGGCAAAAAACAAGGGGATCCGCTCACTTCTGTTTCCCTCAGGACAGGTGCTCCAATCCAAAAATGAGTCACCCCTCAAAATGGTAAGTAAATATGTAAAAAAGAAGGATTGGTCACTCTTATATGGAAATATAGGGTATTTGTTTTATTAATATTACTAATATAAGTTAAAATGCAAAAACAATAATATAAAATACATAAGATAGAACAATCTCCTATATCTATTCTCTATTTGTAATGTATATAACAAAGACGATAATAATTTCAATGCTGGACAGAAAACAGTGTCACAGTGTCTCCACCTGGATTTGATCGTCTGTTGTGTGGAAGACAAATTGATACAAATATTCGCCCAGTGATTTGGATACAGTTTCAGTTGAATAAATGAATCAGCTGTATAATGGTAGAGAATGAGTCTCTAATATTTGTGTCAAAGTCCATATATATGAACGTAATCCCACTCGTTGTTTCTGCTCCTTTTCTTGATGTTATAGTATATGGCACTAATAGTCCATGCAGAATGCTTTGAGACACAGTGAGTATAGACGAATTGGCCGCTATAGGCCGATGTTGCACCGTATGCGTCTGCTGACTGATGTACTATATTTATAAGAATTATCGCTGTATGTACAATTTCAGTCTTCACAGACAATGTATTTGATCGGTGTTAACTGGATGTTATACCCACTGGGATAGTGGGCTTACCTTAGTTGAAGCCGTCGGATAGAGGTAAGGGCTTGAATGCGAGACCCTGCTTAGCTGGATCAGCCGGCGTCCCGGCTGTAGGGCTGCTCGCGTCCCACGTGTTCTCCGCGGGAAATTTGAACCGGATATGCAAAGTCCTTCTCTCTCAGCGCTGGTAAATGACGTATTGCGATGATTTCAACAATGGATCCAAGAGTTTCTTTTTCTTTATAGTGCACTTGGTAGAAGATGGGGTATTCGTCCAAAGGTGTGACGCTAGACGCGTTTCGGGGAAACACTGTCCCCTTCCTCAGTAGCATACTCCCATCTTGTAAAACCTCGTAATTTATACTGATGTTGGTTATCACCAAGGTCCGGACTGGACTCTAGAGTGTTTCATTCAGGATCAATGTAGCATTTTTAAATATTTTAATGCATTGTTTTCATATCTCGATCTGAGCCATTGTCGTATTTGTACCTAACATTTTGGTCTACAGATATAGGGTATCATATCAGATATTGATATTTCATTTCTTAATTTTAAACATATGATAAAAATACACTTTAAAAGTATGTAAAAATATAAATAGATAATACCAAACATACTCAAGTCTGTTATTCCAAAGCTTTTTTAGAGGGTTTGTTCATCCTTCATTTAGATCTTCTTTTCATTAAAAAACACACTTCACTTCCAAAAAACGCACCTTATTACAAAAAAATGCAGATGCGGTTTTGCTGCGTTTTCTACAAATTTGATGCGCCCTTTCTCCTCTTTCACTTCCCAAGTGTCCAATATTATTCAAAGATGTTATATATATGTTATCTCCTATTGTGCGGTGTATATAGTAATAGATGTAGTAGTAGTAGAAGAAGTGATAAGAAGTGATTATCACTTCTTCTACTACTACTACATCTATTACTATATACACCGCACAATAGGAGATAACATATATATAACATCTTTGAATAATATTGGACACTTGGGAAGTGAAAGAGGAGAAAGGGCGCATCAAATTTGTAGAAAACGCAGCAAAACCGCATCTGCGTTTTTTTGTAATAAGGTGCGTTTTTTGGAAGTGAAGTGTGTTTTTTAATGAAAAGAAGATCTAAATGAAGGATGAACAAACCCTCTAAAAAAGCTTTGGAATAACAGACTTGAGTATGTTTGGTATTATCTATTTATATTTTTACATACTTTTAAAGTGTATTTTTATCATATGTTTAAAATTAAGAAATGAAATATCAATATCTGATATGATACCCTATATCTGTAGACCAAAATGTTAGGTACAAATACGACAATGGCTCAGATCGAGATATGAAAACAATGCATTAAAATATTTAAAAATGCTACATTGATCCTGAATGAAACACTCTAGAGTCCAGTCCGGACCTTGGTGATAACCAACATCAGTATAAATTACGAGGTTTTACAAGATGGGAGTATGCTACTGAGGAAGGGGACAGTGTTTCCCCGAAACGCGTCTAGCGTCACACCTTTGGACGAATACCCCATCTTCTACCAAGTGCACTATAAAGAAAAAGAAACTCTTGGATCCATTGTTGAAATCATCGCAATACGTCATTTACCAGCGCTGAGAGAGAAGGACTTTGCATATCCGGTTCAAATTTCCCGCGGAGAACACGTGGGACGCGAGCAGCCCTACAGCCGGGACGCCGGCTGATCCAGCTAAGCAGGGTCTCGCATTCAAGCCCTTACCTCTATCCGACGGCTTCAACTAAGGTAAGCCCACTATCCCAGTGGGTATAACATCCAGTTAACACCGATCAAATACATTGTCTGTGAAGACTGAAATTGTACATACAGCGATAATTCTTATAAATATAGTACATCAGTCAGCAGACGCATACGGTGCAACATCGGCCTATAGCGGCCAATTCGTCTATACTCACTGTGTCTCAAAGCATTCTGCATGGACTATTAGTGCCATATACTATAACATCAAGAAAAGGAGCAGAAACAACGAGTGGGATTACGTTCATATATATGGACTTTGACACAAATATTAGAGACTCATTCTCTACCATTATACAGCTGATTCATTTATTCAACTGAAACTGTATCCAAATCACTGGGCGAATATTTGTATCAATTTGTCTTCCACACAACAGACTATCAAATCCAGGTGGAGACACTGTGACACTGTTTTCTGTCCAGCATTGAAATTATTATCGTCTTTGTTATATACATTACAAATAGAGAATAGATATAGGAGATTGTTCTATCTTATGTATTTTATATTATTGTTTTTGCATTTTAACTTATATTAGTAATATTAATAAAACAAATACCCTATATTTCCATATAAGAGTGACCAATCCTTCTTTTTTACATATTTACTTACCATTTTGAGGGGTGACTCATTTTTGGATTGGAGCACCTGTCCTGAGGGAAACAGAAGTGAGCGGATCCCCTTGTTTTTTGCCATATTAATTTCAATCACCCATCTGAGATCCAGCTCCCTCTGTCTCCCAATATGGATATATGGAACTATATGGAAACCAAACAACTCAAGGCTGAAACCTATAGCTTTGAAGATATAGAAGGAGGAAATCCTAGTAATTTAGAGGAAAAGTCTATAGTGGAGTCCTTTCGTGAGTTAGAGGACCTTTTACACAAAAAATTGCGTCAAATTTGGGAAATACGGTCCCTCCAATTATATTTAAATCATGATAAAGTCCCTAAGGGCCTACAATTGTTTAAAACCCCAGCACAAGATCTAGCAGGTGAAATTTTCAATAAGGAATGGGAGGAGTTACTACATTCACAGTCTAGAGCTTTGATGGAATTAATCATCAGAAGGAGAACCACAATCTTGGGTAATTTGACAGATAAAATAACGACATTGAAATCAAAGATAGACAAATTCCCAAAAGATCAGATATATGAGATGTGGCAGGAAAGATTACATAAGAGCCTAGACAAAATAGAACAAGAAATTATATCCAAAAAAACTAAAAAACATAAATATACTGCCAAATCTGATGAGAGGAGACCCAATAGGGAAGAACAAGTAAGAGAGAATCATCAGCCTAAACATAATGAGATTAGAGAGTCTAGACGGTATGATATACCGACACAAAATAGGTTTGAGACCCTGGCTGATCATTCTTTTTTAGATCAAACCCCCCCCCCCACCATTCCCCTCGGTTAAAACCAAAACAATCTCAACCAATAGATCAAGGGAGGACAACCCCTTATACATACAGAGCACCTTACAATTTGAGACACAGGGCTCAAGAGGTACAGAGAAACCAAACACGGTCAAAAACAGATTCAGGGAGACACGGATTATGGACACTAGACTCCCCGGACAATTACAATCCGGAGAACATACGAGAAACACATCACAGGGAAAATTATTATCAAAAAAGAGGAAGACACGGCGATCAAAGAGGAAGAGGGGAACACAGGGATCACTATTAAACACTATTGACAATAATATTATCAATTTAAGTGGAATAAATCTTACTACCACCCAGGTCACACTTTTAAATAAAGGTTTAAAATTTGCACCATCACTCTCTTTGGACAAATTTAACACGTATATAGGCATTCAAAAATTCATTCGGAAAATTTGCCTAAAAAAATACTTTATTAAAAATCCACCTATGATGGAATATCAAACACAAGATTCCTATATCCACACACAATTAAAAAATAAGTCAAAAAAATTCCCGAGATCTGAGATTGGACCAGAAATGGCCACATTTCAGAAAAATGTGGAGGCAGATTTGGAAAAACTAAAAATAAGAAATGTACACAAAAACAACCTCACAAATGGGGAGATAAAAGCAATAAGGGAATTACAGAAAAATGAAAAAATAGTTGTCCGCCCAGCCGATAAGGGAGGGGCAATTGTGATTTGGGGAGAGGAGCAATACAATAAGGAATGCTTGAGACAGTTGGCGGATCAAACAACCTATATCCCTCTGAAAAAGGACCCGACTGAGGATTTCAGACGGGTACTTTCAGAATATTGTAAAAAAGGTTTAGAACAGAAGATTCTAACACAATCGGAATATAATTTTATTTTAGACATGCCGGGTAGGTTACCAATTTTCTACTGCCTACCAAAGGTCCACAAAAGCGTTGTGGACCCACCGGGCCGCCCGATTATTTCGGGAATTGGATCCCTCACAGTGAACCTATCTCAGTATATAGATACCCTACTCCAGCCTGAGGTGAGGAAGATCAGATCTTATATACGTGACACCACTGAGATTGTAGGGCTCTTGGAGGGCCTGGACGCCCAGGACCATTGGATAATGGGTACCCTGGACGTCCAGTCCCTCTATACCATCATTGATCATAATCAGGGTATCTCAGCTTTGAGGGAACAATTATCTAAGGGTACGACGTGGGAAGAGAACCAAATAGAATACATGTTGGAGGGTGTTAACCACATCCTACATCATAATTATTTCCTCTTCTCTGATCAATTTTACCTGCAGAGGAGGGGAACCGCCATGGGGACCAGGTTTGCCCCCAGCTATGCCAATTTATTTTTGGCTCAGTGGGAGATAAATAACATCGACCCAATCCTGGGGGCAGACCTGGTCCTGTGGCGGCGATATATAGACGATGTCATCTTTATTTGGGGTGGAACACAAGAAAATTTGAACAAATTCATTGAGGAGATCAATGATAATGAAAACAACTTAAAGTTCACCTCCAACATTGGGAGTGAGAGTGGAATTTTTGGATATCGAGATCATACGAAAAAACAACAAATATGTATGTAACACTTTCCATAAACCCACGGCTAGGAATGGCTATATTCCTTTCTCAAGCTGCCACCTACCAAGGTGGCTAATCAACGTCCCATTCGGGCAGTTCCGCCGTCTTAAGCGCAACTGCACGGAAGAGGACAAGTTTGAGGAGGAAGCCATAAGTATGAGCAAACAGTTCAAGGAAAAGAACTACCCAGATACAATTATTAATGAGGCCCTTGTCAAAGTAAAAGAGTTGGACAGAAAAACCTTCTTTGAACCAACACAAAAATGTAAAAAAGAAAATAATTCTGAGTTTAGAATCATTTTACCATACAACACTCAGGCCAAACAAATAGAATCCATTATAAAATCCCATTGGCATCATCTACATAGGGACAAAACTATAGGGATGCTCCTACCACCAATCCCCAAAATCATATATTCAAGAGCCCCCAATTTGGGAATCCAAATAGCTCCTTCAGTAAAAGAAAGAAAGAAAAAAGGCCAAGTAACCAACTGGCTCCAACAGAAGGGCTTTTACAGATGTGGTAGTTGTTTGGGATGTAGGAAGACCAAATTCCCAAGGAAAACAACCACAGTCACCTCCACACAAAACTCACACACTATGACCATCAAGCACTTTCTCACATGTAACTCCACCAATGTTATCTACCTAATCCAGTGTCCATGTCAGAGACAATATATTGGGCGGACCAAACGTACCTTGAAGGTTAGGATAGCGGAACACCTTAATAATATCTCTAAAGGGTATGAAAAACACTCGCTGTCCAAGCACTTCAAGGACGTACATCAACAAAACCCTAAGGGTCTGTCTTTCATGGCACTGGAAAGGGTGGAGAAACATTGGCGAGGAGGCAACCAAATTGAGAGACTATCAAGAGCGGAATCTAGAAAAATCTATGAATTTGGTAGTCTCTTACCTAGAGGCCTAAATGCGGAGTTAGAAATTTTTGGGTTTATATAGAATATGGGTGGTCCGTGTGGGTGTCGATGTAGAGTCGTTGTCAGGCTGTTTTTCCCAGCACCACGACTCTCCCTCTACCCCACACGTGCCACCCCTTTATCATCTTATCACTTCTTCTACTACTACTACATCTATTACTATATACACCGCACAATAGGAGATAACATATATATAACATCTTTGAATAATATTGGACACTTGGGAAGTGAAAGAGGAGAAAGGGCGCATCAAATTTGTAGAAAACGCAGCAAAACCGCATCTGCATTTTTTTGTAATAAGGTGCGTTTTTTGGAAGTGAAGTGTGTTTTTTAATGAAAAGAAGATCTAAATGAAGGATGAACAAACCCTCTAAAAAAGCTTTGGAATAACAGACTTGAGTATGTTTGGTATTATCTATTTATATTTTTACATACTTTTAAAGTGTATTTTTATCATATGTTTAAAATTAAGAAATGAAATATCAATATCTGATATGATACCCTATATCTGTAGACCAAAATGTTAGGTACAAATACGACAATGGCTCAGATCGAGATATGAAAACAATGCATTAAAATATTTAAAAATGCTACATTGATCCTGAATGAAACACTCTAGAGTCCAGTCCGGACCTTGGTGATAACCAACATCAGTATAAATTACGAGGTTTTACAAGATGGGAGTATGCTACTGAGGAAGGGGACAGTGTTTCCCCGAAACGCGTCTAGCGTCACACCTTTGGACGAATACCCCATCTTCTACCAAGTGCACTATAAAGAAAAAGAAACTCTTGGATCCATTGTTGAAATCATCGCAATACGTCATTTACCAGCGCTGAGAGAGAAGGACTTTGCATATCCGGTTCAAATTTCCCGCGGAGAACACGTGGGACGCGAGCAGCCCTACAGCCGGGACGCCGGCTGATCCAGCTAAGCAGGGTCTCGCATTCAAGCCCTTACCTCTATCCGACGGCTTCAACTAAGGTAAGCCCACTATCCCAGTGGGTATAACATCCAGTTAACACCGATCAAATACATTGTCTGTGAAGACTGAAATTGTACATACAGCGATAATTCTTATAAATATAGTACATCAGTCAGCAGACGCATACGGTGCAACATCGGCCTATAGCGGCCAATTCGTCTATACTCACTGTGTCTCAAAGCATTCTGCATGGACTATTAGTGCCATATACTATAACATCAAGAAAAGGAGCAGAAACAACGAGTGGGATTACGTTCATATATATGGACTTTGACACAAATATTAGAGACTCATTCTCTACCATTATACAGCTGATTCATTTATTCAACTGAAACTGTATCCAAATCACTGGGCGAATATTTGTATCAATTTGTCTTCCACACAACAGACTATCAAATCCAGGTGGAGACACTGTGACACTGTTTTCTGTCCAGCATTGAAATTATTATCGTCTTTGTTATATACATTACAAATAGAGAATAGATATAGGAGATTGTTCTATCTTATGTATTTTATATTATTGTTTTTGCATTTTAACTTATATTAGTAATATTAATAAAACAAATACCCTATATTTCCATATAAGAGTGACCAATCCTTCTTTTTTACTGATGTGAATGATGCCTTGCACAAAAGAGCTCGCAGAAGACCTACGACTAAGAATTGTTGACTTGCATAAAGCTGGAAAGAGTTATAAAAGTCCACGGTAAGACAAGTTGTCTATAAATAGGAGAAAGTTCAGCACTGCTGCTACTCTCCCTAGGAGTGGCCGTCCTGTAAAGATGACTGCAAGAGCATAGTGCAGACTGCTCAATGAGGTGAAGAAGAATCCTAGAGTGTCAGCTAAAGACTTACAAAAGTCTCTGGCATATGCTAACATCTCTGTTAGCGAATCTACAATACGTAAAACACTAAACAAGAATGGATTTCATGGGAGGATATCACAGAGGAAGCCACTGATGTCCAAAAAAAACATTTCTGCACGTTTACAGTTTGCACAAGAGCACCTGGATGTTCCACAGCATTACTGGCAAAATATTCTGTGGACAGATGAAACCAAAGTTGAGTTGTTTGGAAGAAACACACAACACTGTGTGTGGAGAAAAAGAGACAGCACATCAACATCAAAACCTCATCCCAACTGTGAAGTATGGTGTTGGAGGCATCATGGTTTGCGGCTGCTTTGCTGCGTCAGGGCCTGGACGGATTGCTATCATCGAAGGAAAAATGAATTCCCAAGTTTATCAAGACATTTTGCAGGAGAACTTAAGGTCATCTGTCCACTAGCTGAAGCTCAACAGAAGATGGGTGTTGCAACAGGACAACGACCCAAAGCATAGAAGTAAATCAACAACAGAAAGGCTTAAACAGAAGAAAATATGCCTTCTGGAGTGGCCCAGTCAGAGTCCTGACCTCAACCCGATTGAGATGCTGTGGCATGACCTCAAGAAAGCGACTAACACCAGACATCCCAAGAATATTGCTGAACTGAAACAGTTCTGTAAAGAGGAATGGTCAAGAATTACTCCTGACCGTTGTGCACGTCTGATCTGCAACTACAGGAAACGTTTGGTTGAAGTTATTGCTGCCAAAGGAGGTTCAACCAGTTATTAAATCCAAGGGTTCACATACTTTTTCCACCTGCACTGTGAATGTTTACATGGTGTGTTCAATAAAAACATGGTAACATTTAATTCTTTGTGTGTTATTAGATTAAGCAGACTGTGATTGTCTATTGTTGTGACTTAGATGAAGATCAGATCACATTTTATGACCAATTTGTGCAGAAATCCATATCATTCCAAAGGGTTCACATACTTTTTCTTGCAACTGTATATTCTAGTATGCATATATGATTAAGATGTGACTGTTATAATTTGCAGCAGCATAGCCATCCCAGTGTAAGGTACAATGAGTCTAGACACCTATTACTCATGAGAACTAGCCTCACAGCCCCTCACACGAGGCTCTCACCATCTACATGTGAATGAAACCCGCAAAACACTCATTCCAGCGCCAGTCCCTGAAGCGTGTTCTGGAGTTTGGCCTCTGCCATGACCTGTAGCTGTGCTTTGTGTACCAGGGGCTACGGAAGAAAGTGAGCTGTCCTAGTGAGGACGTGCACGGAGGAGTCCTGAGCATGGCACACAATGTGCAGAATGTTACTCTGGCACTTACCCTCCCCATTACATGCTACATCTGCCTAGGCAAGGACAGGGCCGTCTTAAACGTGGCGGCACCGTCACAGAGGTGCCTTGGGCCCCCCAGGAGCAACTGGGCCCGGGGCAGCTGTGTTAAAGACGGCCCTGTCAGTATGTATTTCAATCAGATTGTAAGCACCTTTAAGAAAAGCACAAATAGTATGTGTGCATTTCCTGGATAACACTACATAATATTTTAGTAATATACAAATACATGTAGTAATACTAGAATCACAGCAATGCAAAATTAGATTATATGATAATCATAGATTGTTCTAAAAATGTGTGCAAATTATAAAGTCAACATTTTCATGGAATGTTAATATAATGGCCACTATCAACCAAGAGCCTCAATATTTTGACTCCCTGTTATATGTAGGGGGCACCCGTGCAGCATCCAGGCTTTTTCTTTACCATCCTCCTTTATTTATAACACCCATAAAGTTGGCAATGAACTGCATCAAGAGGTAATTGTCTCGTCCATGATTTACAATTTACTAAATTGCCATCTATCTATGACTTCCTACACATTCTCCTCCTTTCATCGCAATCTCATTACAGCTCTACACATTAATATGTTTATATTCATCCTCTTCAAGACAACAAGAAAGGTGTCAGGGAGTCACCATTTCCCAAGATTCAAGATTTTCCCTTTACTACCTGTGCAGTCTAATAATAATGTAATGATAATCAAATTAGATTCTTCTAGTTGATCCAATTATTAGTAAAGATGGGTTACGTGACAACTGCTATTTTTTTGTTTTCTTATCATAGCTTATATATATATACTTATGCAAAAGTATATATACCATTTAAAAATGACCTCTGACCATAAATGCAGTGCAATCTGCAGGCAGCATGTTATGGAGCAGGAGGAGCTGAGCAGACTAATTTATAGTTTTGTGGGAAAAGAGTCAGTAAAACTTGTAAATTATACATTTATATCTCTTCTATTTTCATATTTAAAACCACCCCTTGTACAGCTATCAGTGACTATCTCTTTACACACACATACACAAAGGGTAAGCTCACATAGAGTTTTCTGGAGGAGGTTTTGATGCAGATTTTCCTGTAGGTTTTTCTGCCAAAGTCAAAAGTGGATCCAGCAGAAAGGAGAAGTATTAATCCTTCCTTTATATTTACAATTAACTTTCAAATCCACTAATGGCTTTGGCTTAAAATCCTGTAGGAAAATCTGCCTCCAAATCTTCTTCAATCATTGATAACACCTCCCCTGTGTACAGCGATTAGTGACTATGTATACACACTTACACAGAGAATTCTATCACTGATAACACCTCCCCCATGTACAGCTACCAGTGACTATCTCTGTATATACACTTACACAGAGAATGCTATCTATCTCTGATAACACCTCCCCTGTGTACAGCTATCAGTGACTATGTATACTCAGTTACACAGAGAATGCTATCAATAGCTGATAACACCACCCCTGTGTAAATCTATCAGTGACTATGTATACATACTTATACACAGAATGCTATCAATGACTGATAACACCTCTCCCCATATACAGCTATCAGTGACTATGTATACACACTTACGCAGAAAATGTGATCGATCACTGATAACACCTCCCCCATGTACAGCTACAGTGGGGCAAAAAAGTATTTAGTCAGCCACCAATTGTGCAAGTTCTCCCACTTAAAAATATGAGAGAGACCTGTAATTCTCATCATAGGTATACCTCAACTATGAGAGACATAATGAGAAAAAAAAATCCAGAAAATCACATTGTCTGATTTTTTAAGAATTTATTTGCAAATTATGGTGGAATATAAGAATTTGGTCAATAACAAAAGTTCATCTCAATACTTTGTTATATACCCGTTGTTGGCAATGACAGAGGTCAAAAGTTTTCTGTAAGTCTTCACAACATTTCCACACACTGTTGCTGGTATTTTGGCCCATTTCTCCATGCAGATCTCCTCTAGAGCAGTGATGTTTTGGGGCTTTCACTGGGCAACACGGACTTTCAACTCCCTCCAAAGGTTTTCTATGGGGTTGAGATCTGGAGACAGGCTAGGCCACTCCAGGACCTTGAAATGCTTCTTACGAAGCCACTCATTCGTTGCCCGGGTGGTGTGTTTGGGATCATTGTCATGCTGAAAGACCCAGCCACGTTTCATCCTCAATGCCCTTGCTGATGGAAGGAGGTTTTTACTCAAAATCTCACTATACATGGACCCATTTATTCTTTCCTTTACATGGATCAGTCGTCCTGGTCCCTTTGCAGAAAAACAGCCCCAAAGCATGATGTTTCCACCCTCATGCTTCACAGTAGCTATGGTGTTCTTTGGATGCATTATTTCTCCTCCAAACACGACGAGTTGAGTTTTTACCAAAAAGTTCTACTTTGGTTTTATCTGAGCATATGACATTCTCCCAATCCTCTTCCGGATCATCCAAATGCTTTCTAGCAAACTTTAGACGGGCCCGGACATGTACTGGCTGAAGCAGGGGGACACGTCTGGCACTGCAGAATTTGAGTCCCTAGCGGCGTAGTGTGTTACTGATGGTAGCCTTTGTTACTTTGGTCCCAGCTCTCTGCAGGTCATTCACTAGGTCCCCCCGTGTGGTTCTGGGATATTTGCTCACTGTTCTTGTGATCATTTTGACCCCATGGTGTGAGATCTTGCATGGAGCCCCAGATCGAGGGAGATTATCAGTGGTCTTGTATGTCTTCCATTTTCTGTATGTCTTCATATACTTACACAGAAAATACTATCAATCACTGATAACACCTCCTCATGTACAGCTATCAGGGACTATGTATACATACTTACACAGAGAATGCTATCAGTCACTGATAATATCTCCCCCGTGTACAGCTATCAGTGACTATGTATACATACTTTTGCAGAGAATGCTATCAATAACTGATAACACCTCCCCCATGTATAGCTATCAGTGACTATGTATACACACTTACACAGAGAATGTTATCATTCATTGATAACACCTCCCCCGTGTGTATCTATCAGTGACTGTCAGCTATCTATGCATACACACTTACACATAAATTGCTATCAATCACTGATAACACCTCCCCTGTGTACAGCTATCAGTGACTATGTATACACAGTTACACACAGAATGCTATCAATAGCTAATAACACCATTTCTATGTACAGCTATCAGTGACTATGTATACACACTTACACACAGAATGCTATCAATCACTGATAACACCTCCCGCATATACAGCTATCAGTGACTATCTCTGTATAGTTACACAGAAAATCCTATCAATCACTAATAAGACCTCATGTACAAATGAAGTCAGAAAGAGGAGAGATATAAATGTATAAACTAAACGTTTTAGTGAATGTTTTCCCACAAAACTATATCAATCTTCTCAGCTCTTCCTGCTCTATAGCATGCTGTCTGCAGATTGTACTGCATTATCATGGTGACAGGTCCTCTTTAAAGGGAACCTGTCCCCGGGATTGTGTGTATAGAGCTGAGGACATCAATAGCTAGATGGCCGCTAGCACATCCGCAATACCCAGTCCCCATAGCTCTGTGTGCTTTTATTGTGTAAAAAAAAACCCGATTTGATACATATGCAAATTACCCTGAGATGAGTCCTGTCCCTGACTCCTCTCACATACAGGACTCATCTCAGGTTAATTTGCATATGTATCAAATCGTTTTTTTTACACAATAAAAGCACACATAGCTATGGGGACTGGGTATTGCGGATGTGCTAGTGGCCATCTAGCAACCCATGTCCTCAGCTCTATACCCAAAATCCAGGTGACAGGTTCCCTTTAAGTTCATAAACCATCAGTTGGTATATTGGTATAATTAATCTAATTTTATTTCTACTCATCTAAATGGATTGCACAACTGATGGATATAAGTTATTACTGCAGTACGCAGCCCTGCAGGATATTGCGATAGTGAGGTCACGGTTACTTAGGCAAACGAGGGTTGCTCTGGGTTACTCACAGTTTCTTGAAAGACCCTGGGCAGGCGTACAGGAGTGATGGAGAGGCTGGCACAGGAGACCTCTGGGGCACTCTCTGTGTATAAGGACCAGGCCTGATGGTAGATGAGGTGCCCTGGATGTTGCAGGTGTTTAATGTGCTGGTGGCAAGGTCCCTTTAAGATTCATGACGCCAGTGCCGGTAATGGTGGCACACCAATTTCTGATAGGAATAATTGAGGAACACGATGTTGTGGTGAACCAAAACTTCCTTTTACGGGAAACAGTTAACTTTGTACAGTCTTTTGACAAAGTTCCATATCACAGCAGCAGTCTCAAGCAGGCTTATACAACTGGCAGGCACAATGTTCTTGCAAGATACTCAGAGGGTTAAACACTTACAGATCAGGTTGCACTTTTCCTCAGAATCCTGTCTGTCTTTATCCCAAGGCCCGTATGCCCTAATGCTGGCTTTATCCTTGGTAGGGGAAACTTCCTCAGGTATATATATCCTTGCTTTCAGTAAAATCCTTCTGCCCTTCAGCCCTCAGGTTGTCTGGAACACTTTGGCTCTGCTCTGCTCTGGTTATGGGAACTTCAGGTTTGCTCAGGGGGTAACTCTTCCCCTGGTAACAAACTTCTGAGCTACACTTGCTCAGGAACCTCAGGCAGGCTAGATTGCACTCACTAGCCTCCTGGACTACTCTGCCCTCCCCTTTCCTGTCTGGGCCTAACTATATACTAGGGGTTCCCTAGCCCCCTCTACTGTCTAGGAGGAGGAACTACCCCTAATAGGCCTGATACAGGAAATGCACAGGGAAAATCACATAAAGCATCATTTACAATACAATGGCCATATTAACCCTTGTGTAGTACCCACATTTACCTAGTGGGACACTACATTACTAGGTATAAATCTTGAATCCATTTGAATTTACAGGAACCTCTGGGGCCTAAAGAGGATTTCCACACAAAATGTAAAAAAGGACATCTATGTTATAGTGATAGCCAAAGCGATAATGTTTCTTGTAGGCCTCATGCACAACTGTATATATTGTGCGGTCCACCATTGTGTCAACATTATTCACCTCACTTGGGTTTAATATTATGGCTGATGGGCTCTACAGAACATGTTTGCACTATATTAATGATGTGGAATAAAAATACACATAGAAAGGTGTTGGCACACAGAGTGTGCTTTATCTGCAATGTGGCATTCACACTGGTGACAAGCCAAGGTTAGCCTGGAGTATATGGAAGAATAATTAGAAAACTAGACATATTCATTTTTAGACATGCCATTTCTAATCAAAATAGACGTCTCGTTTTTCTAATGCTTTGCTTCCACCCTTTGGTTAAAGTAAAGTAATATATCCCCTGGAGCAGTTTTGTCAGATGACCTGAGTCTGCCCTCAAGACGCGCTCTCATCAATCCCCATCATCCTCCTTTTAGCGTTTGAATAGCTTAAGATAAGGCTGTAAAGACCGCAGGAGGTCTGACCCTATTTATAAATGATTTTTTTTAAGATCTTGTAGATTACCTTCTTGTCCTCTTACCTTATCAACAAGAGGATGCCTCAGCTCCCCGCTGCTCTATTCAGCCTTTAAGTACTGTAAATTTGAGGCTATTATGTCTCCTTGGGAATTTCTCTTTGTGTTCTAACAACTTCCCAGGGTTGAGTACTTAAGAATGCAATAAACCAGGACTAGACAATTAACTGGGGTGTAATTAACCCCTTCCATGTACACTATATAACACTATGATGTGGGAAATTGCATTCATTGGTAGTGGTCCTTTTTATTTTAATATATGGTATTTCTTCTTTTATTGCTCTTTGACCTCATGATCCCTATACTTCCTCTAATGATAAAAAAGCTGAATGCTTAAGGGGAAATAACTATTGCTTTGTCAGTTTCTCCCAAACATCGATTTTATGTGTTCCTTTATTTGTAGTGCATTGATAAGCTCTAGGTCACATACAGGGCATGCCATATTTGAGGGAGAGGGGCCTTGTGGCACTTTATACTTATACCTTGTTGCCCATTTTAAAGTCAGTTTTCCAGGAGCAGAATATTCATGGTCTAGCCTCAGTTTAAGTTACCAATATCTGATTGACGGGAGTCTGACTCCCAGGAACCTCCCCAATTAGCTGTTTAAAGAGGACGCTCCGGTGCAGCCTCTTCCTAGGTCAGTGATGGCCATTCTGTGGTAACCTGGCCTATGTGCAGCTTTATTCAAGTGAATGGGCCTGGGCTGCAATACCAAGTATAGCTACTATAAATGTACTACTGCACTGCGTTTCTTATGCTGTGAGGTCACCAGCCGCAGCACTCACACAAGCGCTTCAAACAGCTGATCGCCAGGAGTGCCAGGTGATCCCACCCATCAGATACAGATGACCTATCCTGAGGATAGATCATCAATATTCCAATTCTGGAAAACTGCTTTAAACATACTCCCATCTCTATGTTATAATTAATCACAAAGTCGTCTGATCAATTAATTTAAAACAGTCCGTACATTAGGCCTCATGCACACAACCCTTGTGGCGCCTGCAAAAGAGCAGCACTACCCTCACCGCTCCCCGTGCCTCCTGCATACTAATGAGCGCTTCCATAATGAAAGCGCTCATTAGTATTCACTTTCTTAGAAGCATTGTCATTCACCCTCCCCCTTTTTGGGTGAAAAACATGTCTTATAAATTGAAAAATATGATACTTAAACCTTTCAGCCTTGGCCAGAGCCCTCACTAATTTTTCTATTCATATAACCATATGGGGGCTTGATTTTTTGGGGGACCAAGTTGTACTTTCTAATAGTATCATTTACTATTGCATACAATGTATTGGGAAGCTGGAAAAAAGTTCCAAAAGGGGTGGAATTGAAAAAAAAAACACAATTCTGCCACAGTTTTATGGGTTTTGTTTTTACAGTGTTTCCTATGCAGTTAAATTCTCCTATTACCTTCATTCTCTGGGTCACTACAATTACGGTACAACATTTATATAGTTTTTCTAAAAAAAAAACTAAAAAAAAACTTTGGATATTTTTTTTTTATTACATCACCATATTTTGCCCCCTTGTAACTGTACTTTTATTGATACCATTTTGGAGTGTATTTGACTTTTTAATCACTTTTTTTAAAGGTGACGTGCAGAAAAAACATCAAACTTGCCATTTTGATTATTTTCTATTACGATGTTCACCGTAGGACATTTATATTTTAATAGTATGGGCTTTTTGGGAGCAGTGCAAATATAATATAACTTTTATAAATTAAATATACTTTTTTTATATTTTTAAAATCTTTTTTTCAAGTTTATCTAGGGGACTTTAACATGTAATCATTAGATTGCTTCTCCCATAGACTGCAATTATTTAACCCCTTCTTAACCAGCCCCGTACATGTACGGCGTTGGCCGGGACTAGAAAAATGGCGCCTGTTCATAAGTGTGACAGGCGTCATAGTCACTGAGTGCCTGCTGTTTCATACAGAAGACACTTGCAGCTAATGTCTGCAGCAAAGCAGGGCTCCATAGGAAAACAGTATAATTCCCATAGACTCCAATACTAATGCATTAAAGTCAAAGAAAGAAGCAATCTAATGATTGCTATTTATAATTATATATATTATATATAGGAACTATAAAAAAAAGTAGGATAAATATAAATACTTGTTTTTTAAATAAAAAAATTTAAAAATATAAAAATTCTAATCATCCCCCTTTCCTCAAAATGAAAATGGAAAAACAGAAAAAATAAAACAATACACATCATGGGCATTATCACTTGCAAAAAACGTTTGTACTATTAAAAGATAAGAATACTTATCCCACACTGAAAACAGCGAAATGGGAAAAAAAAGTCAAAATGGCTGATTCCCTATTTTTTGGTTGCTTCTCCTCTCACAATTTTTTTTTTATAAAAAGTGATCAAAAAGTCATACATACCCCAAAATGAAATGAATGAAAAGTACAGGTCACCCCGCAAAAAATGAGCCCTCACACAGCTCTATCCACACATCACTACAAAAAAGTTATAGGGGTCAAAATATGGCCAAAAAAAAAGAAAATAAATATATTTTTTTCCCAAAAATTTTTCCCCCAGTATAAAAAGGCAAGTAAAACTAAATCATATGTGGTATCACCGTAATTGTACTAACCTGGAGACTGAAAGTCACTGGTCAGTTTTACCATAGAGGAAATGCTGTAAAAAATAAACCCATAAAACTGGATTGGAATTGTGTTATTTTTATCCAATTTCATCTCATCTGAAATTTTTTCCAGCTCCCCACTATTGTATGGAATATTAAATGGTAAAATTAGAAAGTGAAACTTGTCCTACTAAAAACAAGTCCTCACATGGCTATGTGAATAAAAAGTTATGGCCCCAGAAAGGCAGGGAGTGAAAAAGGTAAAACCTCTGGGGCTGAAAGGGATAAAAATGCAGCCTAAGGGAGATTCAATATATTCTGATGAGCACTGCCACCTACAAACCTCCATATAAATACACCGGTGGCAGACATAAGAGCCTCTTGCAGGTTCCGGTGTACCACCTCCAATGAACAGCTTCCCTGATCTCAGCATGAGGAAAGGGAAAGCCTGGCTGTCAATGGCACCTCATTACACAAAATTTCCTTCAGCTAAGCACCTTGGAAATGGTCCAGGCAGAGACAGAGGTGAGTAATGAATGTGCCTCCTGTGTCCAGATAGTGGATAATGAAACTGAGGGAGCTACTGCTCGTGCTTGTTGGTGGATCTTCTCTACTGGTGGTCTGTCTGGGTCATCTGAAACCAGTTTGCTGTGTTTGCCCTCACATGTCCACTGCTCTCAACGCCTCTTAACAGCTAGGTCAGAATGGCCTAAATGGGGGAAATTCGTTTAAAACAACCATCCTGCTTCTCTCAGTCCAATGATGCCCCACTCTCAAAGTCTGTTAACGATTTCATACGTGCAAACAGGATCGTTCACTGCATGCACAATTACAGCACACCACTCAATTAGGGGCGTACATAGAAATCAGTAGGCCCCTTTGCAAGACTCTAAATTGGGCCCCCCATGCACCATTCATAGCCCCTTCCACTACCCCTTCCTTACCAATATATACAGCAGTGTACTGATATGTGAGGTATGAGTTATAAATGACAGCTCATACCTCAAATATCAGTACACTGCTGAATATGCTATATATACGGTATATATATATATATATATATATATTTATATATTGTATGTATGTACAGTATATAGAGTAGTATACTGATGTGAGAACTACAAGATATAATAGATGCAGTGTGCATAGATATATGTGGTCAGTTATATATTATGGTTATTGTCTGAGGTACATAAGGTAATAGTGGCTGTAACTATAAGTGAGATTTGAGTAAAAAAAAAAAAAAGGAATGGGGTGCAAATAAAGAGAAAGGTGAAGGACCTCCTCTTACCACTCCATTCTAGTCTCAGTGGAAAGCCATGCAGTTCTTCTCCATGCTTTTAGGGGTTGACGAACCTTTGATGATGCTCTGTGCAGTTCCTTTACTAGATGTACAGGACCTGTGATGCTAAAGATGATGTTATCACATGTCCTGGCAGAAGCTCCAATCTAACCATGGAACTACACCATGCTCTGGTCAGTTCCTTTACTAAATGTACAGCAGGACCTGTGATTACATCATCACAGGTCCTTTAGCTTTCTCCACTGATGGTAGGATAATATATTGGAGCTGAACAGTAATGAGCTTAATTAGGGAGCGGGGTCTTTGGTTCACTGTGGGTCCCTTTTCCTCACGGAAGACATGGCAGCTGCATGGTCTGCCTTTATTGGAGGTGCATCACTGCACTCAAGTTATCGCTTTGTGTAAACACAACGGTCTGCTTTACAAATGATGGACTATGTGATTAAAATTCCAATTTTGTGAACGACAATCGGCGTGTCTAATGGGTCACTGTTGAAACATTCACTGCACCAAAAAATTAAGAATTAGACTTACCGGTAATTCAGTTTCCATGAGATTATGTTCGCGAACCATGTGTTCACGGTGGACCCCATTCACTTTAATGGCAAGCGAACCTGAAAAACCTTTAGGTCATATTTGCAGCCACCAAATACTTACGAGAAGTGCACAAATAGTCCCACAACATGGACAGTGACATACTGGAGGGGGATCAATGGGGAAAATTCCCACCAAAAATACGTATTTTAATCAGGGGCCATTTTTATGCGTCTTAAAGGGAAACTCAAAAATGGGCCCTGCTGGAGCCTAGAATTTTTTTATTTTAGGCCACGGGAGTACGGGCCCCAAAAATTTGGCATTCACCTGACAGAAAAGAACTAGTGATTATGTGGCTGGAGGTACATTAGGCGGTCACTGAATAACAATTTTACTGTAGGCCAGTGGAGTGCAGGCCATAAAAATTAGGCATTCGCCTGACAGAAAAGGCCTTTTATGCCGCTGTAAATACATAAGACAAGAACCATTCTTTGTTCTGGGTGGTGGCAGATATAGTTGCAAGAAAAAGTATGTAAACCCTTTTGGAATGATAAGGATTTCTGCACAAATTGGTCATAAAATGTGATCTGATCTTCATCTAAGTCACAACAATAGACAATCACAGTCTGCTTAAACTAATAACACACAAAGAATTAAATGTTACCATGTTTTTATTGAACACACCATGTAAACATTCACAATGCAGATGGAAAAAGTATGTGAACCCTTGGATTTAATAACTGGTTGAATCTCCTTTTGGCAGCAATAACTTCAACCAAACGTTTCCTGTAGTTGCAGATCAGAGGTGCACAACGGTCAGGAGTAATTCTTGACCATTCCTCTTTACAGAACTGTTTCAGTTCAGCAATATTCTTGGGATGTCTGGTGTGAATCGCTTTCTTGAGGTGATGCCACAGCATCTCAATCGAGTTGAGGTCAGGACTCTGACTGGGCCACTCCAGAAGGCGTATTTTCTTCTGTTTAAGCCATTCTGTTGTTGATTTACTTCTATGCTTTGGGTCGTTGTCCTGTTGCAACACCCATCTTCTTTTGAGCTTCAGCTGGTGGACAGATGGCCTTAAGTTCTCCTGCAAAATGTCTTGATAAACTTGGGAATTCATTTTACCTTCCATGATAGCAATCCGTCCAGGCCCTGACACAGCAAAGCAGCCCCAAACCATGATGTCCCCACCACCATACTTCACAGTTGGAATGAGGTTTTGATGTTAGTGTGCTGTGCCTCTTTTTCTCCACACATAGTGTTGTGTGTTTCTTCCAAACAACTAAACTTTGGTTTCATCTGTCCACAGAATATTTTGCCAGTACTGCTGTGGAACATCCAGGTGCTCTTGTGTAAACTGTAAACGTGCAGCAATTTTTTTTGGGACAGCAGTGGCTTCCTCTGTGGTACTCTCCCATGAAATCCATTCTTGTTTAGTGTTTTTACAGTATCGTAGAATCGCTAACAGGGATGTTAGCATATGCCAGAGGCTTGTGTAAGTCTTTAGCTGACACTCTAGGATTCTTCTTCACCTCATTGAGCAGTCTGCGCTGTGCTCTTGCAGTCATCTTTACAGGACGGCCACTCCTAGGGAGAGTAGCAGCAGTGCTAAACTTTCTCCATTTATAGACAATTTGTCTTACTGTGGACTGATGAACGTAGGTCTTCTATCCATTTCTTAATCGTAGGTCTTCTAAGAGCTCTTTTGTGCGAGGAATCATTCACATCAGGCAATGCTTCTTGTGAAAAGCCAACCCAGAACTGGTGTGTGTGTTTTTATAGGGCAGGGCAGCTGTAACCAACACCTCCAATCTCATCTCATTGATTGGAATCCAGTTGGCTGACACCTCACTCCAATTATCTCTTGGAGATGTCATTAGTCTAGGGGTTCACATACTTTTTCCACCTGCACTGTGAATGTTTACATGGTGTGTTCAATAAAAACATGGTAACATTTAATTCTTTGTGTGTTATTAGTTTAAGCAGACTGTGATTGTCTATTGTTGTGACTTAGATGAAGATCAGATCACATTTTATGACCAATTTGTGCAGAAATCCATATCATTCCAAAGGGTTCTCATACTTTTTCTTGCAACTGTATGTGTGGGCTGGCATGAGGAAATTCCTCCGAGATCCATGCCTCATACCTGTCGATTGGTTAGCTGCAAGAATGATCTCATATCCGAAGTGACCAACACATCTTCAAACTGCCCTCTTCTTGCATGCGCTGTAGGATTGGTAATCGCAACTATTCCGCTGTGGGTGGAAATTCCTCTGCCAGCGCCTGCAGCAGCAGAATGCAGCATCTCTCGCAGCAAGGCCTGGAAATGCTGCATTCTGCCAGCCCTCTGTGATGCTGGTAACATGTCCGCCATTTTGTGTTTGTACCCGGGGTCTAAGTACATTGCCACACAGTACGGGTCATTGCCCTTTATGCTTTTTATACGGGGGTCCCTCTTCAAACACTGGCGCATGAAGGCCTGCATTTGCACTAAATTGAAAGCGGTGGAGCGTCCTGGCTCCTGCTCCTCCCCCCAGCCACGTACAACACCAGGGACCCCCCTCAAAGCCTTCTCTTCTTGCTCCTCCTCCCCCCAGCCACCATCCTCCTCTGACTCCTCTTCACACTCCTGCTGACTTGTCTCAGATGGAGTAGTCCCCCCTGGAGATTCATTCAGCATCTTCCAGCTGCTGCTCCTCTATGGCTTGATCAATAAAATGATGCAATACACGCTCCAGAAAGAAGGCATAAGGTACGATGTCACTGATGGTGCCCTGGCTGCGACTGACCAGTTTGATGATCTCATCAAAGGGCCGCAGAAGTCTGCATGCATCGCGCATGAGCAGCCACTGGTGCGGTGAAAAGAAAGCAAGCTCCCCAGAACCTGTCCTGCTACAGAGTTTGTACAGGTAGTCATTAATGGCACATTTCTGCTGCAGCAACCTATCAAGCTTATACAAGGAGACGTACCAGTGTGTCGGGCTGTCAGAAAACAGACATCTGAAGGACAGGTGGTGTTGCCGCTGAACGTCAGCAAGGCGAGCCATGGCCGTGTAAGATCTTCTAAAATGGCCAGAGATTTTCCTGGCCTGCCGCAAGACATCCTGGACCCCGGGGTATTTAGCAATTAATCGCTGCACGACTAAGTTCAGGATGTGTGCCATACACGGCACGTGTGTCATTTTCCCCTATTTCAGCACGCTTAGCAGATTGGTACCGTTGTCACACACCACTTTACCAACTGTCAAATTGAGCAGGGCTAACCACTGATCGGCTGTGACCGCAGAGCTGAAAGGAGTGCAGGACCGGTGTGGCTCTTTGCTTCCAGGCGCAACAGCCTCAGCACAGCATGGCAACGTCTCACGTGGCATGTCATAATAGGTTCTGGGGAGCTTGGGGGGTGCAGTGGAGGAGGCAGTAGCAGTGAAAAAGGAGGAGTCAGCTGAGGAGGAGACAGAGGATGGAGTAGGAGGAGGAGAAAAAGAGGCAAGTCTGCATGCAATCCGTCGTGGTAACACCAAATCCACACGGGTGCCACGGGTTACACGCTTAATGGCCGTCAGAAGGTTCACCCAGTGGGCAGCAAAAGTTATGTACCTTCCCTGCCTGTGTTTGCTAGCCCACGTGTCTGTGGTCAGATGTATCTTGGCACCGACACTGTGTGTCAGATATATTCATTTGCCACTGAATGTGGCCATATAGCTCTGGAATGCCCTTCTGGGAGAAATATTTACTTCCGGGACCTTCCATTGTTGTGTGCCAATGGCCACAAATATTCTAAAGGCCAACGAGTTCACCAGTTTATATGGTTAAGTTCCAACAAGCCAGTGGTCAGCTGTTGGGCAAGAGTTGAAGGTGGAGTGGAGGACAAATGGGAGATGAGAGGAGAAGGCGAAGAGGCAGGATGTGGAGCCTGGAGTGTGGCTGAGTGTTGCTCCCACTGGGCTCAGTGATGGGAAGCCAAGTGCCTTCTTAAGGCGGTTGTCCCTAGGTGAGTGTTGGGCTACACTACTGTCAGCAATTGAAATGTTAAAGAAAGCCCACACTGTGGAGCCATGTGCCGAAGTCCTGGGAGCGCAAGATGTGACCGTGCATGGTGGATGGCTCGCTCCAGATACATTTGCAGTTTGCTTTTTGCCTCCGGTTCACTGCGAGTTCTGCCTGCTTCTCCTCCCTATCTGCTGCTCCGTCTCTCCCTCTGAACTCCCCTCCTCTTCCTCTCTTTTGGGCACCCAAGTGACGACCATCGCTACGTCATCATTATCACCTTTACTACCACTGACATTAGAGATCTCGGAGTAGGCAGCAACAGCGGGGACCACCCTCCTTGGGCTGATCTGGGTACTGTCGTCAGACCGCTAGGTGGCGGCCGTTGCTACCTCCTCTTCCTCATCCAATGCCAAGAATGGCGGCGCATCGGTATGGTCTGAGAATGGATGAGAAAATAATTCCTCTGACTCGAATGGAGGGGCTATGGTGGTGGTGGTGTCTTTGGGGGTGCACACAGCAGAAAGTGAGGAGGATGCAGATACAGAGGATGAGTAGGGTGCAGAAGCAGAAGGATGAGTTGGCCACTCAACCAACTCTGGTGCGTCCTTTGACGTAATCACACGCGCCTTCTCCAACTTCCCACTTAGGCTCTGGCCTGGTGCACCTACCCCACCCCTACCACCCTTGCGGAATTGCCTGCCTGTTCCTCTGACCCTGTGCCAAAGTCCTTACAAAAGAGCAGTATTTGTGGAAGCAGGTATATCGCAGGCCTCAAACAGTATTTGGTGGAAGCTGGTATATCAATCCCCTTAATCAGTATTTTGTGGAAGCAGGTGTCTCGCAGGCCTCAATCAATATTTGGTGGAAGCAGTTATATCAATCCCCTTAATCAGTATTTTGTGGAAGCAGGTGTATCAAAGGACTCAATCAATATTTGGTGGAAGCAGGAATATCAATCCCCTTAATCAGTATTTTGTGTAAGCAGGTATATCGCACCCATCAATCAGTATTTTGTGGAAATAGGTTTATAGAAACCCTTAATTAATATTTGGTGGAAGCAGGTATATATCGCACCCCTCAATCAATATTTTAGGGAAGCAAGTATATCAAACCCCTTAATCAGGATTTTGTGGAAGCAGGTATATCAATCCGTATATCAATTACTATTTTGTGGAAGCAGGTATATAGAGCCCCTTAATCAATATTTGGTGGAAGCAGGTATATCGCACCCCTCAATTTGTATTTTGTGGAAGGAGGTATATCAAACCCCTTGACCAGTATTTTGTGGAAACAGGTATATAGAACCCCTTAATCAATATTTTGCGGAAGCAGGTATATCCCACCCATCAATCAGTATTTTGTGGAAGCAGGTATATAAAAACCCCATAATCAGTATTGTGTGGAAGCAGGTATATAGAATCTCTTAATCAATATTTGGTGGAAGCAGGTATATCAAACCCCTTAATCATTATTTTGTGGAAGCAGGTGTATTGCAGGCCTCAATCAATACTTGGTGGAAGCAGGTATATCAATCCCCTTAATCAGTATTTTGTGGAAGCAGGTATATCAATCCCCTTAATCAGTATTTTGTGGAAGCAGGTATATCGCACCCCTCAACCAGTATTTTTTGGAAGCAGGTATATAGAACCTCTTAATCAGTATTTTGTGGAAGCAGGCATATCGCACCCCTCAATCAGTATTTTGTGGAAACAGGTATATAAAAACCGCTTAAAGGGCTTCTGTCACCCCACAAAAGTCTTTTTTTTTTTTGGATAGTTACATTACTTATAGCGCGATATAGGAGAATATAATCTTGTCACTTACTTTGATGCGGCCGTTTCTTTAGAAAACGAAGTTTTATAATATGTAAATCCGGTCTCTACCAGCAAGTAGGGCGTCTACTTGCTGGTAACCGCAGCAGAAAACCGCCCCCTCGCCGTGTTGATTGACAGGGTCAGCCGTGATCTTCTCCTCCGGCCGGCCCTGTCAGTATTTCAAAAATCGCGTGCCTCTGTTCATTCGGCGCAGGCGCTCTGAGATGAGGAGGCTCGTCTCCTCAGAACTCCCTCAGAACTTGCCTGCCTGTTCCTCTGACCCTGTGCCAAAGTCCTTACAAAAGAGCAGTATTTGTGGAAGCAGGTATATCGCAGGCCTCAAACAGTATTTGGTGGAAGCTGGTATATCAATCCCCTTAATCAGTATTTTGTGGAAGCAGGTGTCTCGCAGGCCTCAATCAATATTTGGTGGAAGCAGTTATATCAATCCCCTTAATCAGTATTTTGTGGAAGCAGGTGTATCAAAGGACTCAATCAATATTTGGTGGAAGCAGGAATATCAATCCCCTTAATCAGTATTTTGTGTAAGCAGGTATATCGCACCCATCAATCAGTATTTTGTGGAAATAGGTTTATAGAAACCCTTAATTAATATTTGGTGGAAGCAGGTATATATCGCACCCCTCAATCAATATTTTAGGGAAGCAAGTATATCAAACCCCTTAATCAGGATTTTGTGGAAGCAGGTATATCAATCCGTATATCAATTACTATTTTGTGGAAGCAGGTATATAGAGCCCCTTAATCAATATTTGGTGGAAGCAGGTATATCGCACCCCTCAATTTGTATTTTGTGGAAGGAGGTATATCAAACCCCTTGACCAGTATTTTGTGGAAACAGGTATATAGAACCCCTTAATCAATATTTTGCGGAAGCAGGTATATCCCACCCATCAATCAGTATTTTGTGGAAGCAGGTATATAAAAACCCCATAATCAGTATTGTGTGGAAGCAGGTATATAGAATCTCTTAATCAATATTTGGTGGAAGCAGGTATATCAAACCCCTTAATCATTATTTTGTGGAAGCAGGTGTATTGCAGGCCTCAATCAATACTTGGTGGAAGCAGGTATATCAATCCCCTTAATCAGTATTTTGTGGAAGCAGGTATATCAATCCCCTTAATCAGTATTTTGTGGAAGCAGGTATATCGCACCCCTCAACCAGTATTTTTTGGAAGCAGGTATATAGAACCTCTTAATCAGTATTTTGTGGAAGCAGGCATATCGCACCCCTCAATCAGTATTTTGTGGAAACAGGTATATAAAAACCGCTTAAAGGGCTTCTGTCACCCCACAAAAGTCTTTTTTTTTTTTGGATAGTTACATTACTTATAGCGCGATATAGGAGAATATAATCTTGTCACTCACTTTGATGCGGCCGTTTCTTTAGAAAACGAAGTTTTATAATATGTAAATCCGGTCTCTACCAGCAAGTAGGGCGTCTACTTGCTGGTAACCGCAGCAGAAAACCGCCCCCTCGCCGTGTTGATTGACAGGGTCAGCCGTGATCTTCTCCTCCGGCCGGCCCTGTCAGTATTTCAAAAATCGCGTGCCTCTGTTCATTCGGCGCAGGCGCTCTGAGATGAGGAGGCTCGTCTCCTCAGAACTCCCTCAGTGCGCCTGCGCCGATGACGTCTTCTCTGTCATCGGCGCAGGCGCACTGAGGGAGTTCTGAGGAGACGAGCCTCCTCATCTCAGAGCGCCTGCGCCGAATGAACAGAGGCGCGCGATTTTTGAAATACTGACAGGGCCAGCCGGAGGAGGAGATCACGGCTGGCCCTGTCAATCAACACGGCGAGGGGGCGGTTTTCTGCTGCGGCTACCAGCAAGTAGACGCCCTACTTGCTGGTAGAGACCGGATTTACATATTATAAAACTTCGTTTTCTAAAGAAACGGCCGCATCAAAGTAAGTGACAAGATTATATTCTCCTGTATCGCGCTATAAGTAATGTAACTATCCAAAAAAAAATATATGACTTTTGTGGGGTGACAGAAGCCCTACTCAGTATTTTGTGGAAGCAGGTATATCACACCCCTCAATCTGTATTTTGTGGAAGCAGGTATATAGAACCCCTTAATCAATATTTGGTGGAAGCAGGTATATTGCACCCCTCAATCAGTATTTTGTGGAATCAGGTATATCGTAGGCCTCAATCAATATTTGGTGGAAGCAGGTATATCACACTTCTCAATGAGTATTTTGTGGAAGCAGGTATATCAAAAACCTTAATCAGTAGAGGTGGCCTTGCGGTTCACCTGGCCGTCATTTCGCGGCCAACATATGGCGATGTCCACCAGCGCCATATTCTTTGCATTGTGCATAACTTTGACGCATGACACATCCATCAGGTTGGACAGGACAGCCAATTGAGACGTTTCAGCACATGGACATCCCCCCACCCTATAAATAAACCAGATCTGGATGCCATTTTACATTCTGTTTTTTGCCAGTGTAGGGAGAGGTTGCTATGTGGAGCAGGGACAGACTGTTAGACAGTATAAAGACACTAAACGCTAGCTAATAGGGCCAAAAAGTCCTTTTAAGGACCAGTATAGGTGTGCTATCGATAGGTGTGACATACTGAGGGGTGTAATATACCTATAATATACTTTCTAATTTAAAGTATATTATAGTGAATTTGTATTGTGCAGCAGTTGTATGCGGTTCTGCTGCGATACTGCAGCTATACATAGGGACAAACGCTATTGGAGCAACTAATTACAACTGGTGTGCTATACCAGTTGCCCCCCAAAAAATATGATTGAGGCAGGGGTGTGGTATACCTGTAATATAATTTCCATATAGTGCATTTATATTGTGCAGCATTTGTGTGTGGTTCTGCTGAGATACTGCAGCTATACAGACATACAAACACCATTGGAACAACTAATTGCAACTAGTGTGATATTCCAGTTGCCCCCCAAAAAATCTGATCGAGGCAGGGGTGTGATATACCTATAATATAATTTCTATATAGTGCATTTGTATTGTGCAGCATTTGTGTGCGGTTCTGCTGAGATACCACAGCTATACAGAGGGACAAACAATATTAAAACAACTAATTGCAATTGGTGTGATATACCAGTTGCTCCCAAAAAAATCTGATTGAGGCAGGGGTGTGATATAAATGTAATATAATTTCTATATAGAGCATTTGGATTGTACAGCATTTGTGTGCGGTTCTGCTGAGATACTGGCCTTAAGTAAAATTTTTATCCAATGACCATCTAATATACCTCCAGCCACATTATTAATTGTGCTTTTCTGTACGGTGAATGAAAATTTTTGGGGCCTGTAGTCCACTGGCCTGCTGTAAAATTGATATCCATTGACCGTCTAATATACCTTCAGCCACATAATCATTAATCACTTGATCATTTATGTAGTGTGAATGCATAATTTTTGGGGCCTGTAATCTAACTGGCCAACAGTAAAATTGTTATACGTTGACCGCCTTATGTACCTGTATCCACATTATCAATTGTTCTTTTCTGTACGGTAAATGAATAATTTTTGGTGCCTGTGGTCCACTGGCCTGCAGTAAAATTGATATCCCTTGACCATCTAATATACAGTACCTCCGGGCACATAATCACTTGATCTTTTATCTACGGTGGAATGCATAATTTTTGGGGCCTGTAATCTAGCTGGCCAACAGTAAAATTGCTATGCGATGACCGCCTATTGTACCTCCATCCACATTATCAATTGTTCTTTTCTGACCGGTGAATGCCTAATGTTTGGGGCCTGTACTACACTGGCCTGCAGTAAAATTGATATTAAATGACCTTGTAATATACCTCCAGCCACATAATCACTTGTTCTTTTCTGTCCAGTGAATGTCTTATGTTTGGGACCTCAGATGAATTCAACACCTGTGACGACCACGTGTTATCGAATTTCAACAATTATCATTTGGGGTTTTTTCAAGAGGGGGGATTTTGTTAGCCATGTTTTTAATCAAATTTTATGTTTTTTTTGTTCTTTTATGTATTTGACATGTATTTGTACTGGCCTGCAGAAAAATGTATATGCAATGACCGTTTAATATACCTCCAGCCACATAAATACTTGCTCTTTTCAGTCCGGTGAATGCCTAATGTTTGGGGCCTGTACTCCACTGGCCTGCAGTAAAATTTATATCCATTGGCCGCCTAATATACCTTCAGCCACATAATCACTTGATCATTTATGTACTGTGAATGCATAATTTTTGGGGCCGGAAATCTAACTGGCCAACAGTAAAATTGTTATACGTTGACCGCCTAATGTACCTCCATCCACATTATCAATTGTTCTTTTATGTCCAGTGAATGCCTAATGTTTGGGGCCTGTAGTCCACTGGCCTGCAGTAAAATTGATCTCCAATGACCATCTAATATACCTCCAGCCACATAATTACTTGTTCTTTTCTGTCCGGTGAATGCCTAATGTTTGGTGCCTGTACTCCAGTGGCCTACATTAAAATATTTACCCATGGACCGCATAATGTACCTCGAGCCACATAATCACAATTTCTTGTATGTTAGGTGAATGCCTAATTTTTAAGGACCGTACTCCCGTGGCCTAAAATAAAATATTTCTAGGCTCCAGCAGGGCACATTTCTGAGAATTTCACTTTAAGACGCATAAAAATGGCCCCTGATTAAAATACATATTTTTTGGGGGGGTATATATTGCACCTCTCAATCAGTTTTTTGGGGGGCAACAGGTATATCACACCCGTTGCAAATAGTTGTTCCAATAGTGCTTGTCCCTCTATATACCTGCGGTATCGCAGCAGAACCGCACACAACTGGTGCACAATACAAACTCATTATATACTTTCTATATTAGAAAGTATATTATAGGTATATCACACCCCTCAATAAGTTTTTTTTGGGGCAACAGGTATATTACATCAGTTGCAATTAATTATTCCAATAGCATTTGTCCCTCTATATAGCTGCGGTAATGCAGCAGAACTGCACACAACTGCTGCACAATACAAATGCACTATAATATTCTTTCTATGTTAGAAAGTATATTATAAGTATATCACACCCCTCAGTGTATCACACCTATCGATAGCACACCTATACCAGTCCTTAAAAGGACTTTTGTGGCCCTATTAGCTAGTGTTTGGTGTCCCTAACAGTCTGTCCCTGCTACACAAAGCAAACTCTCCCTACACTTGCAAAACACAGAATATAATATGGCTGCCAGATCGGGTTCTGTTATACGGTGGGGGTGTGTCCATGTGCTGAAAAGTCTCAATTGACTGTCCTGTCCCACCTGATGGATGTGTCATGGGTCAATGCAAAAGAATATGGCGCATGCGAACATCACCATATGTTCGGCGAATCGCGAACGAGCATAGTTCACCACGAAACGACCGCCGGGCGAACCGCAAGGACATCTCTACATCTGAGTACCGACACTTGGACTTTAAATGTAGAGGGTCTGAGACCTAGCTCTAGCCCCTGTTGAAGGAAATCTAAGATCATTTGTATTTTTGGTCCCTTAAGGTTCGGAGAAGGTTCCCTCGACCAGGAACAGAACTTCTTCCAAATTTTCAAATAGCTGGCGGAGATCACCTTTTTCATACTGGACTTGATAGTGGCTATAACCTTATCTAAGAGGCCCTGGTACCTTAAAATTTCGACCTCAGGATCCAAGCTGTCAGTCTTAGGAACTCTGGTTGAGGATGTAGAATGGGCCCTTGATGTAGAAGATCCTTCCTGAGCAGAAGAGTCCAAGGGCTGGAGTCCCCCATCTGTCAACAATTATTTTGAAGACCTCCAAATTCAGGGACCATTCTGTTTAGTCTATTTTCCGCCGACTTAGGTAGTCCGCCTCCTGATTCAGAGATCCCTTGAGATGTGTCGCCGACATACAGTACAGACCAAAAGTTTGGACACACCTTCTCATTCAAAGAGTTTTCTTTATTTTCATGACTATGAAAATTGTAGATTCACACTGAAGGCATCAAAACTATGAATTAACACATGTGGAATTATATACATAACAAAAAAGTGTGAAACAACTGAAAATATATTATATTCTAGGTTCTTCAAAGTAGCTTTGATTACTGCTTTGCACACTCTTGGCATTCTCTTGATGAGCTTCAAGAGGTAGTCACCTGAAATGGTCTTCCAACAGTCTTGAAGGAGTTCCCAGAGATGCTTAGCACTTGTTGGCCCTTTTGCCTTCACTCTGCGGTCCAGCTCACCCCAAACCATCTCTATTGGGTCCAGGTTCGGTGACTGTGAAGGCCAGGTCATCTGGCGCAGCACCCCATCACTCTCCTTCTTGGTCAAATAGCCCTTACACAGCCTGGAGGTGTGTTTGGGGTCATTGTCCTGTTGAAAAATAAAATGATGGTCCAACTAAATGCAAACCGGATGGAATAGCATGCCGCTGCAAGATGCTGTGGTAGCCATGCTGGTTCAGTATGCCTTCAATTTTGAATAAATCCCCAACAGTGTCACCAGCAAAGAACCCCCACACCATCACACCTCCTCCTCCATGCTTCACGGTGGGAACCAAGCATGTAGAGTCCATCCGTTCACCTTTTCTGCGTCGCACAAAGACACGGTGGTTGGAACCAAAGATCTCAAATTTGGACTCATCAGACCAAAGCACAGATTTCCACTGGTCTAATGTCCATTCCTTGTGTTCTTTAGCCCAAACAAGTCTCTTCTGCTTGTTGCCTGTCCTTAGCAGTCGTTTCCTAGCAGATATTCTACCATGAAGGCCTGATTCACACAGTCTCCTCTTAACAGTTGTTCTAGAGATGTGTCTGCTGCTAGAACTCTGTGTGGCATTGACCTGGTCTCTAATTTGAGCTGCTGTTAACCTGCGATTTCTGAGGCTGGTGACTCGGATGAACTTATCCTCCGCAGCAGAGGTGACTCTTGGTCTTCCTTTCCTGGTGCGGTCCGCATGTGAGCCAGTTTCTTTGTAGCGCTTGATGGTTTTTGTGACTGCACTTGGGGACACTTTCAAAGTTTTCCCAATTTTTTGGACTGACTGACCTTCATTTCTTAAAGTAATGATGGCCACTCGTTTTTATTTACTTAGCTGCTTTTTTCTTGCCATAATACAAATTTTAACAGTCTATTCAGTAGGACTGTGTATCAGCTGTGTATCCACCTGACTTCTCCACAACGCAACTGATGGTCCCAACCCCATTTATAAGGCAAGAAATCCCACTTGACAGGGCAACCTGACAGGGCACACCTGTGAAGTGAAAACCATTTCAGGTGACTACCTCTTGAAGCTCATCAAGAGAATGCCAAGAGTGTGCAAAGCAGTAATCAAAGCAAAAGGTGGCTACTTTGAAGAACCTAGAATATGACATATTTTCAGTTGTTTCACACTTTTTTGTTATGTATACAGGTCCTTCTAAAAAAATTGCATATTGTGATAAAGTTCATTATTTTCTGTAATGTACTGATAAACAGACTTTCATATATTTTAGATTCATTACACACAACTGAAGTAATTCAAGCCTTTTATTGTTTTAATATTGATGATTTTGGCATACAGCTCATGAAAACCCAAAATTCCTATCTCCAAAAATTAGCATATCATGAAAAGGTTCTCTAAACAAGCTATTAACCTAATCATCTGAATCAACTAATTAACTCTAAACACCTGCAAAAGATTCCTGAGGCTTTTAAAAACTCCCAGCCTGGTTCATTACTCAAAACCGCAATCATGGGTAAGACTGCTGACCTGACTGCTGTCCAGAAGGCCATCATTGACACTCTCAAGCAAGAGGGTAAGACACAGAAAGAAATTTCTGAACGAATAGGCTGTTCCCAGAGTGCTGTATCAAGGCACCTCAGTGGGAAGTCTGTGGGAAGGAAAAAGTGTGGCAGAAAACGCTGCACAACTAGAAGAGGTGACCGGACCCTGAGGAAGATTGTGGAGAAGGACCGATTCCAGACCTTGGGGGACCTGCGGAAGCAGTGGACTGAGTCTGGAGTAGAAACATCCAGAGCCACAGTGTGAAGGCGTGTGCAGGAAATGGGCTACAGGTGCCGTATTCCCCAGGTCAAGCCACTTTTGAACCAGAAACAGCGGCAGAAGCGCCTGACCTGGGCTACAGAGAAGCAGCACTGGACTGTTGCTCAGTGGTCCAAAGTACTTTTTCGGATGAAAGCAAATTTTGCATGTCATTCGGAAATCAAGGTGCCAGAGTCTGGAGGAAGACTGGAGAGAGGGAAATGCCAAAATGCCTGAAGTCCAGTGTCAAGTACCCACAGTCAGTGATGGTCTGGGGTGCCATGTCAGCTGCTGGTGTTGGTCCACTGTGTTTTATCAAGGGCAGGGTCAATGCAGCAAGCTATCAGGAGATTTTGGAGCACTTCATGCTTCCATCTGCTGAAAAGCTTTATGGAGATGAAGATTTCATTTTTCAGCATGACCGGGCACCTGCTCACAGTGCCAAAACCACTGGTAAATGGTTTACTGACCATGGTATTACTGTGCTCAATTGGCCTGCCAACTCTCCTGACCTGAACCCCATAGAGAATCTGTGGGATATTGGGAAGAGAAAGTTGAGAGAGGCAAGACCCAACACTCTGGATGAGCTTAAGGCCGCTATCGAAGCATCCTGGGCCTCCATAACACCTCAGCAGTGCCACAGGCTGATTGCCTCCATGCCACGCCGCATTGAAGCAGTCATTTCTGCAAAAGGATTCCCGACCAAGTATTGAGTGCATAACTGAACATAATTATTTGAAGTTTGACTTTTTTTGTATTAAAAACACTTTTCTTTAATTGGTTGGATGAAATATGCAAATTTTTTTAGATAGGAATTTGGGGTTTTCATGAGCTGTATGCCAAAATCATCAATATTAAAACAATAAAAGGCTTGAACTACTTCAGTTGTGTGTAATGAATCTAAAATATATGAAAGTCTAATGTTTATCAGTACATTACAGAAAATAATGAACTTTATCACAATATGCTAATTTTTTTAGAAGGACCTGTATAATTCCACATGTGTTAATTCATAGTTTTGATGCCTTCAGTGTGAATCTACAATCTTCATAGTCATGAAAATAAAGAAAACTCTTTGAAAGAGAAGGTGTGTCCAAACTTTTGGTCTGTACTGTAGATTTGACATTGTTCTCTGCCCAGTAGAACATTTTGTTTGATAGAGCTAGCAGCTTTTTTAGTTTCTCCTTGGTGTTAGAGATAAGCAGTTGTCGCTGTTGTCCGACAGGATCCTCAGGTGTTGATCCCAAAGAATCTCTCTCGGTATGTTTAAGGATTCCCACACTGCACTTAGTTCCCTGAAGTTTGAAGATTGGCTGCTCACCGATGGCGGCCAAGAGCCTTGGTAATAAAAGTCACCAATTTTCGCTCCCCAGCCCGACAGGCTTGCGCCCGTCTTGATCTGGATATAAGGGGATTTTCTCCAGGCTACCTCTTCTGAGAGGTTTCTTTGGATCTTCCACCAGCACAGGGATGACTTTATGTACCAGGAATGAGAACTTTCCGATCTAGAGACCTTTGTTGTTTGTCCCAGATTTCCAGAATCCAGGATTTTATGGTACGGAAATGCAACTGACTCCATGTTACTGAAGGAATGCATGACATCAGCTTCCCAACAGACTCATTGCTTCTCTTATGAAACAAACCTTCTTTTCCTGGAAGGTTCTGACTTTTCCTTTAAAGATTGGATTTTGTCTTGAGGTAGAAAAGTGGTCTGTACTCGAGAGTCCAGGATGACTCCCATGAACCGTACACTGGTTGATGGCTGTAGAAAGGATTTTACTGGATTTATAGTCCAGCCTAGTGCTTCTAGCATGGATAGAAAGGTGTTTAGATCTGTTAACAAATGGTCTACTATATCTCCTACTAGTAAAAAATTGTCTAGATATAGAAATAAAACTAGGTCTTTTTGTCTTAGGTACACTACCATTTTGACTACCAGTTTGGTGAATACTCTGGGAGCGGAGGAGATCCCAAATGGAAGTGCTGTAAATTGAAAACTGTGAATGTTGCCTCTCTGATCTATTATGGCAAATCTTAGGAATTTTGGGGAATTGTGGTGGATCGCGATATGGTAATATGCATCTTTTAAGTCCACTGTGCACATCAAAGCATTCTTTTTTATCAAGGGAATTATGGACCCCAGGGATTCCATTCTGAACTTCCTGTAAGTTATGTACTTGTTGAGGAATTTTAGGTTTATTTTCGTATGGAAGAAAAAGACTAGAAAAAAAAATGGAATACTAGAAAAAGACTGGAATAAAACCCCTGGCCTTGATCTGGAACCAGGACCTGAACAACAACTCCTAGTTTTATTAGTTCTTGGACCCCCTGCCAGATGCTGTTCTGAGATTTTACAGACCCCAGGTTTGATTGTCACCAGGAATCTTCTCGGAGGGACTGAAGAAAATTTTATTTTGTAGCCAACTCTGACTACCTCCTGGGCCCAGGGATTTCCAAGGATGAAAGAAAGTTCTTTAGTCTCTCCCCTACTCTGGCATCATTGCTTATCTCCGGACTTGTTCTGAGGATTAAGTCCCCTTACCCCCTTTAGGGTAACTCCAGCGTCCTTACTTCCCTTTCCTCCTATAGGATTTACCCTGGTCCGAAAAGGAATGAAAGGGAAATTTCCTCCTGTATGGTCTATCCTCAGGAAAGCCCTTTTTCTTGTCTGACGCCTTCTCCAGAATTTTTGTCTAAGACTGGCCCAAAAACATATTCTCGTGAAAAGGGATGGAGCATAACTTCATCTTTGAAGTCTTGTCCCCTGACCACAACTTCATCCAAAGGGCTCGATGAGCCGCATTGGAAAGTCCTGCATCTTTGGCTGAAAATCTGACAGATTTGGCAGAAGCATCTGCCAAGAAGGCCATTGCTGATTTAAGTAGAGGGATGGAATTTATTATTTTGTCCCTAGGAGTCTTGTTCCTTAAATGAGATTCCAACTCATTCAACCAAAGGTATTGTGGGGATTCGCTCTGGTAGTTGGGACAAGCGGGTGCAGTACAGATGCAAAGTGCAAGTTCACAATTCAAATGTCTGTGTTTATTCACACATAAGATCAAACAAAAAACAATCTTTGCAGGGTTGGTTCACACCGAGTAAAATGTTCATGCATGACAAAAAATGTCAACTTGTTGGCGGTTCTGCCTCCAGCAGTCTCAATGCAGGCTTTAGGTGGCTTGCTCTCCCAACGCACGGGTCTCAGCTTTTCAGCCCAGCACAGGTCTCAGATCACAACACACAGTTCCCTGCTGCTGAGCCCAGTTGCCTTTTTAAGGATAGCCAGGTGCTGTCAAAACCCGGAACATGGGGAGTAGTCACCCACCCAGCACTACTCCCAATAAGAGCTATCCCGGATCAGCTATTTACAGCCATACTAAATAGCAAAAGTGTCAATCAGCATTTGCTGCCGCTGACACATGAAAATACAGGCTCTTTCTTCACCGAGGCCAGGAACCTCAGTGAGACATACCTACCATCAATGACGACCCCTTGTACCTTACTACAGTACATAGACCTGGAGACCGAAGTTGCCACAATGTTGGATTTCAGATTAAACATAGAAGCTTCCCAAGATTTACATAACAAACTGTCCTCTTTCGTTTCCATAGGGTCTCTCAGCTGAGACGCATCCTCAAAGGGTAGTGAAGTTTTTTTGTTCACCCTGGCCATCTGAACGTCTATTTTAGGAATATTTTCAAAAATTTTGACTCCGCAGGATCAAACAACAGACGGCTCTTGAAATCCCTAGACACCCCTAGCCTCTTCTTAGGGTCTGACCATTCCTCTAGGATCATGTATAAGATATTCTCATTAATGGGAAACACTCTGGCTCTTTTAACTCTTAGACCACCAAACATCTCCTCCTGGATGGAATGTGCTTTTTGAACCTCTTCTATAGAAACATAGAATGTGTCGGCAGATAAGAACCATTTGGCCCATCTAGTCTGCCCAATATACTAAATACTATGAATAGACCCTGGCCCTATCTTATATGAAGGATGGCTTTATGCGTATCCCATGCATGCTTAAATGCCTTCACTGTATTTGCAGCTACCACTTCTGCAGGAAGGCTATTCCATGCATCCACTACTCTCTCAGTAAAGTAATACTTCCTGATATTACTTTTAAACCTTTGCCCCTTTAATTTAAAACTATATCCTCTTGTAACAGTTTTTCTTCTTTTAAATATTCTCTCCTCTTTTACCTTTTTGATTCCCTTTATGTATTTAGCAGTTTCTATCATATCCCCTCTGTCTCGTCTTTCTTCCAAGCTATGTATGTTAAGGTCCTTTCCTGGTAAGTTTTATCCTGCAATCCATGTACTAGATTAGTAGCTCTTCTCTGAACTGTCTCCAAAGTATCAATATCCTTCTGGAGATATGGTCTCCAGTACTGCGCACAATACTCCAAATGAGGTCTCATTAGTGCTCTGTAGAGCGGCATGAGCACCTCCCTCTTTCTACTGGTAATGCCTCTCCCTATACACCCAAGCATTCTGCTAGCATTTCCTGCTGCTCTATGACATTGTCTGCCTACCTTTAAGTCTTCTGAAATAATGACCCCTAAATCCCTTTCCTCAGATACTGAGGTTAGGACTGTATCACTGATTTTATATTCTGCTCTTGAGTTTTTACACCCATGGTGCATTATCTTGCACTTATCAACATTAAATTTTAGTTGCCAGATTTTTGACCATTCCTCTAGTTTTCATTTCATTTGGGATATTCATGATTGCACTAATCAGGGGTCCATATAAACAAAACTATAGTGGCCAATATGGGGGAACCTGCCCAGGCCCCAAACACTGTAGCGTGTCTCTGATTGGGCGAGCAGTCCCACCACATATGGACCACAGAAATACAGTGGCAAGTATGGGGGAGCTGCTCAAACCCCAAACACTGTAGCGTGTTTCTCATTGGGGGAGCAGTCCCACCGCATGTGGACCGCAGCAAACGACCATCCCGAGCAAATAATGCATACAAAGCAGGACGCCAGCGCGGTCCACATGCACCACAAAAGCATCCTACACAGACTGGAGCATTGTGCGGATGAAAATACAATTATATAAATCACTGAAAAAAATGCACCAAACAGATATGTCACTGACTATACTAGCTGGTCATACAAGCAGATATTAAAAGCTGAGACTTTTGCCAATAGATTCCTGTCAGGAAGATATCAGAGCCCATCATGCACCACGTCACGGTCACTCAGCATGGCAAGGGGCCCTACCACTGCGCTAACTCTGGTGCACTAACTATGGTGTGAACACAGGTCTGAAGGTGATGAAATCCAGCTCACAGCCAAGCTCCCACACAACCGCATAGCAGGACAACTAATGCAATGTGAACAAAGCAAGACTGTGAGCCACACCCATATCAGACCATGTGATGGAGGTCTACCAGGTGCAAATGAATGCACACCTTAAATACATATAAACAAAACTATAGTGGCCAATATGGGGGAACCGCCCAGGCGCCAAACACTGTAGCGTGTCTCTCATTGGGTGAGCAGTCCCACCACAAATGATCATGGGCAAATGGCGCAATGGAAAAAAACATCAAAATGGATGATTCCCCATTTTTTCATTGCTTCACTTACCCATGCCACCCCCTTCCCCACAAATTTTATCAAATGTGATAAAAAAGTCACATTCCAAAATGGTATCAATAAAAACTACAGATCGTCTGGCAAAAAAGAGCCCCTACACAGCTCCCTAGACGTAAGTATAAAAAAGTTATTCGGGTCACAATATGGCAATGAAAAAAAAAATTCAAAGTTTTTATTTTTCAGTATTAAAACACAAGAAAAACTATATGAATGTGGTATCATTATAAGGATTCTGACCCAGAGAATAAAGGGATCAGGTCAGTTTTACAGCATAAGGAACACCATATTAAATGATGGCATTAGAATGTACTACTTGTCCTGGAAGAAACAAGCCTCCATACGGCTATGTAAACTGAAAAATAAAAAAGTTATGGCTCTGGGAGGACAGGGAAGAAAAATGAAAATGCAAAAATGAAAAGACATCAAGAGGTTAAAAATGTACTTACAAAATTCCATTGCATTCACAATACATTACATTCAAAACTACTAACAGCCCTCCCACCACTGCACAAGCTCTTAGGCTGGGTTCACACCTGAGCGTTCTGAAAGGAGCGCTCTGTATGCGCGATTGTACCGGCGTTCACAATCGCGCATACAGAGACAAGCGAACGCTCATTGTCGCGCGTTCCCGAAAGTCTATGTATGGGAACGCGCGACAAAACGCCCCAAAGAAGCTCAAGGTATTTTTTGAGCGTAGGGCGTTTTTCAGCGTGTTCAAACGCGCTGTAAAACACTCAAGTGTGAACCAGGGCCATAGGGAAGCATTGGTTTTCATGTGTTGAGCGTTTTACAGCGAGTTTGAACGCGCTGTAAAACGCTCAGGTGTGAACCCAGCCTTAGAGAAGAAGAAAAGAAAAGAACTAAATAAAATAAAATTAAAATATTATCTCTCCGACTAGCAGTGATCCCAGGAATGTCACCAGCTCTGATGGATGGTCTTCAGTAAAAACAGGCTAGGGCAGTGCTAAAGACCACCCATTAGTGCCGGTCACTAGTGATGAGCGTCAGGAGTCATATTCGAATTCGTGATATTTTGCAAATATTTTGAAGAATATTCGCCGAATATTTGTGAATTCGAATATTCGTTATAGTCTACGATTTTTTTTAACAAAAAAATCGACAAAGTAATGAATATTCGAAATTACGAATATATATTACTATATTCTAAATATTCGCGAATCTTCAAAGTACCTATATTCGCTATAAAAATTAGCAATTAGAATATTCCTGATCAACACTACTGGTCACGTCACTTGGTTCACTGCTAGGTTGAAGCCTCCGCCCTGCTTACCCTTATCACTTACTATCTGGGAAAGAATACTGTGGAGGTAACATGCTGGTACACAATGAGTTACTGTCTGTCCCAACATCTGTCTGTCTGTATGTCCGACCAAACGACTGGACTGATCTTCACCAAATTTGGAACACAGGTACATCAGGTGTCCGGTAAGGTTTTAAATCGGGTCTCAGCCCTCTAGGACGTACCATTCCTGAGATATTCCCCAAAAATGACCTGCATTAGCCAATACAAGCCTGCAAGTCTTTCTCTTCATATCCCAACTGCCATACACACGGTCACAAGACCCTTATTAGCCAATAGCAGTTAGCAGGCTCTTAGTCTCCACATACACACAGTTTTACTCCAGGTTTTCATAACAACCCAGCCATTTTTATTCACTGCTGTAGGTCAGCTTTAGGCTAGGGCTACACAACGACATGTGTCGCGCGACAATAAGTCACTTGTCACATAGGGCACAACTACACTGCTACATGTGTCACGGGACATTGATGTTGCACCGATGTCGCCCGACAATTTTTATAATGATAGTCTATGGTGTTGCATCTTGGATGGAGTCGCAGTATGTCACATGTGGCAGTGCGACACCATAGCCTAACATTATAAAAATTGTTGAGACAAAATATCATGCAACACATATTGTTGTGTAGCCCTAGCATTAAAGGGGCAGGGCGCTGTGGAGGGCACTATTAAAGGTTCGGGCACTGTGGAGGTCACTGTTAAAGAGGCGTTCGCTGTGGATATTAATGTTAAGGAGGCAGGCCGCTGTGGAGGTTACTGTTATACTGTTAAAGGGGCGCACACTGTGGAGGTCACTGTTAAGGGGGCAGTTGCCACTATTAAAGGGGAAACTGCTGTGGAGGTCACTGTTAAGGCAGCAGGGTACTGTGAGGTCATTGTTAAGGCAGTGGGTTACTGTGGACATCACTATTAAGGGGGCGGGCCCCTGGGGAGGTCGCTCTCAAGAGAGTAGGGTGCTCTGAAACTCAGTGTTAAAGGGATGGGCTGCTGTGGAGGTCCCATTTTAAAGTGGCGGGGCACTGTGGGGGGGGGGGGGGGTCAGTGTTAAGGGGTGGGGGACTGTGGAGTTCACTGTTAAAGGGGCGGTGTGCTGTAGAGGTCACTGTTATGGGGGATACTGTCGATGTATTTTAACGACACACACAAACATTAAATGAAATAGATGAAATATACCCGTGTGAAGCTGGGTCCTTCTGCTAGTATAGGAAATATAACTATGTGATAAGAAATTTGTAGGTTGGAATAAAGGCAGCTACAATTTCTTTTAAAACATTTTTCTCGTCTCTAATTATAAAATCTATTTTCTGTATTCCAGAATTATACATATTTTTTATGTACCCATTTTGTGACACATACTATAGCTATGGGGAACCTGCAGGGATTTTTTTTTGTAAATGGACATTCTCTTCCATGTTGTGATCACAGATGAAAACACCCTAACTGGAGATCAGAAGACAGCCAGACATCAATTATTTCACCTAAGGGAGCTGTTTGCCTCAGGCACCACAATTCTGCTATCAGAAATACCTTTACAGAACCAGGCGTCAACCAGAATAGACTCATCTGTCCTTACAGCTCAGCCAGACTTCTACCTTCACTTGCTTATAGATTTCTGTTCAGTAGTAATAAAAAATTTAACCCCTTAGGGACATAGGGCGTACAGGTGATCAGAACCCCGGCGATCGGAACCCCGTGCCTGCTCAAATCATTGAGCAGGCACTTGGGGCAAATGCGCCGGGGGGTCCGGTGACCCCCCCATGTATGCGATCGCAGGAAAACTGCAGGTCAATTCAGACCTGCGGTTTTCAGCGTTTCCGGGTTATTCGGGTCTCTGACACCCGATAACCCGGAACAGGATGGTGATGGTGGGGTGATTTCACCCCACCAATCACCATCCAGCGATCCTGAGTGGTGATTGTGACATTACCACTCAGGATCGCTTCTGATTGGTCTGTGGGTGGTCCGGCGCGATATTCAAAAGAGGCAGGCGCTCCTCTCCTCCTCCTTTTGTGTTCCGGAGAGAGGAGCTGCCTGCACGTGTGTCCACCATTGCTGCCAGCACCCCGATCTGTGCCACCAGCACCCCCCATCAGGTACATAGGGACAGCATAGGGAAAGTTTGGGTTAGGCAGGGAAATAAAAGGGAAAGTTAGTTTTTGCAGTTTATTGCATCACCCTAAGTTAGGGTGTCTGGGGTCCACAGCACAGCTGTGTGACCCTAGACCCCCCAGGGGTGCTGCCTCTTGCCCCCCCTTTTTTGGGCTGCAGTTTTATTTATTTTTTTGTGTACGCTGACTGTGGCCGGCACACTTAGTGGCCGGCCACTGTTAGCGCATCGCACACCCCACCGCTGATCAACTTCGGACAGTTGATCAGCGGTTTTGAATTTTTTTCCCCACATTTTTTGCTCTTTTTTTTAGTTATTTTTTTCTGTTAGTTTTAGGGTTAAGTCCGCGAACACCCATGCCCCCACACACACGCACACCAAATAAAGATTTCCACACACGCACATATACACGCAGACACACACTCCCCTATGGCCCGCCGGATGTTCTCGGCCGAGGAGGCATACGCCCAGCTTGCCTCCGACTCCGAGAGTCCCAGTGAGGACGAGGATGACCCCACATTCCTGTTGTCATCCGCGTCCTCCTCATCATCAAGCGATCGTCGACTACAATCAGTATATGGGAGGAGTTGATCTCTCGGATCAAGCCCTCAAGCCATATAACGCCATGCGCAAAACCCGGGCATGGTACAAAAAAGTTGCGGTCTACTTGGTACAGGTTGCCATGTACAACTCTTTTGTACTATCCTGAAGCGCTGGCAGCCAGGGACATTCCTCCAGTTCTATGAGGCAGTCCTCAAGGCCCTGATCTTTTCGGACCAGGAAAGAGCAGGCCGGAGTACCTGGCCCGGATCGTCCCTGGCCAACACTTTCCAGGTGTGGTCCCCCATACTGGAAAGAAGGGACAAACCCCAAAAAAGTGCAGAGTGTGTCGCAGGAGGGGGATACGGAAGGACACCACTACTCAGTGCGACACGTGCCCCGATCATCCGGGCCTCTGCATTGACGGTTGCTTCAGGGAGTATCACACTTCCATGGAGTACTAAATTTGTATCCCAATTTAGCACTGACATCGGATAAAAAAAAAGCTGGTTCTCAGACTTGAGACACCCCAAAAAACTGAAATCATTTATTAAAAGTAGACATATTAGGTATCGCCGCGTCGGTAATAATCTCCTCTATAAAACTACCCCATGACCTAACCCCCCAGATTAACACGGTCCAGAAAAAAAAAATATAAAGGTGCAAAAAAAGTTTTTTTTTGTCACCTTACATAATAAAAAGTTTAATAGCAAGCGATCGAAAAGTCATATAGCCCCCAAAATAGTGGCAGTAAAACCGTCATCTCATCCCGCAAAAAATGAGCCCCCACATAAGATAATCAGATAAAAAAAAAAAAAATGACACAGACTTTAGAGATACCAAAAATTTTTGGGGTATCAAAAAGGATAATATAGTCAAAAACCTAAATTATTGTAAAAAGTGTAGACTTATTAGGTATCGCCACGTCCGTAAGAATCTCCTCTATAAAAATACCCCATGACCCAACCCCCCAGATTAACACGGTCAAAAAAATTTATAAAAATAGGTGCAAAAAATTATTTTTTTTGTCACCTTACATAACAAAAAGTTTAATAGCAAGCGATAAAAAAGTCATATAGCCCCCAAAATAGTGCCAATAAAACCGTTATCTCATCCCGCAAAAAATGAGCCCCCACATAAGATAATCGGATAAAAAAAAGACACTTAGACTTTAGAGATACAAAAAGTAGACTTATTAGGTATCGCCGCGTCCGTAAGAATCTCCTCTATAAAAATAACCCATGACCTAACCCCCCAGATTAACACGGTAAAAAAAAAAAAAACTGTGCCAAAACCGCTATTTTGGGCACTTTTCCATTTCAATCCATTTTTCCCGGTAACAAAACAAGGGTTAACGACCAAACAAAAGTTTAAATGTATTACCCTGATACTGCAGTTTACAGAAATGCCACATTTGTGGTCGGAAACTGCTGTATCAGTAAAAGGCAGGCCGCAAAAGGAAAGGACCGACATGGTTTCTGGAAGGCCGATTTTGATGGCCTTTTTTATTGACACCATGTCCCTTTTGAAGCCCCCCCTGATGCCCCCCTAGAGTGAAAACTCCCTAAAAGTGACCCCATCTAAGAAACTACACCCCTCAAGGTATTCAAAACTGATTATACAAACTTTATTAACCCTTTAGGTGTTCCTAAACAGTTTATGGCAAATGGAGATGTAATTTCAGAATTTCAATTTTTGGTAACCTTGCCTCACAAAAAGGTAATATGGAGCAACCAAAAATCATATTTACCTTAAAAATGGTCCCCCAAAAAATGCCACCTTATCCCGTAGTTTTCAAAATGGGGTCACTTTTAGGGAGTTTCTACTCCAGGGGTGCATCAGGTGGGTTGAAACAGGACACGGTGTAAATAAACCGGTCCATAAAAATCAGCCCTCCAAAAACCAAACGGCGCACCTTTCACTCTACGCCCTGCTGTGTGGCCGTACAGTAGTTTACGGCCACATATTGGGTGTTTCTGTAAACGGCAGAGTCAGGTAAATAAAGATACAGTATTGTTTGGCTGTTAACCCTTGCTTTGTTAGTGGAAATAATGGGTTAAAATGGAAAATTTGGCAAAAAAATGAAATTCTCAAATTTCTTCCCCATTTGCCAATAACTCTTGAGCAACACCTAAAGGCTTAACGATGTATGTAAAACAGTTTTGAATACCTTGAGGGGTGTAGTTTCTTAGATGGGGTCATTTTTAGGGAGTTTCTACTCCAGGGGTGCATCTGGGGGGGGGGGGGGTTGAAACAGGACACGGTGTAAATAAACCGGTCCAAAAAAATCAGCCCTCCAAAAACCAAACGGCGCACCTTTCACTCTACGCCCCGCTGTGTGGCCGTACAGTAGCTTACGGCCACATATTGGGTGTTTATGTAAACGGCAGAGTCAGGGCAATAAAGATACAGTCTTGTTTGACTGTTAACCTTTGCTTTGTTAGTGGAAATAATGGGTTAAAATGGAAAATTAGGCAAAAAAATTACATTTTCAAATTTCATCCCCATTTGCCAATAACTCTTGTGCAACACCTAAAGGGTTAACAACGTATGTAAAATCAGTTTTGAATACCTTGAGGGGTGTAGTTTCTTAGATGGGGTAATTTTTGGGTGGTTTCTATTATGTAAGCCTCGCAAAGTGACTTCAGACCTAAACTGGTCCCTAAAAATTGAGTTTTTGGAAATTTCTGAAAAATTTCAAGATTTGCTTCTAAACTTCTAAGCCTTGTAACATCCCCAAAAAATAAAATATCATTCCCAAAATAATTCAAACATGAAGTAGACATATGGGGAATGTAAAGTCATCACAATTTTTGGGGGCATTACTATTTTTTTTGACTTAATTTTACCAGTGTCATGAAGTACAATATGTGACGAAAAAAACTGTCTCATAATGGCCTGGATAAGTCAAAGCGTTTTGGCTTTCTCCCTAAGGGGTTAATAGCTGGATATCGATGGTATTAATAAGCAGATTCCTGTTTCATAGCCGTAATACCAATATCTTCCAATATTGTCATTTTATTAATTATTCCTCTCATTACAGAATAAAAGAACAAAAGGATGGAATATTATATCTTTCACAAAGTATGAAAAAAGCATTATAACAAACAATGAAATGAGGGCACATTGAGATGTAGTATAAGGAATTTTGTCACCGAAATCCTGTGTGAATTAGAAAACCATCTTTGTCCAGGGGTTTTAATACTTCATCTTCACTGCAGTATCTGTATGTACAGTATATAGCCATGGTCTCCAACCTTGTGTAACTGAGTGTCATATGAAGCCCATTCAGATGAATGGCTGACCATAAAATACAAGTCACACCCCATAGGATCTTGCCCTATAAAGTCCACATCTTAATAGGAACCGCTTGAAGTGGTCACACAAGGTTCTGACATACAGCACACTACCTTTTCATGGTACACAGGCTGTTTTTGGACCCTTTTTCAGGTAACAAGAGCAATTCAGATTGCACAAGAAATCAAGCAGCTTCACAAAGAAGGGAATGCAAGAGAACATAATTTTGTAAGTTATTCCAGGATTTCAATATTGATGAACTGTCCTCTGGTACAGCCATGACTATCTGGTCCGACACTCCGTAGCTCACCAATCAGATGTCCCCGAGTAGCTCCAGCTTTTGACATTGATGTTGGACCCCCACCGATCAACTGATGATGTGTACCTTAGTATCTCCATTATCATCAATATTAAAATCCTAAAATACCCCTTGAAGCTTTGGCATGCAAGTTTATTTCAGAGGAAGAGGAATACACCTCTAGCAGCGTGTCTCTAATGTGTATGGCCAGTTTTTAGTCTGTAGGCACAGTATTAGGCCTCCGGCGCCCCATGGCCGTGCTGCAGCCCACAAAATGCGGGCTGCAATGCACAAACACTGTCTGTGGGGCAGCTGCGGCAGATCGCGGGCCCATTCACTTTAATGGGTCCGCGATCCGGACGTTCTGCAAAAAGATAGGACATGTTCTATCTTTTTGAGGAATGGAAGTACGGGACGATACCCCACCTGTAGTGCTTCCATAGGATTCCGTTCCGTGCTTCCGTTCTGCACCATTCCGCCTCTCCGGATTTGCGGACCCATTGAAGTGAATGGGTCCGCATCCGTGATGCGTAATGCACAAGGAACCGTGCCCTGTATTGCAGATCCGCAAATGCGGTCCACAATACGGCAACAGGACACCTACAGTTGTGTGCAGGAGGCCTTATATACATGTTACTTTATATCAGAAAATTCCATATTCAAAGTGACTGATCCTGTAATAACCCTCACAATCAGCTGACACAGTTTTTCAGCTTCATAAAAATAAAAAAAATCTAATGACAGCTGCTTATAGTCCATTTTAATCCCCATTTACAGGAAATCTTAAGTACATCCCCAATGTGCTCAGTAAGACAAGACTCCACAAATAAGCACTTATTGGAGCACACCGGCATAAGTCTACCCTCTCTGAGATCCATTTCGTTGGACAAAAAATAGGTTTGTTGGAAGGCATGCAAATAGACACATACTAACCTTTTAAATCCTCCTCAGATCCAGTGCTGATAGACCCCGCTGTTCTTAGCGTACATGAGTGCAATGATGTTGTGCTGTACCTACCCCTAAGCCTTGGCCTTAGAGATGGTGTGATGTACATCCTGACATCACTGCTGTGGACAGTAAATAACTATAATGGTTGCACATCATCAATGCAGTGATGTACAGTACAGAGGCTAGTGGGGTTCAGTTCTGAGTCGGCAGTCATCTTATTATCATGGGAGGGACAGATTACCAAAAAAGTTAACACCTCTATTTACAGCTGTAGGCATATGCTCGCACCATTAACAAAAGGTTATTGGGTCATAGGTATGAAAACAGTTATTCTCAACTGACAAATATGCAGCAATTGGAAGAATAATCTTCATCGGAATCTCTAAACTGTCCATAGCAAAATATGCTTGACTAATAGAAAAATATATTTGGATACATCTACATGGTATCATACAGATACTGAAAACATGTATTGGTCATGAAACTGGCAGGAAACCTTTATGTCTATGCTCGTGTTTGGTGACCACACCACGGTTCAGTGTAACATTCATCTGAATGGTTGAGGAGAAATACATTTAAAGTTATAAACTGATCCAGACTTGAACCCATACTATAGAAAGTCACGATGCATGCAGTTCATGCATGAAGACTTGCCAATGTCTACTTTGAAGCATTTCTGCACTGAAGAGTGAGAACTACAGGGACTGGAATATGAAACTATAGGGAGCATTTGGTTGCAATATGAAACCAATGGTTAAAGGGGTTATCCATGATTTGAAAAACATGTCTGCTTTCTTCTAAAAACATCCCCACACTTGTCTGTGTGTGGTATGGCTCCTCAGCTCCATTGAAGAGAATTGGGCTGAGCTGTAATACCTGTGAACAGGTGCAGTGCTGCTTTTTGACTTTTCTAGTCTGGGACAACCCCTTAGTGGTATTTTATTTTCATATGTATATTATTAATTGAATACCCTGTTCCTTAAAGTGGTTCATAGACTAAACTATCATCAGTTCACTGAAGGTGGCAGTGAGGCCACTGGATGCAAGGGACTCCAAAAAATCCCAAATTTGGGTATATTCACTGCAACCAAAAAAAAAGATGTGACAGCATCTGAGGCAACACAGTGATGAAATGTATTCATGTTTTCCACACGCAAAGAACGTGACGTTTCAACCCGTCTAGTGGGTTTTCTTCAGGTATATTTTAAAGAGACCCACTGGACAAGTCAAAACATCACACTTTGTGTGTGGGGGAAATGTGAATAAATGTCATCAGCACATTTCCTTGGATGCTCTCAAGCTTTTTACTTTTATTTCTTGCTGTCTCAATAATGAAATCCTTTCCTACATGCCTTGGATTCCTAGAAAGCTGTAAGCACAACCCTGTGTACTCTCGGCACAGATGCTATAATGAAGGTGAATCTCGACCAAGTACTGCCTTGTAGCCATACCTTAGGCAACATAGGATTTTAAAGGCATTTCAGGTACATGGCTTCAAAAAAGTGAACAACTTTTCAATAACTTGCAGAACTGAGAATTTTAGTAAAATGAGAAAAAGAAAAAAAATGCTTTGCACATAGTCAAAACTGAAATTATGGAGGACAAAGGATAATCATGTGCACACAATGCCTAAATATTAATATGCTATGAAGCCTCCAACTCCTAAAATCAAAGTAAGGCTAAGCGTTACCAATCTTCCTGTTGTACGGAACAGAATGTCATCGGGTTATTCTTCTGAATGCAATCCAACGGGGAGCCATACAAAACCACTTACATACGGTTATGGGAGATAATTGCTTGTTAACAAAATTGCATAGAATTTCAGCTATACTGATCTGTCCTATGGTGCTCCGTCTGTCCAAATAATGATGTGTCTTTTGTTTCCTTAAAATTGTCTTGCTGCAGATTTTGTGTAATCTCACGAGTTCACTTCAATTTCATAGAAGAAAATAGAGAACAAAGAAGAGGCTTCAGAATGTAGACATGACACCTGATATGACTGAAGTTCTAGAGAGTGCGGTGTGAGACATCTGCTGACTCACAATCTTCATAACTAGCATCCAGAGCTAAGACGTCTTAGAAAACAAGGCAATGACTGGACTGAGTCATTTGAATGGATCACAGAACATTTAATTAGTTCCTAACCAGAATCTGAGTCACTTCTCCTTCTTTTCATATTTAATCCTCTACTGGTGATAAATCTGTCTACCCCATCTATGTCTTCCGGTAACACACTACCCATCTTCCAGTAAATATGGTCCCTCAGGTGACAGTGTTAACATTTACCGGCTCAATGCATACATCTTCACTTATTCACAATGTTTGTTAACTCTTGAGTCACCGATCAGAAATAAGGGGGCGTTCACATCACCGTTTTGCGTTCTGTTACACTTTCTGTTGTTGTTGTTTTTTTTTTTTAAATAATGGAGAAGAATGGATCGGTCACAGATCCGCTATTTATAATGAAAACAAAGGTTTTGACTGCAGGACTTTTTTTTCAATTTCAAATAACGCATCCATGATGGAAAGGGCTAAAAACGGATGCAAAATGTGCATAATGCATGCTCAGAATCCGTTTTTTCTGTTCCTCTGACGGATCAAAAGAACGGAAACCTAACGGTGATGTGAACTTCCTCTAAATAAGGTGTTACTGCAAGGTCACTCTACTTCAAAAATGTTCCATTCCTTTAAGTTCCTGTTGCTTTTGACAGGCAGAATAGCGTAGCATTGTTCTTTAAAAATGTGCCACCAATTACCCAACAAAAGACAAGAACACTTGTTGGATTATCCAATCATGTTTCTGTGAAGCCTTCCATGTGGCAGGGCTCCATAGGAAAAGTGGATTTTATTCATAGAAATTCAATGGCTGAAATCCACAAATGAATCTGCATATAAGACATGTGGATCTCAGTGTGGATTTAACAGTATAATATTAATTTGGATGTTGAGCCTTTAAATAGTCTGACACTTGTTTACATTTAAATTTTAATAGTCACTTCATTATCATCACAGACAGGATTACAATGAAATGTAACGCCTAACTATAGATAACACAATGACAATAAGTGGCAGTCACACCTCATCTCCATCCCCTCCCTGCACAATGACCTCTGTGCAGGTCACAGAGCATGCCTAGAAAACTCTCCCATAGAAATCAATGAGTTATCTCCAGTCTACAGATTCATATGGTCCAGCTGTTGCAAAACTACAACTCCCAGCATGCCCGAACAGCCTACAGCTATCAGCTTACAGCAGGGCATTGTGGGAGTTGTAGTTTTACAACAGCTGAAGGGCCGCAGGTTGAGCATGCCTGGTCTATGCTATAATGCATATCCCTAAATGCTGTTAAATAAAAAAAATATACAGTCAGGAAATACAGATTAATATAACAGAATGTTAATCAATATCAGTTTTTATCTAGTAAGACAATATGTGATACATTCTTTATTAGTCAGAAAACCTTTGAATGGTGTGATCCTGTGTTTTATGCCTCCAGCTTTAGAATAAAATGCTTACATATCATTGTTACATGTTACTCCACCTTCTTCTGATAATGAGACGACTGCTGACACTGCCAGATAAGCTGAAAAGTGATGTCAGTGAATGTCAGTTTGTTTGTGAAGCTCAGAGTGAAAACTGCAAGATTTCTGGATTTTTAAAAAAATTAATAGTGTTTGTTAGTATACATAGTCATAGTGAAAAATAATGAAACATCATCATTGTTTTTTTTTCATAAATATGTTTGTCATAAAAACTTTAAAATAAGCTACTGTCTTATTATTTTATTTCAAGAAGACTTCAATACAAGGTTGTTTTAGCAAATACTTGTATTCCCCAAGAAATAACAATTCAGGAGCATTTTTTTCAAAACCTTGCATTGCACCATTCCTCTGGGGCGTGTTCTGCCCAGTCTGGTACTGTCAGCATTGATTGGACAGTATCACACTGTTTAGGGATACACTCCTACGTGGTAACACCCAGCTGTTGGGTTACTAATACAATGCTAGGAAGAATATAAAAGAACAGATGCAAAATCTAAGAAAAGGTTCTCCAGAATTATTATTTCATGAGAACACAATTCTGGATTATTTTTCTCATAACTTTTCATTGTGCAGTTCCTCTGGGGTGTGTTCTGCCCAGTCTGGTACTATTGGCATTGATTGGACAGTGTCACACTGTTTAGGGTTGGTTACTCCCACTCATGGCAACACCCAGCTGTCAGGTTACTAATACAGTTCTAGGAAGAACATAAAAGAATAGATGCAAAATCGAAGAAAATATTCTCTAAAATCATTATTTTACGAGGACACAATTGTGTATTATTTTTCTTAAAATTGTGCATTGTGTCGTTCCTCTGGGGTGTGTTCTGCCCAGTCTGGTACTGTCGGCATTGATTGGCCAGTGTCACACTGTTTAGTGGTACACTCACACATGGTAACACCCAGCTGTCCGGTTACTAATACAGTTCTAGGTTGAACATAAAAGAAAAGATACAAAATCTAAGAAAATATTCTCCAGAATAATTTTTTCATGAGGGCACAATTCTGTATTATTTTTCTTAAAATTGTGCATTATACCGTTCCTCTGGGGTGTGTTCTGCCCAGTCTGGTACTGTCAGCACTTATTGGACAGTATCAATATGTTTTGGTGTACACGCACACGTGGTAACACCTAGCTGCGAGATTATTAATACAGTTCTAGGAAGAACAGATGCAGAATCTAAGAATAGATTCTCCAGAATAATTATTTCATGAGGGCATAAATATTTACTATAATAGACATATCAGGAGGGTTGTCAATTCCTTTTTTAAGAACATTATTTGCAACATTGTTGCAGCATTAATTTCAAGTAAGGCCAGTGCTATGGATAGATTGCTGTTATATCTGTAGCTTAGGCTGATTGCATTGTAGTCAAATATTTCCTGAGCTGCCCCTGTCCCTACTATTGTAATGATGATGACTTTATAATATGTGACACGTAATGACTATCTTATCAGGAACATTCAGAGCTACTGAGCACACAGTTATCTAATACATGACAAAGGGCCAAGTAATATGGGACAAGTCAAAGCAATCTGGTCCCTTTAAGAAACCAGACAGCCTAAATGACTGCGGGTTAATTCCCAAGAGCTCTTCTGTACCAGGCTCTGAGAGCAGCACAACAACAGACACAGCTGTCTCCTATTGTCCCCCGGGAATGGTATTTATGTTTACATGAATGATCACTTGGTAACCTCTTCTAGCTTCTGGCCAGGCCACTCACTTACCTCATCCTCAGCAAAATTACCTCACCCATTTAAAGTGGAGTAAGTGCAAGGAGTAGCACAGCACAACGGCCTCATTATGTGCCTACGTTCAGTATATGTGAGGAACCTCTTTTAACCAGCGTTAAAGGGTTTCTGTCATGAGAAATAACGTTATGTAGCTGCGATTAGCGATGTGCTAACCTCAGCAGTACATAACAGTGTGCTTTATAACTCCCTGCCTGCCGGCGTTCTCTTAAAATAAAGACTTTTTTAAATATGCTAATGAGCCGCTAGGTGCTACTGGGGCGTTGCTTCAGCACCTAGAGGCTCGGTCTACGCACCCTTTGGCACGCCGAGGTCCAGTTGATTGACTTTCGAGTTCTCCTCATCCCTCACTGCACCTGCACCAAAGGAAGGAAGCCGGCAGCAGGAGCGCGTCCTTCACTCACTGCGCCTGTGTCGAATACTAAAAGGGACGGTGCAGGCGCGGGATTTACGGGACACTGAGAAGAACTCGAAAGTCAATCAACTGGACCTGGGCGTGCCAAAGGGTGCTTAGACCGAGCCTCTAGGTGCTGAAGCAACGCCCTAGTAGCACCTAGAGGCTCATTAGCATATTTATTCTGTCTTTATTTTAAGAGAACGCCGGCAGGCAGGGAGTTATAAAACATACTGTTATATAGTGCTGACATTAGCACAACGCCAATGTCAGTCAGCTACATAACGCTATTTCTCATGACAGAAACCCTTTAAGGAGAATAAGCGTACTAGATATTCATTTAAGGGTGATTCATATAAACATACAATAATAAACACATCAGCTCTAAAACAAAACAAAAAACATCTTGAATCAAAACTTAAAGGGGTTATCCAGGAAAATATATTTATGACTTATCCTCCGGATAGATTATCGGTATAAAATCTGCGGGGTTACGACACCCGGGACCCTTGCCAATTAGCCATTGAGCGCTGCAGCCTCTTGCTAGGCCAGTGACATCACTGTACATCGGACACATGGCCTAGTTGCAGCTCAGAATCAATTTAACCTGAAATAGTGTTAAAAAAAACATACCTACCCTTTCCATTTGATCGCGACGGGCCGGCCGCCGCCATCTTGATTGAAGATCTTGGCAGAAATACAGTGCGTGGTGATGTAAGACACCGCCCGGAAGTAATTTGTCACAAAGCTATTTTTTTTTCCAAAACTTTGCTCATCTCTACTGATAATGATGACCTATCCTGAGGATAAGTCATCATTATCTTTTCCAGGATAACCCCTTTAATACTGGCAGAAATGATCAAACTTGAACAAAGAGCAATAGCCAAAGTTTAGTCACTAGGTCTTTTTTTGCAAAAGTGACATCAGGAACTGTAGCCATATTAGTTGTCAGTTGTGTAGATTATTTTTGTTCTTTTTCCACTTAGAATCTAAGGCTCTGTTCACATCAGTGTCATAGGCTTCTTAGTACTATGTGCAACACTATCCGTTATGCCAAAATGCCAGACAGCACTCCAGAACCTGACGGACCTAATTCTAAGTCATATGGTTCCAAAATGTAAGCTACAGCCAATGTGGTTGCTAATGTCTCAGACGGCCCAGGAGAAGGGATGATGAGAGTGGTAGTTGTGGCCTGGACAGTGGTTTTTGTCCTCTCTGGGTCTGTGCAGTGACTGGAGGGCACACCCTTTATTTCCTCGGGGCACCTCCTGATGTTGGGGCTCCTGCCTGGTGATAGTTGGGGTGCCCTTGATGTTTTATGTTATTCTAGGTGCAAGGCAGGAGGGCAGGTGCAATGGCCAGCGAATGATGGAGTCAGTAAATAGGCTAGTTGTTGTAAATAAATATTTCTATACTAAAGTGCAAAATAGTAGTAGTACATCTGACAATGACAAGTAGATCACAGTGCAAATCCTTCCCCAATAACAACATATGAAGAAGAGAAATGATGGGGGTTATAGTACTTCTCGCTGCCTCTGTAAAGTCTCTCTGCAGAACCTTAAAGGGATCAGCAGATTTGTACCTATGAAACTGGCTGACCTGTTACATGTGCTCTTGGCAGCTGAAGACATCTGTGTTGGTCTCATGTTCATATGTGCCCGTATTGCTGAGAAAAATGTTTAAATATATGCAAATGCAAATGGATGAATCTCGTCTGGTGGTTCCAAACCAACTGAATGGATCCAACCGGACGTGACTCAAAAACGAAAACACTATAGTAGGCGCCACTCCCAAAAGTATGGAGGAGATAGGTGTGGTAAGTAATACCCCCTTACACCAGATTATGGTGATGATATAGAGTATCCAGAATCACCAACCTCCTCTTAGTAGAATACTCTATATCATCACCATCATCTGGTGTAAGGGGGTATTACTTACCACACCTATCTCCTCCATACTCTTGGGAGTGGCGCCTACTATAGTGTTTTCGTTTTTGAGTCACGTCCAGTTGGATCCATTCAGTTGGTTTGGAACCACCAGACGAGAGTCATCCATTATTGGTATGTATTATGACAAACATGACAGACAATGCAGTCAATTGCAAACAAAACATGGAGACAAAAATAAAAAATGTCAGCATGTAAGGCACTGACAGTGATCTTCAAACTAATATACAGTCGTGGCCAAAAGTTTTGAGAATGACACAAATATTAGTTTTCACAAAGCTTGCTGCTAAACTGCTTTTAGATCTTTGTTTCAGTTGTTTCTGTGATGTAGTGAAATATAATTACACGCACTTCATACGTTTCAAAGGCTTTTATCGACAATTACATGACATTTTATGCAAAGAGTCAGTATTTGCAGTGTTGGCCCTTCTTTTTCAGGACCTCTGCAATTCGACTGGGCATGCTCTCAATCAACTTCTGGTCCAATTCCTGACTGATAGCAACCCATTCTTTCATAATCACTTCCTGGAGTTTGTCAGAATTAGTTGGTTTTTGTTTGTCCACCCGCCTCTTGAGGATTGACCACAAGTTCTCAATGGGATTAAGATCTGGGGAGTTTCCAGGCCATGGACCCAAAATGTCAATGTTTTGGTCCCCGAGCCACTTAGTTATCGCTTTTGCCTTATTGCACGGTGCTCCATTGTGCTGGAAAATGCATTGTTCTTCACCAAACTGTTGTTGCATTGTTGGAAGAAGTTGCTGTTGGAGGGTGTTTTGGTACCATTCTTTATTCATGGCTGTGTTTTTGGGCAAAATTGTGAGTGAGCCCACTCCCTTGGATGAGAAGCAACCACACACATGAATGGTCTCAGGATGCTTTACTGTTGGCATGACACAGGACTGATGGTAGCGCTCACCTTTTCTTCTCCGGACAAGCCTTTTTCCTGATGCCCCAAACAATCGGAAAGAGGCTTCATTGGAGAATATGACTTTGCCCCAGTCCTCAGCAGTCCATTCACCATATTTTCTGCAGAAGATCAATCTGTCCCTGATGTTTTTTTGGAGAGAAGTGGCTTCTTTGCTGCCCTTCTTGACACCAGGCCATCTTCCAAAAGTCTTCGCCTCACTGTGCGTGCAGATGCGCTCACACCTGCCTGCTGCCATTCCTGAGCAAGCTCTGAACTGGTGGCACTCTGATCCCGCAGCTGAATCCTCTTTAGGAGACGATCCTGGCGCTTGCTGAACTTTCTTGGACGCCCTGAAGCCTTCTTAACAAGAATTGAACCTCTTTCCTTGAAGTTCTTGATGATCCTATAAATTGTTGATTGAGGTGCAATCTTAGTAGCCACAATATCCTTGCCTGTGAAGCCATTTTTATGCAACGCAATGATGGCTGCACGCGTTTATTTGCAGGTCACCATGGTTAACAATGGAAGAACAATGATTTCAAGCATCACCCTTCTTTTAAAAGGTCAAGTCTGCCATTTGAACCCAATCAGCCTGACATAATGATCTCCAGCCTTGTGCTCGTCAACATTCTCACCTGAGTTAACAAGACGATTACTGAAATGATCTCAGCAGATCCTTTAATGACAGCAATGAAATGCAGTGTAAAGTTTTTTTTTGGGATTAAGTTAATTTTCATGGCAAAGAAGGACTATGAAATTCATCTGATCACTCTTCATAACATTCTAGAGTATATGCAAATTGCTATTATAAAAACTTAAGCAGCAACTTTTCCAATTTCCAATATTTATGTAATTCTCAAAACTTTTGGTCACGACTGTACATCACTTACCGTACCTTACCAACTCACATGCTAACTGAACCAGCTTTATCCATCCTAGATGACTTAAATGGGTTAATGGTATTGTGGCTTATGTGCATTTATTGAAATGAAAGTTTTCTTCTTACCCATTTTTTTTTTTCCAAATTCTAATCTTTCCAAATAATCCAAATTTTCTAAGCAACGTGCCCTCTACATGTCTCTGAGATGTGGAAACCCTTGAAGGACATTTTTTTTTCTGTCTTAAAGCCAAATAATTTTACATGGGGTGTACGGAATGTCCCTGCCCAGCAGTGCCAGGTGTGAATGTATATTATATTTCACAATATCCCACTCCTGGGGGAAAGAAATAAACGATAATAAAGTAATTAAGAAGTTACATGCATTGCACATCAGGGCAGGCTTGTGTGTTTGAAGCTGTGGCTGGGAATTTGAAGGACAGCTCTGTGAGCAGGTAATATCCCACCATGCCAACACAGCGCTTGTTGCTAAGGTCTCGGAGACGAGAAGATCATCTACAGGTAAATAATGAGCAACATAAATGATAATATATGAATTGTGGCAAAGATATGTAGGGAAATTTGTTTGTCAAGTTACGCTGTAAATTAAAGGGTTTTTTCAGAACTTAGATGTTTTTGACCTATCCTCTGGATAGGTCATCAATAGAGATGAGCGAAGTTGGCGATTGCACCCCTCAGATGCCGCGTTCATCGCTGATTGTGGCATCTGAGATGAATATTAAGGCCTTTCAGGGGTTGATCAAAAAAATAAATAAAGGAAATCATACTTACCTTATCCATTTAAGTGCGAAGAGGCTGCAGTGGCCATCTTGCTTGAAGATCCAGCACGAAATCTCGTGCAGCACAATATAAAGTCGGCCGGCGTGGTGATATCATACTGTATGTCACCGTGCATGAGATTTCTTCAAGCAAGATGGCAATGGCGGCCTCTTCGCGCTCCAATGGATGAAGTAAGTATGATTTTTAAAAAAAAATTATCGCCATTTCAGGGAAAATCGATTCATTACCACAAAGCATGAGGAAATTTGGCTTAGTGGCAAATCAAATTTTTCGTGAACTTCGATTCGCTCAACACTAGTCATCAATATAACATCGTGGGGGCCCGACAACCCCTTCTACGAGCACCTAGTTAAGGTTTTGGATATTTTAGGACACATTTATCTAACTGGTCTAAAGTAGAACTGGCTTAGTTTCCCATAGCAACCAATCAGATTCCTCCTTTCATTTTTGACAGCTCCTTTGGAAAATGAAAGGTGGACTCTGATTGGTTGGAATGGGCAACTAAGGCTACTTTCACACTAGCGTTCGGGTGTCCGCTTGTGAGCTCCGTTTGAAGGGGCTCACAAGCGGCCCGAACGCATCCGTCCAGCCCTAATGCATTCTGAGTGGACGCGGATCCGCTCAGAATGCATCAGTCTGGCAGCGTTCAGCCTCCGCTCCGCTCAGCAGGCGGACACCTGAACGCTGCTTGCAGCGTTCGGGTGTCCACCTGGCCGTGTGGAGGCGTGCGGATCCGTCCAGACTTACAATGTAAGTCAATGGGGACGGATCCGTTTGAAGATGACACAATATGGCTCAATCTTCAAACGGATCCGTCCCCCATTGACTTTCAATGTAAAGTCTGGACGGATCCGTTCAGGCTACTTTCACACTTAGAATTTTTTTTAACAATATAATGCAGACGGATCCGTTCTGAACGGAGCCACCGTCTGCATTATATGAGCGGATCCGTCTCAGACGGATCCGCTCTGAACGCAAGTGTGAAAGTAGCCTTAGCCAGTTCTACTTTACACCGGTTTGATAAATGTGCCCCTTTGTTCTTTACTCTGTTTCATGCATTTTTTTCCTAATGTAAGATAAATGAATACGGTCATGTCCCACACAAGGCTCCTTTCTTTATGCGGTTCCCATCCAAGTTTTTTGTCACTCTTAGTATAAAGTATACACTATACTATGTGGTATACATTTTTTTTTCTGCTCTGCTATTCCATATAGTAAAAGAGAAACATCCCTCAGGGATACTGGTCCGAATACTCTTTTGGCTTCTGTTGGATGGATGGGGAAGAGGGGGGGGGGGGTATTTAATATATATGCCAGGAGCTTTCCAGGTCCATTCGGTAAATGTGTACCTGAAAACAGATTGTGAAAAGGACTTCATATATGGAAACATGTCAAGGGATAGTAAACTTAATGGGCCTCTTTTAACAAAACTCTGTAAAATATAAGAAAACAGTTTTTGCTGCCCATAGCAACCAATCACATCCTTACTTTCATTTCTTAAACTACTCTGTTAAAATAAAAGCTGAGCTGTGATTGGTTGCTGCAGGCCACAAGGGCAGTTTTTCTTTTAGATGATTTTGATAAGTTGCTACATAGGAATCCTGCTCACAGTGATGTCACAGCACAAGGTTAATACAAAAAGATTATACAGTACTATATATGGATCTCCCTACAGCATTAGGCCTCATGCACAGGGCCGTGTTCCGCTGCCGAGAGCGGACCGTGGAAACCCGACCGGGATTCCTGCTGTATAGTGTATTACTGTACAGCAGCGGCTGCATGAAGCGCACGGCGTCATAGCAACCAATGACGCCGTGCGCTCATGCTGTCAGCAGGAATCCCGGCCGGGTTTCCACGATCTGCTCTAGGCCGCGGAACACGGCCGTGTGCATGAAGCCTTAATCTGAAGCTATGTTGTCTTAAAACCTAAGTAGTGGGTATACAGTATATGTTCTTGTGAGCTTGTGGTTTTGCAGGTAAATCACACTTTTACCCTTAAAATAGCACACTCATTAGCAATTCATTTGAAAACCACGCCAGTTTGTGGAAAAACAGGTTGTTCAGTTGTAATTAATATTCTATATAGCAGCGTGTGATTAAGGTTTGTGAAAATCACTTCGCAAAACATTTAGCAGGAGCCGCCATCCTACCTCTGGAAACCAGACTACATGAATCATGTGCACATGCACTAAACTATGGAGATATCGCGCATTATCCAGTCAATCGCTTGGTGTAAATTCAGACGCAGTAAAATATATTATATTATTATTATTAATTTATTTATTATTATTATTTCTATTATTATTGTCTTTCATTTGTTTCATACAATTGCTCCCCTGGCTTGCAGCTATGATTTCTATTGATATCAAACAGAAATCCATGGTAAATCCTCCCTTACTGATGTGGAGACTGCAGCAGGTGGACCTGAGTGAAGGAAACAGAAGGATCCTCAGGGTGACAGGAAAATGAGCCCCATGGGAACTAATCTTTGAGAAAGTAGAAATTAATAGCAGGGGTGTAGCTATAGGGGTTAGCAGAGATAACAGTTGTACCCACGCCCTGGGGCTTGATGTGCCCAAATATTCCTCTGCCACATGCATCTCTGCCAGTATTATTGTGTGCACATGGTAGGTGAGTATTCCAGTCACTTTCGCTTGGGGCCCATTATCTCCAGGTTATACCTCTGACTGATGGCCAATATAGTGATAACGAAAGGTAATATCAATAATACTGAGTGGAGATACAAACTTAATTCCCCCATACCAAATTAATATTTCCTATGGTGGTGCCATGTGGACAATCTCTTTGTTATACTGCAGATATTGGTGTCAAACACATACAATAAATGCATAAACATAAATAAATAAGAAAATAAAAGCCATTCAACCCTTGGAGATCTTGGATGGAGTTTAGGAAATGGACTTATTAACATATCAACCATCCATGATATTGCACGCTGATCACGTGCTTTGATAGTGACGTTTTCATCTTTGGCTGGAGATACATGCTATTTCTGATCAATTAAAAAATTATATTATAAAGTATTAAAATAATGAAATAATATTATATTATACAAATAGTGAGCCACCATGCCACACCTCTATAATAAGTGAACTGTCATACATACACTGAACATACAATGAAAAATGTCATTTTTCATTTCTTTATATTGGATTCCTAAATATAAGCAGTGTGCAGAACAGATACCTTCGCCTGGTAAACATAATGAAAGTAATTTATTAAACTGATGACGGAGAAAGAAGAAAAGCTCCAGCGATAACCAAACTGGTGTGAGTGAGCGTGAGTGAGTGTTGGATTGGCAGGGTCCATTGCTTACAAGGATTGAAGGAGCTATTCATCATAGATCAGGAAAGAAGGGTATAGGGGGAACACGTTTGTGGAAGGAAGTGGGGGCAATTACTGTACATATATATTTATATAGCTACTGGCACTATTGTATGGGGACGGCTATGGATATTACTATTATATGGGCATAGCAATGGCATACACAGTTGCATGGGCATAATTATGGATGGCACTATTTCATAAGAGTTATTATGGCTGGCAATATTATATGAGCGCTGCAAAGGATTGCACTACAGTGTACTACAACTACTATGTGCCTTTTTCAATAGTATTGGTATTATTTGGTAGTATTTATTTGTATTATTTTGTATTTGTTGCACTGCTATGATTTTGGTTGGCACTAATGTATCAATACTAATATCAATATTGTAGATACAGTGATTACAGTAACATAGCTGAATATTCATAACTTTAGCATCCTTATCTTTAAAGGAGTTGCCCCAAAATTAATGAAAACATCATATAGTACATGACAATATTTTTATAACAAAGCTGGAACTAGTCCTGTACTTCTTGTGGATCCAGCGATCTCATCGTTTGTTGCCACATTTGGTCTGCTAGATTTTCTTCAGCTACCACAGTTTAAGGGGGTAGATCCTTTCTGCTACAGCTATCACAGCTCAGGGGATGTGTCCCTTCTGCTACCTTTGTCTATTACAGCCCAGGGGGCTTGTCCTTTCTTCTGCAGTTCTATCCCTATCACAGCTTGCAGGGACACAACATTCTGTAACAATGACTTTGCCTACTCTTTAGGAGAAGCTTCACGAATGCCCCACCTTACTTGTTTTTTCCAGAAAGCGAGACCAGCTCTAGATAACTGAAGAAGAGGGAGAGCCTGGAGCTACCACAGAGTGAGAGGAGAAAGGTCGGAGCGGTATGGAAGCAGAGCTATATAGTCCCTGACAAAAGTCTTGTCGCTTCTCTATTTTGTAGAAACTCCTGCTATTAACCTGACTTTTAATTAAACAATTGGTAGTTAGAAATAGCTCATATGAAAAGCTAAAGCCCTCCCAAATGACGTTTAATGCACTGAAATAAATTAGTTTCACTGAAAAAAGATTTATCATTTAATCAAGACAGAAAGGTCAAATTTTGGCAAGACAAAAGTTTTGTCGCCTATACAGAAATTGAACAACTTTACTGCAAATCCAAAAATATGTCAGCAAATTAAGTAGTGGTGCTGTGAGATCCAAATTTAATATCTTGTATGACTTCCATGAGCTTGAAGGACAGCATCCATGCGGTTTGGCAATGATTCATACAATTTATAGATGAAGTCATCAGGAATAGCAAAGAAAACAGTCTTGCATGCTTCCCAGAGTTCATCAATATTCTTTGGTTTCATCTTCCATGCTTCCTCTTTCATTCTACACCACATATGCTCAATGATGTTCATGTCTGTTGACTGGGCTGGCCAATCCTGGAGCATCTTGATCTTCTTTGCCTTAAGGAACTTTGATGTGGAGATGGAAGTATGCGATGGACCACCATCCTGCTGCAGAATTTGGCCTTTTTTATGGTTGGGAATATAAGAGGTAGCTAAGATTTCTTGGTATTTTAGACTATTGATGTTGCCTTCCACCCTGCAGATCCCTCGCACACCCCCATACTGGATGTAATTCCAGACCATGATTTTGCCTCCACCAAACTTCACAGTTTTCTGGGTAAATCTCGGCTCCATGCGGGTTCCAGTAGGTCTCCTGCAATATTTGTGGCGACTGTGGTGTAATTCAACAGAAGATTCATCTGAAAAATCCACCTTCTGCCACTTTTCCAGCGTCCATCCTTTTAGCAGGCTGTGGCCCTTGGCAAATGCCACACGTTTTTTCAATTGTCTTTTGTTTAGTGCTGGCTTATGGGCACTGATTCGACCATGGAGGCCATTTCAAGACAGAATCCGACAAACTGTTCTGGTTGACACAGGGTCTTCAGATGACCAGGTCTCGTGGAGCCAACAAACGGTCCTCTCGAGCAGTTGTCTTGCGGGGTCGGCCTGACCTGGCCTTGTCCAAAACGTCTCCAGTCTCTTCAAATCTTTTTTTATCCTCTGAACTTGACGCTGAGATACATTGAAGGTGTCTGCCACATCAGCAGTGGATCTGGTCTTCAGCCTCTTGATAATCAACACTTTAGTCTCCGGGTGAATCTTAGGCATGTTTGCAGAGGTCTAGTTGCAGTTGATGTGAAGGTCTAGTGTACTGGGGTTCTTTTTATACACACCTGAGACCTAATAGATCCATTATTAGTCACAGGTGAAGCTCATATGACAAGGCGACAACACTTATGTCTTGGCAAATATTGACTCAATGAGCTTTACCAAGCTGTGAATATTAGAATACTTCTTGTCAGTTTCGTTTTGCACTGAAACTATTAACAAAAGCTGTTGGGATTAAAATTACCCATTTCTTGTAACAAAATCTTGATTAGAAATATATTTTAGCGGCACTTCAGGTCAATTTGTACACAAGCGACAAGACTTTTGTCAGTGACTGTATGGCTGGGCTCTCTCTTCATCTGCATGTGAGTCTCCATCCACTGTATGAGCCTCTGTACACAGTACAAGTTCTTTTCTCCATAGAAGAGAAATGAACAGGATTAGACATTTTCTATTGGCTGTCAAGAAATTTTGCAGAGGTGTAGCTAGGCTTTCCAGCACTTGGTGCAAGGATTCAGTATGGCGCCCCTCCCCCTTCCCCACACACAGTTACCTGCTAACTTTAGTAAAGCAGAAATAGGGAAAATATCAGCGGAGAACTTAGAACACCGTGGCAAATTTTTATACTAAGCCACATCTCTAACTCTGGCCAATGCATAACTATATTCACCCAATCCCACCCAGTCCCCTTAAGGTTATGGGAGAATAGCTTGAAAGATAACTTTTAATAATATCCTTATGAATATTTGTATACCTGTTTTAGAAGTAAAAATTGTCGCAAACCTCCTTTTTGCAACTATTTAGAAGTGGCAAGGGTGTGATGGGGGCCGGGACACATTTACTATCTTTTATGCCTGAAAACAGGTGTAAAAGAGAAGTAAAAACTACTCCAGTCAGGGGCCCAAGTAGTATTTTCACATTTTTTCCAGACTCACGGACTGAAAGAGAAGCACCTAATTCATAAATTAGGCTAATCCTCCAGCAGTGCAGAGCGGAACAAAGATCGGTGTAAAAAGCCGGTTTTTGTAAATGACACCCAGTATGTATACCTGATAAAATCTATCATAGGGTACGCGGTGGTACAAATACACCTTGCAATAAATGATAGATCCAACTGGTCGTACCACGTCCAGGGTTTCACTGGCGTGTCGATGTGATGTCCATTGGAATTGGAACAAGGTCACTGTGGTGATAGAGAAAAAAGTATAATCATGGAATTAAATGTCTCTCCCCTTCTACAAACACACCACACATGGGTATTGACAATTTTCAATGGTACTAATGCAGTAATATATAACACAAGTATATTTGATAACACAAGTATAATAATGGCATTATAGCAGTATTGCTTTTGCTATATATAGCACTGAACTGTGTTTTGCAATAATATACAATGCGTTCAATAACACAGGTATAATTATGGCATTATTGCAGTAAAATGATTTTGCTAGAGCATTGAACGGTATCTTGCAGTAATATACAATCCGTTCCATAACACGGGTATAATGCACTGAAACGCCCAATTACAAAAGGTGAATACAGTAACAGCTTTCATGGTGATAAACAGAAAAATACTTTCCCTCCAAAATTTTCTCCAGTATTATACTGCATTTATTTTGTCTTGCGTTTTTAAAAGCCTTTTTGCCTTGTCAGTGCTATAGGGTAGCTTTCCCACCACCATGGTTTACAAAGATAATAGGATCATTTTGGTGGTTTATAGTGTGCAGGGGTAGGCAGAGTAGGTACTTTGTTCAAAATGATGAGCACAATTTATGGATTTGCATATAATTACAATTAATAGTGTACAATCACATGTAAAAGGACACCGAGAGGAATAAGGCGTGGCCTACTTGATGGGCAGGGTATAAGATAACAGTCTGTGCATACTTGCTTCTGAAGTATAAATCTGTTATGCTATGTGTCAAATGTCTTTTAAAATAACAGAATGCACAAATATGATAGAAGTGTCTCAAAGACCATGAATCACTATGAAGACATGCCTTAGTATGTTTTTACTTTTATTGCACAATTTCAGAAGAATCGAGAGATTAAAAGAGTTGTTCATTATTTTTGGCATCCTCCTTTCTGTGCTTTTTTTTTTACTTTTCTGTTTACCTTCCCCTAAAAGTATACAGAGTATTTAGAGATAATAGCTTACGCTTCATCTCTTATCAAGTCTGACAATCCATTAATACTGACCTTCTGCTATTTTCTAAACCCATTTAAATAATTTCCTCCATGTAGCCATACATCTCTGCTCGGTTGTAGTGTACCCCCTGACGGTACCAGTTGACTACACAACCATTAAGCCATGTCAACATCATATACTATTAATCATGCTCCAGATGCTGGAACCAATTTAAGATAACAAAGTACAGGGATTTGCCGAGTCTGTGTCTCTCAGACAAAGGGTTTTATTTTGGATGTACGCTGTGTTATAAATGTGCACTAGATGGACCTAAAATGTTGTATACACAAGAATACATCATATTTATGACCAGTCACCATATGACACAAAGAATAGAAGATTTAACAAATAGAGAAATGTAAAATTGAAATGAATTTTTATTATTAATTGTCAGTATTTTTTTCAGGATCATTTGGATTTATTTCTTTTTGTTCCTTTTCACCCATGAACACCCCACTCCTGTATGGTCTATTAATATGACGTCCATAGAAATATACAGTCCCCACTTGTATCCCCATATTCTTTCTTTTTTCATACAGAAGCAAATGGAATTTGTGAGAGAAAAACGTATTGCATGCTGCATGCTTAAAGGGGTTTTCCAGTTTGCATTAACATACTTTAAAATTATTATTTAAGAAGGTGGTTGTAATTTTTTTTATTTATTTCCCGTTACTTATATTGCTCCTGTCTTCCGTTCTGGGCTATTCATGCAGCGCTTTCTTATTTCCTGAGATGTTATGTCCATGGGCGTGTCAGTGATAGGGGAGGGTCTATGTAATTAGGTGGGTGGGAGGAGCTAGAAACTAACTGGGCATTATTATTGGCTGTGCTGGAGCTGTGACAGAGACAGGAGAAGTGCATCATGGGTTTGGTTGGATACAGGAACATGAAATGCTATAAACAGGATGTAAAGAAACCAGAGTGGTGAAAGCAGGTCAGGAATGTCCAAATAAAAAAATAAAAATAGCATGGGAAAGATGTACATGAGGTAAGCAACTACATGCATCATAGAATATCTGTTGGAAAGCATAGTTATCAACAGATATAAATATGGAGGTGTTCCTCCTTACCCAGAAATGCAGTGACCAAATAGAGTTACTACTCAGGTTCCTTATTTTTAAAATGTTTATTGTGATGATGATTTGAGCACAGTGAATCCCCAAAGGTGATATATAGGTAGGAAGTAGTTAAATCTGGCAGTCTTTAGTTGGTTGCTGGGAGACAGGGTGGTCTTGCCCCCAGTTTGTTAGAGTAGAGAGTTCCTAGCCAGCAGAGCTAGAGGGAAGACTAGAGATGAGCGAATCGAATCCCACAAAGTGGAATTCGATCCGAATTTCAGGATAAATTCGATTTGTCTAGAAGCCGAATTTCCTCGTGCTTCGTGTCAGCGAATCAATTTAACCTGAAATAGTATAAAAAACTAAAAAATTCTAACTTACCTCCTCCATTTGCTCGTGATGGGCCGCCAGCCTCCATTTTGCTTGAAGATCTCAGCCGAAATCCTTAGCGGCACGAGATTACATCATCACGCTGGCCAAGATCTTCAAGCAAGATGGCGGAGGCTGGCCCGTCGCGAGCAAATGGAGGCGGTAAGTTTGATTTTGTAAGTTTGAATTATTGTTAATTTTACACTCAGATGCTGCGATATATGAACGCGGCATCTGAGGGGTACAATGACGGGGGTGGCACTATCGCAGCTCCCTGTCATTGCACCCGCTACTTAGAAAAAATGCGCTTTGTGACAAAGTAATTTGTCACAAAGCAAATCTTTTTGTAATATTTGGCGAAGCAGCCGAATCTAATTTTCAATAAATTCGCTCATCTCTAGTGAAGACCTACCTTGGTATGTTCTGCCAAGTTGGCCTAAAGAAAAGCCTCATCCAGGAAAACATCATTCTGAGAACTGCCATAAAGCAATTCTATTAAGGCCTCATGCACACGGCCATTGTTGTTTGGGTCCGCATCCGAGCCGCAAAAGATGGGGCCGCAAAAGATGCGGACAGCACTCTCTGTGCTGTCTGCATCTGTTGCTCTGTTCCGTTACCCTGCAAAAAAAAATAGAACATGTCCTATTCTTGTCTGTTTTGCAGACAAGAATAGGCATTTCTACGATGTCGCAAATTGCAGAAGGCACACGGGCGGCTTCTGTTTTTTGCGGCACCACGGTTTGCGGACCGCAAAAATCGGAACAGTCGTGCGCATGAGGCCTAAGGATTATTTCTCTGAGAGAAACGATAGCATTGAATTTAGATGCAGCTCTGGCCCCATAGAAGTGAATGGGGCTTCAGTGAAAAACGCATTGTGATCCGGATGCAGTCCGGGTGCAATGCATTTTTCACTGAAGGTTGCTAGGAGATGTTGTTTGTAAGCCTTAATTTTTTTTTCACGCATCAAAACGGATTGTAGCCGTACAGAAAAAACTGAAACACTGAACTCAAATGCAGACAAAACTGACTGAACTTGCTTTCAATTGAAATTGTGCGAGTTTGGCCTCATGCACACAACCGTTTTTTTTTACGGTCCGCAAAAACGGGGTCCGTAGGTCCGTGATCCGTGACCGGTTTTTCGTCTGTGGGTCTTCCTTGATTTTTGGAGGATCCAAACGGATCCGTCCTGAATTACAATGCAAGTCAATGGGGACGGATCCGTTTGACGTTGACACAATATGGTGCAATTGCAAACGGATCCGTCCCCATTGACTTTCAATGTAAAGTCTGGAGTCTCTTTTATACCATCGGATCGGAGTTTTCTCCAATCCGATGGTATATTTTAACTTGAAGCGTCCCCATCACCATGGGAACGCCTCTATGTTAGAATATACTGTCGGATATGAGTTACATCGTGAAAACTCATATCCGACAGTATATTCTAACACAGAGGCGTTCCCATGGCGATGGGGACGCTTCTAGTTAGAATATACTACAAACTGTGTACATGACTGCCCCCTGCTGCCTGGCAGCACCCGATCTCTTACAGGGGGCCGTGATCAGCACAATTAACCCCTCAGGTGCTGCACCTGAAGGGGTTAATTGTGCGTATCATAGCCCCCTGTAAGAGATCCGGGGCTGCCAGGCAGCAGGGGGCAGACCCCCCTCCCTCCCCAGTTTAAATTTCATTGGTGGCCAGTGCGGCCCCCCCTCCCTCCCTCTATTGTAATAATAACATTGGTGGCACAGTGTGCGCCCCCCTGCCCGCCCCTTCCTCCCTCTATTGTATTAATACGTTGGTGGCACAGTGTGCAGCCTCCCCCGGCCCCCCTCCCTCCCTCTATTGCATTAATAACATTGGTGGCAGTGTGCGGCCTCCCCCTCCCTCCCTCCCTCTATTGCATTGATAACATTGGTGGCAGTGTGCGGCCTCCCTTCTCCCCCCCTTCTCCCCTCCTCGATCATTGGTGGCAGCGGAGTTCCGATCGGAGTCCCAGTTTAATCGCTGGGGCTCCAATCAGTAACCATGGCAACCAGGACGCTACTGCAGTCCTGGTTGCCATGGTTACTTAGCAATAGTAGAAGCATCATACTTACCTGCTGGCTGCTGCGATGTCTGTGTCCGGCCGGGATCTCCTCCTACTGGTAAGTGACAGGTCTGTGCGGCGCATTGCTGTCACTTACCAGTAGGAGGAGCTCCCGGCCGGACACAGACATCGCAGCAGCCAGTAGGTAAGTATGATGCTTCTACTATTGCTAAGTAACCATGGCAACCAGGACTGCAGTAGCGTCCTGGTTGCCATGGTTACCGATCGAAGGCCCAGCGATTAAACTGGGACTTCGATCGGAAATCCGCTGCCACCAATGATCGGTAGGGGGGGGGGGAGAGGGAGGCCGCACACTGCCACCAATGTTATTAATGCAATAGAGGGAGGGAGGGGGGGGGCCGGGGGAGGCTGCACACTGCCACCAATGTTATTAATGCAATAGAGGGAGGGAGGGGGGGCCGGGGGAGGCCGCACACTGTGCCACCAACGTATTAATACAATAGAGGGAGGAATGGGGGGCCGGGGAGGGGCGCACACTGTGCCACCAATGTTATTATTACAATAGAGGGAGGGAGGGGGGGGCCGCACTGGCCACCAATGAAATTTAAACTGGGGAGGGAAGGGGGTCTGCCCCCTGCTGCCTGGCAGCCCCGGATGATCTCTTACAGGGGCTATGATACGCACAATTAACCCCTTCAGGTGCAGCACCTGAGGGGTTAATTGTACGGATCACAGCCCCCTGTAAGAGATCGGGTGCTGCCAGGCAGCAGGGGGCAGTCATGTACACAGTTCGTTGTATATTCTAACTAGAAGCATCCCCATCACTATGGGAACGCCTCTGTGTTAGAATATACTGTCGGATCTGAGTTTTCACGAAGTGAAAACTCAGCTCTGAAAAAGCTTTTATGCAGACGGATCTTCGGATCCGTTTGTATGAAAGTAACCTACGGCCACGGATCACGGACATGGATGCCAATCTTGTGTGCATCCGTGTTCTTTCACGGACCCATTGACTTGAATTGGTCCGTGAACCGTTGTCCGTCAAAAAAATAGGACAGGTCATATTTTTTTGACGGACAGGATACACGGATCACGGTTGAAGGTCAATGCGTCCGCGAAAAAAAATGGAAAACGGCACAACGGCCACGGATGCACACAACGGTCGTGTGCATGAGGCCTTTCACTGAATGCACCCTGAAGGCATCCTGACACAATCCGTATCAAAGAGGCCTAAATTTGTTTTCTGGATATCAGTATACTGTACACGAATTTTCTGGACCTTGGTATATTTTTACATTGGTTCAGGTCTCTTTTCTGTGGATTCTCCATGCTAGAAAACCCCTATTATAAAGAACTAGACATTAAGCCCATTACAATAATGGGCGCTGGAACAGTAGTTTTTTATTTATTTATTTCTTTCTCTTAGCGTTTGTTTTTTACGCTGATTTTCCAGTTCTTGTATAGATCTATTTGCTCTCCTGAGTCTTTCACTTTTAGCATTTTTGTGACGCTCATTTTTTTATTTTTTATTAATCTATTCGCTCATTTTTTTCTTCAGTTTTTTAGCCTTTCTTTTTTTATGTTTACTTGCTGAGCTGACCGTTTATCCAGGAGAAGTTGCTTATGTAGAATTTAATTGTCTGTGTCTTTTGTCCTACTTGACATGTCCTTTTTTGGGTGGCATGTTGTTAGTAGAAAGTCCCAGTAATATAGGCTTGTACTTTTGTAATAATTTCTGTTAATGTAATACTGGCTTATATGTGGATGTAATATGCGTCACTGGCACTGACTGATGGTGCTGAGACTGCTGGCACTGTGACTGGTGGCTGGTGGCACTGACTGATGGCTGAGACGACTGGCACTGACTGGTGGCTGTGGCTTGTGGCACTGACTGATGGCTGAGATGACTGATACTGACTTCTGGCTGAGACTCCTGGCACTGTGACGGATGGCTGAGACGGCTGACACTGACTGGTGGCTGAGACAGCTGGCACTGACTGGTGGCTGAGACTGTGGGCACTGTGACTGGCGGCTGAAATGGCTGGCACTGACTGCTGGCACTGACTGGTGGTGCTGAGACTGCGGCTGAGACTGTTGACTGGTGGCTGTGGTTAATGGCACTGACTGATGGCTGAGACAGCTGGCACTGACTGGTGGCTGAGACGGCTTGCACTGACTGGTGGCTGGGAAGACTGGCACTGACTGATGGCTGAGACTGCGGGCACTGTGACTGGTGTCTGAGACTGCTGGCACAGACTGGTGGTGCTGAGACTGCAGCTGTGGCTGAGACTGTTGACTGCGGCTAATGGGTAAGACAGCTGGCACTGACTGATGGTGCTGAGACTGCTGGCACTGTGACTGGTGGCTAGTGGCACTGACTGATGGCTGATATGACTGGCACTAACTGGTGGTGCTGAGACTGCTGGCACTGTGACTGGTGGCTGTGGCTGGTGGCACTAACTGATTGCTAAGAAGACTGACACTAACTGGTGGCTGAAACTGCAGGCACTGTGACTGGTGGCTGAGATGACTGGCACTGACTGGTGGCTGAGACTGCGGGCACTGTGACTGGTGGCTGAGACGGCTGGCACTGACTGGTGGCTGAGACTGCGGGCACTGTGACTGGTGGCTGAGATGGCTGGTACTGACTGGTGGTGCTGAGACTGCTGGCACTGTGACTGGTGGCTGTGGATTTTGGCACTGACTGATGGTTGAGACAGATACACTGACTGATGGCTAAGATGACTGATACTGACTGGTGACTGAGACTGCGCACACTGTGACTGGTGCAAACTACAAACTGGCGTGGTATTAAAAAATTAAAAAGCAGGAAGTGCTCACCCCATATGCAGTGGTGCATCTATACCGGGGGGGGAGGGGGGGGGGGGGCAGATCCTGCACTTGTGGTCCGCTGCTAATGGCAATCCCCAGCAAAAATGCATACAATGGAGGATGCCTGCAGTGGACCACAAGTACCACAATGGACATCCTTCACAGGATAGCAAATGTGTGGATGTGATAAACAGTATATATAATATAACAAAAACAAAGACAGGTGCACTCTGCGGTCTTACTAAGCCCTTAAACTGTTGTTAAAATTGAGAGATTAGCCAACATGTCCTATGTGAGAACATGTCTGAGCCCGAGCACCGCGCCAAGGTTTCTCAAGTTGCTCGGGACCTAACGCTAAACATACCTGTCTCTACTTTATTCTGCCATTAGTATGGCCAGCATAAAGTTGATGACAGGTTCCCTTTATCTGAAGGGTACCAACAAGTTTGTCCAAGTGTGTATGTCGCTTGTAGCATCAGTAGTAAAAAAGATGAGGTCTGCACACGCTTGATTGGTGGATGCTCATAGAAGACAATAGTCTATCCAATGTGTACAGTAGGTAAATCTATAGCACACCAAAGTACTTTTTCAATGCTGCTTTAATTAATATTCAAATGATTTTGTACATTCTTCCATATCCAGATTATACAGTTATCCTTACAGGTCATATAAAGTCCCAACGTTTCGGTCGATTGACTACCTTTATCAAGGGATCTATCGCCAAAGTCTGTAGTTGATCTGAATGGCCACCTGTGGCCGGCATTTATTCCCATCTCACGGTGAGATAGGACAACCCCATTAAGAACTAGGAATGAGCGAATCCTTTAAGTCATTTGCCTGTTCTTCCGCCCACAGAATAGAGTAGGAGAATATCAAATATCAGACTTAGCAATTTTTTTGCAGCAATGGCTGGCGATGGGTGAATGAGTGACGCAAAAATCTGCTGGAAGAAGCAAATCACAAGCGCTTGCAGGTAACGATGTATCCTCTCTGTAAACACTCCCAAATATAATCAATGTAATGGAATATTGGTGTGAAAAGAAGGTTCACTTATTAACCACTTCAGCCCCGCTAGGTGAAACCCCCTTCATGACCAGGCCACTTTTTACACTTCGGCACTACACTCCTTTCACCGTTTATCGCTCGGTCATGCAACTTACCACCCAAATGAATTTTACCTCCTTTTCTTCTCACTAATGGAGCTTTCATTTGGTGGTATTTTATTGCTGCTGACGTTTTTACTTTTTTTGTTATTAATCAAAATGTAACGATTTTTTTGCAAAAAAATGACATTTTTCACTTTCAGCTGTGAAATTTTGCAAAAAAAAACGACATCCATATATAAATTTTTCGCTAAATTTATAGTTCTACATGTCTTTGATAAAAAAAAAATGTTTGGGCAAAAAAAAAATGGTTTGGGTAAAAGTTATAGCATTTACAAACTATGGTACAAAAATGTGAATTTCCGCTTTTTGAAACGGCTCTGATTTTCTGAGCACCTGTCATGATTCCTGAGGTTCTACAATGCCCAAACAGTAGAAAAACCCCACAAATGACCCCATTTCGGAAAGTAGACACCCTAAGGTATTCGCTGATGGGCATAGTGAGTTCATAGAACTTTTTATTTTTTGTCACAAGTTAGCGGAAAATGATGATGATTTTTTTTTTTTTTTTTCTTACAAAGTCTCATATTCCACTAACTTGCGACAAAAAATAAAAAATTCTAGGAACTCACCATGCCCCTCACAAAATACCTTGGGGTGTCTTCTTTCCAAAATGGGGTCACTTGTGGGGTAGTTATACTGCCCTGGCAATTTAGGGGCCCAAATGTGTGAGAAGAACTTTGCAATCAAAATGTGTAAGAAATGACCGGTGAAATCCGAAAGGTGCACTTTGGAATATGTGCCCCTTTGCCCACCTTGGCAGCAAAAAAGTGTCACACATGTGGTATCGCCGTACTCAGGAGAAGTTGGGGAATGTGTTTTGGGGTGTCATTTTACATATACCCATGCTGGGTGAGAGAAATATCTTGGCAAAAGACAACATTTCCCATTTTTTTATACAAAGTTGGCATTTGACCAAGATATTTTTCTCACCCAGCATGGGTATATGTAAAATGACACCCCAAAACACATTCCCCAACTTCTCCTGAGTACGGCGATACCAGATGTGTCACACTTTTTTGCTGCCAAGGTGGGCAAAGGGGCACATATTCCAAAGTGCACCTTTCGGATTTTGCAGGGCATTTTTTACACATTTTGATTGCAAAGTTCTTCTCACACATTTGGGCCCCTAAATTGCCAGGGCAGTATAACTACCCCACAAGTGACCCCATTTTGGAAAGAAGACACCCTAAGGTATTCCGTGAGGGGCACTGCGAGTTCCTAGAATTTTTTATTTTTTGTCACAAGTTAGCGGAAAATGATGATTTTTTTTTTTTTCTCTTTTTTCCTTACAAAGTCTCATATTCCACTAACTTGCGACAAAAAATAAAAAATTCTAGGAACTCGCCATGCCCCTCACGGAATACCTTGGGGTGTCTTCTTTCCAAAATGGGGTCACTTGTGGCGTAGTTATACTGCCCTGGCAATTTAGGGGCCCAAATGTGTGAGAAGTACTTTGCAATCAAAATCTGTAAAAAAATGACCGGTGAAATCCGAAAGGTGCACTTTGGAATATGTGCCCCTTTGCCCACCTTGGCATCAAAAAAGTGTCACACATCTGGTATCGCCGTACTCAGGAGAAGTTGGGGAATGTGTTTTGGGCTGTCATTTTACATATACCCATGCTGGGTGAGAGAAATATCTTGGCAAAAGACAACTTTTCCAATTTTTTTATACAAAGTTGGCATTTGACCAAGATATTTTTCTCACCCAGCATGGGTATATGTAAAATGACACCCCAAAACACATTGCCCAACTTCTCTTGAGTACGGCGATACCAGATGTGTCACACTTTTTTGCTGCCAAGGTGGGCAAAGGGGCACATATTCCAAAGTGCACCTTTAGGATTTTGCAGGGCATTTTTTACACATTTTGATTGCAAAGTTCTTCTCACACATTTGGGCCCCTAAATTGCCAGGGCAGTATAACTACCCCACAAGTGACCCCATTTTGGAAAAAAGACACCCCAAGGTATTCCGTGAGGGGCATGGCGAGTTCCTAGAATTTTTTATTTTTTGTCGCAAGTTAGTGGAATATGAGACTTTGTAAGGAAAAAAGAAAAAAAATGAAAAATCATCATTTTCCGCTAAATTGTGACAAAAAATAAAAAATTCTAGGAACTCGCCGTGCCCGCCACGGAATACCTTGGGGTGTCTTCTTTCCAAAATGGGGTCACTTGTGGCGTAGTTATACTGCCCTGGCAATTTAGGGGCCCAAATGTGTAAGAAGTACCTTGAAATCAAAATGTGTAAAAAATGGCCTGCGAAATCCGAAAGGTGCCCCTTTGCCCACCTTGGCTGCAAAAAAGTGTCACACATCTGGTATCGCCGTACTCAGGAGAAGTTGGGCAATGTGTTTTGGGGGGTCATTTTACATATACCCATGCTGGGTGAGAGAAATATCTTGGCAAAAGACAACTTTTCCCATTTTTTTATACAAAGTTGGCATTTGACCAAGATATTTTTCTCACCCAGCATGGGTATATGTAAAATGACCCCCCAAAACACATTCCCCAACTTCTCCTGAGTACGGCGATACCACATGTGTGACACTTTTTTGCAGCCTAGATGCGCAAAGGGGCCCAAATTCCTTTTAGGAGGGCATTTTTAGACATTTGGATCCCAGACTTCTTCTCACACTTTCGGGCCCCTAAAAAGCCAGGGCAGTATAAATACCCCACATGTGACCCCACTTTGGAAAGAAGACACCCCGAGGTATTCAATGAGGGGCATGGCGAGTTCCTAGAATTTTTTATTTTTTTGCATAAGTTAGCGGATATTGTTTTTTTTTGTTTTTTTTCTCACAAAGTCTCACTTTCCGCTAACTTAGGACAAAAATTTCAATCTTTCATGGACTCAATATGCCCCTCACGGAATACCTTGGGGTGTCTTCTTTCCGAAATGGGGTCACATGTGGGGTATTTATACTGCCCTGGCTTTTTAGGGGCCCTAAAGCGTGAGAAGTCTGGAATATAAATGTCTAAAAATGTTTACGCATTTGGATTCCGTGAGGGGTATGGTGAGTTCATGTGAGATTTTATTTTTTGACACAAGTTAGTAGAATATGAGACTTTGTAAGAAAAAACAAAAACAAACAAAAAATGTCCGCTAACTTGTGCCAAAAAAAATGGCTGAATGGAGCCTTACCAGGGGGGGAGTGATCAATGACAGGGGGGTGATCAATGACAGGGGGGTGATCACCCATATAGACTCCCTGATCACCTCCCTGTCATTGATCACCCCCCCTGTAAGGCTCCATTCAGACGTCCGCATGATTTTTACGGATCCATGGATACATGGATCGGATCCACAGAACGCATGCGGACGTCTGAATGGAGCCTTACAGGGGGGTTATCAATGACAGGGGGTGATCAGGGTAATCAGGGTGATCACCCCCCTGTCACTGATCACCCCCCCTGTAAGGCTCCATTCAGACGTCCGCATGATTTTTACGGATCCATGGATACATGGATCGGATCCACAGAACGCATGCGGACGTCTGAATGGAGCCTTACAGGGGGGTTATCAATGACAGGGGGTGATCAGGGTAATCAGGGTGATCACCCCCCTGTCACTGATCACCCCCCCTGTAAGGCTCCATTCAGACGTCCGCATGATTTTTACGGATCCATGGATACATGGATCGGATCCACAGAACGCATGCGGACGTCTGAATGGAGCCTTACAGGGGGGTTATCAATGACAGGGGGTGATCAGGGTAATCAGGGTGATCACCCCCCTGTCACTGATCACCCCCCCTGTAAGGCTCCATTCAGACATCCGCATGATTTTTTACGGATCCATGGATACATGGATCGGATCCACAGAACGCATGCGGACGTCTGAATGGAGCCTTACAGGGGGGTTATCAATGACAGGGGATGATCAGGGTAATCAGGGTGATCACCCCCCTGTCACTGATCACCCCCCCTGTAAGGCTCCATTCAGACATCCGCATGATTTTTTACGGATCCATGGATACATGGATCGGATCCACAGAACGCATGCGGACGTCTGAATGGAGCCTTACAGGGGGGTTATCAATGACAGGGGGTGATCAGGGTAATCAGGGTGATCACCCCCCTGTCACTGATCACCCCCCCTGTAAGGCTCCATTCAGACGTCCGCATGATTTTTACGGATCCATGGATACATGGATCGGATCCGTAAAAATCATGCGGACGTCTGAATGGAGCCTGACAGGGGGGTGATCAATGACAGGGGGGTGATCAATGACAGGGGGGTGATCAGGGAGTGTATATGGGTGATCACCCGCCTGTCATTGATCACCCCCCTGTAAGGCTCCATTCAGACGTCCGCATGATTTTTACGGATCCATGGATACATGGATCGGATCCGTAAAAATCATGCGGACGTCTGAATGGAGCCTGACAGGGCGGTGATCAATGACAGGGGGTGATCAGGGAGTGTATATGGGTGATCACCCGCCTGTCATTGATCACCCCCCTGTAAGGCTCCATTCAGACGTCCGCATGATTTTTACGGATCCATGGATACATGGATCGGATCCGTAAAAATCATGCGGACGTCTGAACGGAGCCTGACAGGGGGGTGATCAATGACAGGGCGGTGATCAATGACAGGGGGGTGATCAGGGAGTTTATATGGGGTGATCAGGGGTTTATAAGGGGTTAATAAGTGACGGGGGGGGGGGGGGGGTGTAGTGTAGTGTGGTGTTTGGTGGGACTGTACTGACCTACCTGAGTCCTCTGGTGGTCGATCCTAACAAAAGGGACCACCAGAGGACCAGGTAGGAGGTATATTAGACGCTGTTATGAAAACAGCGTCTAATATACCTGTTAGGGGTTAAAAAATTCGGATCTCCAGCCTGCCAGCGAGCGATCGCCGCTGGCAGGCTGTAGATCCACTCGCTTACCTTCTGTTCCTGTGAGCGCGCGCGAGAAGACGCGTATATGCGTCCAGGAGGAGTAAAGCAACCACCTCCTGGACGCATATACGCGTACGGCGGTCGGGAGGTGGTTAATTACCACTCATCCCCATTACAGGAAGAAGGAAGATTACATTCATTTAAAGCTTTATGTTCCATATCATCATTTCATGTTTGCGAGGAAGGAAGCATTAGGGTGCAATTGGAGCTGGCTTTTACTTTTTTAATGATAATGACTAAGACCAGTCACTATGCTGACAGAGAAAGAATGGGACTCACATTATTAGCTGGGAAAACAGCGGTAATATTTAATTAGCCTTTTGAAACAGCTAATCTGGGAATCTGCACGTGTCAGCTCATCTTTACAACCGAGGGTCTGTGTGTTTGTCTGCCAAAATCAACATACTTGCTCTAGGGATTTGTTCCATTCGGGATTTACAGTCCATAGATAGAAAAGAAGACATACTGTATTTTCACATTTTAAATAGCCATTCCATGGCGCATTTTGCTAATACTGGAAAGGTGACATTACTTTTGTGCATTCAACTTTGGAAATGCAAGCTAACAAGCAAAAAATGAATGTAATTGCAGATGATAATTCATTTTCATTTATATTCTTCTGATGATGAAGTTGTAAATCAGCAGCAAAATAGATGTCCGCTCAGGGAACCCATGGAGGAGTCCTCCTTAGTGCAGCAGTAAGAACCATAATTCAGTAATTTTACAGGTGAAAAGTACTACTTAGGGCACATTCATATAAGAAGAAAATCATGCAGATTTGTAGTGGATTTTGCTGCAGATTTCCAGTGGTTTTCACCCTATGCGTTGCAAGGGTTGGATTCAGTGGTGGTGACCCACAGCATAAATTGCCATGCTACACATTAAAAAATTGGTACTGCTTGTGAAATTCTGCACAGATTCCGCACAAGTTTTATTGCAATCTTTGCATGAGATTTGTTTGAAGGTGTTTTCCAAGATTCTAATATAATACATGACCTATCCGACACCCGGCACCCTGATGATCACCTGCTTGAAGAGGCTGCAACACTCTGGTAAGTACCGTGTCCTCCTTGCAGCTTACCAAGCACAGTGACGACCATTGTATAGAGGCTGCTCTTGGTATTGCAGCTCAGCTCCCTTCACTTGAATGCTACTGAGCTGCACATGACCGATGAATGTGATGTCACTGGTTAGGAAGAGGCCATCATGAAGCTCACCGGAGCAACACAGCCTCTTCAAACAGCTGATTAGCAAGGATGCCAGGAGTCAGACCCCCGCTCATGACCTAATCTGAAGATGGGCAATCAATATCAGAATTTCAGAAAACCCCTTTAAATCTCATACGCTTTCCTGATAATATAATATTCAGCGTATTTTATGTCCATAATTCTGTGGCAGAATATCTGCAGCATATACGCCCTGTGTGGGTGGATTCTCCCACCACATAGCAGTGCAGTTCTAGGTAAAGCACAATGCGCTATACACTATATGGAAGTTCTCCCAGCCCGTAGCTTTCAAATTATTCCAAAATTACTACTCCGACTATGCCCTGACTCCCATAGGCTGTAGTTTTGCAAAAACTGAACATCAAATTTTTGTTTCCCCTAATATGTACCATTGGTGAGAGTCAGTACACAGTTATACACATGAGACAGTTGACTGACCAAAATTGGTGTTTGCTAGTGTACAGGTACTTTACTAAAAACAATGGACAACATGAACTTGAACTAACTTTACCGGGAGCTCTCTTCTCTCCACTGAAAACTAACCTTTGCAAAAATTAGCTTTTAAGAGGGGTTTCCATCAACACCGTGAGCAGGGCAGTGGCTCAGTATTTAGCATTGTCTTGGGTTCAAATACGACTGAAGATAACATCAGCATGGAATTTGTATGTTCTCCCCATATTTGTGTGGGTTTTCTCCAGGTACTCCACGTAACATCCACATTCCTTTAAAGGGGTTGTCCCATGAAAAATATTGTACAGTTTTCAAACCAGCACCTGAATCTGAATACTTTTGTAATTGCAGTTAATTAAAAATGTACCATAACTACTGAGGTATTCAATAAAATATATCTGTATAGCACCACCTGTGCGCTGAGAAGGCCGCACATGCTCAGTTTCATCCTTCAATTGCCTCCTGAGTTGTCAAAGGGAGAGCTGAGACACACCCCCTGAGCTGTGATTGGGAGAACTTAGACACGCCCCCTGAGCTGCAGCAGAAAAGACACTCCCCTTGAGCTGTCAGCTTGATATAAATCTAGCAGAGCAATGAATGGGGCGATCTCTGGATCTATGTGAGGCACAGGGCTGGTTGTAGCTTTGGTAGAAAGAGATTGTCATGTGGCATAACCCCTTTAACATCCGGAATTCAGATTGTGAGCCCCAGTTGGGACAGGGACAAAAGTGAGTGATGACAATCTCTGTGCAGAACTATGGAAAATGTTAGCACTATAAAAATAAATAGAATGACAGCTCTATTCAGTGGCTAATAATGGTGGGTCCCGGGTGGGTGTCCTCCCTCAATGATACCAATAGGCCCTAACAGAACATTGGAAAAGGGAATGTCTTATTGAATTGAAACAACCTCTTTAGAACTCCTACTTAGTTAAATATATATTTACAATGACTGGGTACAACCCCAAAAGGTAAGAGTTACACTTTCTAAATCCTCTGCTACTGTATTACAACATAAAAAGACAGATTTCAGAACTCCATGGTGGCAATTGTAATGTCAACTATAGAGAGGCTTCCCGGGATTTTTTGTGTGTTTTTTTTTAAAGGAATTTATATTTACATTTATATTTTTTAAGTTGTGGTTGGCAATTGGAGTTTGCCCCTGGGGAGCCAGTGCAGAGGGGTAATGGCCCTAATGAGATTACACATTCAGGCCATCAGTCCCTGGGGATCGATGCAGCAAAAAGATGGTGCAAGAAATCAGGCCAGAAGTAGAACACAAGTCTCTCTTTACTAAATACAAAGGATAAATTGTAGTGCATCCAGCAGTAGTGTACAGAAATTACAATTTCACTCCCCAGATCATGAGGTATGGTGGCAGATTATCGCACTCTAAGTATACAAGCTGTCAAAAGTATCTCTCTCCTGGTACTCTTGCTAACCACAATAAGCTGGCACTTGTGGCTATAGGTGTCCACTTGTGAAATGTAGGCTTGTGAGTGTGCCTGTCCTGAACCATGGTGATGGGTGTCTTAACACGTTTCCCCTCACCTGTAGAGGAGTCTGTATAGCTGTAGTGCTGATCACTACGGTGACTATAAATGCTGTAGCTTGCAGAACTTCTGTGGCCTAGGACCCTGCAGTCTCTCTAGAGTCTTAACAGTCCCTAAGGCCCTTGGAGTGGGAGCAGATGGACATGCTTCCTCACCCCAGGCTTTCCAAGCTAACTCTCCTTCCGGACTGAAGTCAGACCAGCCCACTCCTATCAAGAGTGGGGGGAAGAAATGGAGTGGTTTTATTATAGATTCATTATTGTCAGGGCATGGGCCCACTAGAGGGATCCATTATTGTCAGAGCATGGTTCCACCGGAGTATCCCCCAGTACCCATACACCATCTGCTGGTGTAACATGTCAAAAACGTTACAAATATTACTTTACAAACCCAAACTTTGCAGATATCCGCATGTCTGGGATACTGCACAATGCTTATTAATATTCTTATGAAATTCAAGGAAATCCTGCTAACGATAAGTCATCAATATCTAATCCCCAGAAAACCTTTTTAGAAGCTGCTGGGTTTAAAAAATGGGCTTGTCCTCTGACTAGTGTTGAGCAAATCAAAGTATCTGAAGGGACTTCGATCCAAATTTCAGGAAAAAAGTCGATTCACCACAAAGTTGAATTTGCTTGCGCTTTGTGGTACCAAATCAATTTTTCCTAAAATGGTGGCTGAAAAAAATAAATAAAATTATACTCACCTAATCCACTTGCTCGCGGAGAGGCCATCCACTTCTGTCATGATTTAAGAAGACCAGCCAAAGGACCTGCGGGTGGGTTTTCTTCAATCAAGACAGGAGTGGACAGCCTCTCCGTGAGCAAGTGGATTAGGTGAGTTTAATTTTTTTTAGCCCCTGATTAACCCCTGAAGAGCTTAAAGGGAACCTGTCACCTGGATTTGGGGTATAGAGCTGAAGACATGGGCTGTAAGATCGCCGCTAGCACATCTGCAATATCCAGTCCCCATAGCTCTCTGTGCTTTTATTGTGTAAAAAAACGATTTTATAGATACGTAAATTAACCTTAGATGAGTCCTGTCTCCTCCATGCTGGAGGGATGCACGAGCTAGCGCATGCGCAGTTCGTTGCCTGAGGCTGATGCCAGCACAGGGAAGGAACACTATGCCGAGACTACGCATGCATTAGCTCGCGAGATTACGGCGCTCTAGCTTTGTGACGTAGGGGAGCAAGGAGGAGATTCGAAGGATGCGGGCGGTGCTGGGCTCCTTCACAGTGGCCGTGGCTGGGCTCCAGAAATGTTAGTAGCATCATTTACATATATATATAAAATCTTTTTTTGACACAATAAAAGCACAGAAAGCTATAGGGAATCAATATTGTGGATGTGCTAGTGGCAATCTAGCAGCCCTTGTCCTCAGCTCAATACCGAAATGTGAGTCACAGATGCCACGATCAGCATTGAATGCAGCATCTGAGAGGTTAGATGACGGGGGCAGCACGATCACCGTTCCCCGTCATTTCGCCCGCTCCATACAATGAATATCGATTTATGATGAAGTAATTCGTAACAAATCGAATTTCTTGTTGAAGTTCGTCGAAGCAGCTGAATTGAATCTTTCAAAACTTTGTTCATCTCTACTGACAATTATAATCCATATGTCAATTAGGATGGAATCATTTCACTTTTCACAAACTGAACATTCACTGTAGATACATCTCTCAGACAGGCATTATTTCATGTTTTCAATGGCGCTGTCATATATTGTTGAGAAACCTTTGTGTGATGATAATCCCGCTCTTCTCTTATGTATGGCATTTATCACTTCTGTGCCACCCACAATGTCTGTAGGATCTCTATGAAAGGGCTGAATGCACATGAGCACTTATAGCCCTGGGTATGGAGGTCTCCCTCCATTCTGTTGTGTTGGAAAAATTATTAATGTCATTTTATGTATGTGAATTCTTTGTTGCCCGCATTTCTCAGTCGCTCTTCAATATGTAAGTGTTTTACCAAGCCAGTGGAACGATACGAGAACATGCAATATGAACTGTATTATGTCCGAACCAACATCGGCTTTACTGTATTCTCCTTTGAAGCAGTGAGTGAAATTCCCTAAGCGCGTGTTGTAAAGAACACAACAGCATTTATCAATTTGGAGACATGTCATTCATTCTTTAGCCTGTCTTCAAAGTTTCCAGCACCTGTAAGTTGTACAAAACATTCACGGGTCATCCTTAAAGGGGTTGTCCACTTTATATTAACATTTACAAATCTGCAGACAAGAACACAATACCTTACTAAGATATTGTTATTATGGCGCCTGCTTCTACTATATGTTCCTCGCTGTGCAGCACCCACCTCTTGTCCAATGTAGCAGTGCAAGCCTATCTCAAAATGGCCACTGTTGGAGAATCACATGACTTAGACCCTCTATTGAGGAACACAGTGCATGGTACTGCAAATTCAGTGTTAGGCCTCATGCACACGACAGTATTTTCGGCCCCCCCCTTCCTCCCTGTATTGTAATAATTATTCGTTGGTGGCACAGTGTGCGCCCCCTATCGCCCCCCCCCTTCCTCCCTGTATTGTAATAATTATTCGTTGGTGGCACAGTGTGCGCCCTCTATCGCTCCCCCCCTTCCTCCCTGTATTGTAATAATTATTCGTTGGTGGCACAGTGTGCGCCCCCCCGGCTCCCCCCTTCCTCCCTGTATTGTAATAATTATTCGTTGGTGGCACAGTGTGCGCCCCCTATCGCCCCCCCCCTTCCTCCCTGTATTGTAATAATTATTCGTTGGTGGCACAGCGTGCGCCCCCATCGGCCCCCCCTTCCTCCATGTATTGTAATAATTATTCGTTGGTGGCACAGTGTGCACCCCCCATCGCCCCCCCTCCCTCTATAGCATTAACAACATTGGTGGCCAGTGTGCGGCCTCCCATCTCCCCCCATCATTGGTGGCAGCGGAGTTCCGATCGGAGTCCCAGTTTAATTGCTGGGGATCCGATCGGTAACCAATGCAACCAGGACGCTACTGCAGCCCTGGTTGCCATGGTTACTTAGCAATAGTACAATAGTAAAAGATTCATACTTACCTGGGAGCTGCGATGTCTGTGTCCGGCCGGGAGCTCCTCCTACTGGTAAGTGACAGGTCTGTGCGGCGCATTGCTGTCACTTACCAGTAGGTGGAGCTCCCGGCCGGACACAGACATCGCAGCTCCCAGGTAAGTATGAATCTTTTACTATTGTACTATTGCTAAGTAACCATGGCAACCAGGGCTGCAGTAGCGTCCTGGTTGCCATGGTTACCGATCAGAGCCCCAGCGATTAAACTGGGACTCCGATCGGAACTCCGCTGCCACCAATGATCGGGGGGGGGGGGGGGCGATGGGGGGCGCACACTGTGCCACCAACGAATAATTATTACAATACAGGGAGGAGGGGGGGGCCGATGGGGGGTGCACACTGTGCCACCAACGAATAATTATTACAATACAAGGAGGAAGGGGGGGTGCCGATGGGGGGCGCACACTGTGCCACCAACGAATAATTATTACAATACAGGGAGGAAGAGGGGGGGGCCGCACACTGTGCCACCAACAAATTATTACAATAGAGGGAGGGGGGGCCGCACTGGCCACCAATGATATTCAAACTGGGGAGGGGGAGGAGTCTGCCCCCTGCTGCCTGGCAGCCCTGATCTCTTACAGGGTGATATGATAGTACAATTAACCCCTTCAGATGCGTGATTTTTCAGCGCAAGTGCAAAGGGTTTTAATGCGTTTTGCGCACACGTGAGAAAAATCGGCATGTTTGGTACCCAGACCCGAACCCGGACTTCTTCACAGAAGTTCGGGTTTGGGGCGGGGTTGTGTAAATTTTATTATTTTCCCTTGGTTATAAGGGAAAATAATAGCATTCTTAATATACAATGCTAAGTAACTTAGGGATGGAGGGGTTAAAATAATAAATTAATTAATTAAACTCACCTCATCCACTTGTTCGCGCAGCCCGACTTCTCTTCTTTCTTCTTCTTTAAGGACCTGGGAGAAAAGGACCTTTGCTGACGTCACTGCAGTCATCACATGGTCCTTTTCCTCTCAGGTCATCAAAGAAGAAGAAAAAAAGCAAGCCAGGCTGCGCGAACAAGTGGATGAGGTGAGTTGAATATTATATTTTATTTAACCCCTCTATCGCTAAGTTACTTCGCATTCTGTATTAAGAATTCTATTATTTTCCCTTAGGCCTCATGCACACGACCGTTGTGTGCACCCGTGGCCGTTGTTCAGTTTTCCGTGATTTTCTGCGGATCCATTGACTTTCAATGGGTCCGTTGAAAACTCGGAAAATGCACCGTTTGTCATCCGCCTCCGTGATCCGCGTATCCTGTCCGTCAAAAAAATATGACCTGTCCTATTTTTTTGACGGACAACGGTTCACTGACCCATTCAAGTCAATGGGTCCGTGAAAAAACACAGATGCACACAAGATTGGCATCCGTGTCCGTGATCCGTGGCCGTAGGTTACTTTCATACAGACGGATCTGAAGATCCGTCTGCATAAAAGCTTTTTCAGAGCTGAGTTTTCACTTCGTGAAAACTCAGATCCGACAGTATATTCTAACACAGAGGCGTTCCCATAGTGATGGGGACGCTTCTAGTTAGAATATACTACGAACTGTGTACATGACTGCCCCCTGCTGACTGGCAGCACCCGATCTCTTACAGGCGGCTGTGATCCGTACAATTAACCCCTCAGGTGCCTCCCCTCCCTCCCTCTATTGTATTTATCACATTGGTGGCCAGTGTGCGGCCCCACTCAGCCCCCCCTCCCTCCATCCATCTATTGTATTTATAACATTGGTGGCACAGTGTGCGGCCTCCCCTCTCCCCCCCGATCATTGGTGGCAATGGAGTTCCAATCGGAGTCCCAGTTTAATCGATGGGGCTCCGATCGGTAACCATGGCAACCAGGATGCTACTGCAGTCCTGGTTGCCATGGTTACTTAGCAATATTAGAAGCATCATACTTACCTGCTGGCTGCTGCGCTGTCTGTGACCGGCCGGGAGCTCCTCCTACTGGTAAGTGACAGGTCTGTGCGGCGCATTGCTTACTGATCTGTCACTTACCAGTAGGAGGAGCTTCCGGCCGGTCACAGACAGTGCAGCAGCCAGCAGGTAAGTAAGATGCTTCTACTATTGCTAAGTAACCATGGCAACCAGGACTGCAATAGCGTCCTGGTTGCCATGGTTACCAATCGGAGCCCCAGCGATTAAACTGGGACTCCGATCGGAACTCTGCTGCCACCAATGATCGGGGGGGGGGGGGGGGGAGGCCGCACACTGTGCCACCAATGTTATAAATACAATAGAGGGAGGGAGGGGGGCTGAGGGGGGCCGCACACTGGCCACCAATGTTATAAATACAATAGAGGGAGGGAGGGGGGGCTGGGGGGGCTGCACACTGGCCACCAATGTTATAAATACAATAGAGGGAGGGAGGGGAGGCCGGGGGGGCCTCACACTGTGCCACCAATGTTATAAATACAATAGAGGGAGGGGAGGCCGGGGGCCTCACACTGTGCCACCAATGTTATAAATACAATAGAGGGAGGGAGGGGCCGCACACTGGCCACCAATGATATAAATACAATAGAGGGAGGGAGGGGGGCCGGGGGGGGCGCACACTGGCCACCAATGATATTCAAACTGGGGAGGGAGGGGGGTCTGCCCCTGCTGCCTGGCAGCCCCTGATCTCTTACAGGGGGATATGATACGCACAATTAACCCCTTCAGGTGCGGCACCTGAGGGGTTAATTGTGCTGATCACAGCCCCCTGTAAGAGATCAGGTGCTGCCAGGCAGCAGGGGGCAGTCATGTACGCAGTTTGTAGTATATTCTAACTAGAAGCGTCCCCATCAAAATGGGAACGCCTCTGTGTTAGAATATACTGTCGGATATCAGTTTTCACGATGTAACTCAAATCCGATGGTATATTCTAACATAGAGGCGTTCCCATGGGGACGCTTCAAGTTAAAATATACCATCGGATTGGAGAAAACTCCGATCCAATGGTATAAAAGGGACTCCTGACTTTACATTGAAAGTCAATGGGGATGGATCCGTTTGCAATTGCACCATATTGTGTCAACGTCAAACGGATCCGTCCCCATTGACTTGCATTGTAATTCAGGACGGATCCGTTTGGCTCCGCACGGCCAGGCGGACACCAAAACTTTTTTTTCATGTCCGTGGATCCTCCAAAAATCAAGGAAGACCCACGGACGAAAAAACGGTCACGGATCACGGACCAACGGAATTTAGTTCGATGTTTTACCCTTAAGCCTCTTTCACATGGGCATCACGGATTTGGTCCGGATGCATTGCGGGGGCATTCAGGGAAAATCGTGCTATTTTGCTTGCGAGAGCTGTCAGTTTTGTATGCGATAGCGTTGTGTTGGTGACATGCGGATTGCATGCATTTTTCACGTGCATGAAAAAAAACTGATCCATCCTCTACATTCACCTGTTACTGCAAACACATATAAATAACCCCAGCATGCCTTGTTTTTTTTGGACAGCTCCATTTGTTTGGAGAGTCTTGGTATTTTGGCGTATGTGTGTGTTTGGTGATTGGATTTCCATTTGCAGGATGTCCACTTTCACTGTATCATCCACTGACCATGTTTTCTTGCACTGGCTGGTCTTCCGCTGTTTTGGAGAGCAACCAGAAATGATTGAGGAGGAACCGCGGAGGAAGAGTTTGTGGGTGCATCCTATAATTTCGCAGCGGGCCAGCAAAGGTCAATGTTTTGGCTTTTCCTCTGACCTCCGTGCTCACCCTCCTGAAGTTCTTTAATTATTGCTGCATGTCAGTGGTTACGTTTGATCGGCTGTTGGGGGAGTTGAGGCCTGCCTTGACTTTCCAGGACACCAACATGCGGCGGAGTGTGTCACCTGAAGAACGTCTTATTACAGTAAGGTAAGACTATATATTATCATACTCATACATGAATGGCCCACTGTTTGCCAATACATAGCAGTTTTGGCTATGGCCTGTGTCTTTATACCTTTACCTGTACTTCATAGTAGTATACATATATTGTATATAGTTCATTTTTATTCATTAAAATTGTGTGTGCTTTTGGGCCAGCCACTTTGTCTAAAGTAACTTGTTGTACTACCAAGTCATTGATTAGTCACACCAGATTCAAGTTCTACGGGGGTTAATTATTCTGTAAAGGCTGTAATGATGATGATACAGTGAGGAACAGAAGTATTTGAACACCCTGTGATTTTGCAAGTTCTCCCACTTAGAAATTATGGAGGGGTCTGAAATTCCCATTGTAGGTGCCTTCCCACTCTGAGAGACAGAATAAAAAAATAAAATAAAAATCTGGAAATCACATTGTATGATTTTCAAAGAATTTATTTGTCTTGCACTACTGAACATAAGTATTTGAACACCTGAGAAAATCTGTGTTAATACTTGGTACAGAAGCCTTTGTTTGCAATTACAGAGGTCAAACATTTCCTGTAGTTCCAGACCAGGTTTGGACACACTGCAAGCAGGGATTTTGGCCCGCTCCTCCACACAGATCTCCTCTAGATCTGTCAGGTTTCTGGGCTGTCGCTGAGCAACACAGAGTTTCAGCTCCCTCCAAAGATGTTCTATTGGATTTAAGTCTGGAGACTGGCTAGGCCACTCCACAATCTTGATATGCTTCTTACGGTTATCCTGGCTGTGTGCTTCGGGTCATTGTCATGTTGGAAGACCCAGCCATGACCCAATGCTCTGACTGAGGGAAGGAGGTTGTTGCTCAAAATCTCACAATAAATGGCCCCATTCATTCTCTCCTTCATACAGTGCAGTCGTCTTGTCCCCTTCACAGAAAAGCACCCCCAAAGCATGATGTTACCACCCCCATTCTTTACAGTAGGGATGGTGTTCTTTGGATGCAACTCATCCTTCTTTTTCCTCCAAACACGACGAGTGAAGTTTAGACCAAAAAGTTCTAATTTGGTCTCATCTGACCACATTACTTTCTCCAATGCCTCTTCTGGATCATCCAGATGGTCATTAGCAAACTTCAGACGGGCCTGGACATGTGATGACTTGAGCAGGGGAACCTTCCGTGCAATGCATGATTTGAAACCATGACGGCGTAGTGTTCTACCGAAAGTGTTCTTTGAAACTGTGGTCCTAGCTCTCTTCGTGTCATTGACCATCTCCTCCCTTGCATGTTCTGGGCTGATTCCTCACCTGTCTTATCATCAGTAAAACCCCACGAAGTGAGATCTTGCATGGAGCCCCAGTCTGAGGGAGACTGACAGTCGTCTTTAGCCTCTTCCATTTTCTAACAATTGCTCCAACAGTTGATCTATTTTCACAAAGCTGCTTGGCAGTTGCCCCATAGCCTTTTCCAGCCTTGTGGAGGACCACAATGTTGTCCCTGGTGTCTTTTGACAGCTCTATGGTCGTGCCCATGGTAGTAGTTGGTATCTGACTGACTGTGGGATGGACAGGTGTCTTTAAAGAGCTCAGACAGATGCTACTAAGTTAGATTAATGAGTAGAGTAGAGGTGGACTTTTTAACCACTTTAGCTCCCCTAGCTTAAACCCCCTTAATGACCAGACCACTTTTTACAATTCTGCACTACACTACTTTCACGGTTTATTGCTCGGTCATACAACTTACCACCCAAATGAATTTTACCTCCTTTTCTTCTCACTAATAGAGCTTTCATTTGGTGGTATTTCATTGCTGCTGACATTTTTACTTTTTTAGTTATTAATCGAAATTTACATGAATTTTTTTCAAAAAAAATGAAATGTTTCACTTTCAGTTGTAACATTTTTTTTTTAAAACTACTTTTCTATATAAATTTTTCTCTAAGTTTATTGTTCTACATGTCTTTGATAAAAAAAATGCAATAAGTGTATATTTATTGGTTTGCGCAAAAGTTATAGCGTTTACAAACTATGGTACAAAAATGTGAATTTCCACATTTTGAAGCAGCTCTGACTTTCTGAGCACCTGTCATGTTTCCTGAGGTTCTACAATGCCCAGACAGTAGAAACACCCCACAAATGACCCCATTTCAGAAAGTAGACACCCTAAGGTATTCGCTAATGGGCATAGTGAGTTCATAGAACTTTAAATTTTTTGTCACAAGTTAGCGGAAAATGATGATTTTTTTTTCTTACAAAGTCTCATATTCCACTAACTTGTGACAAAAAATAAAAACTTCCATGAACTCACTATGCCCATCACACTTGTGGGGTATTTATACTGCCCATGGTCACTTGTGGGGTATTTATACTGCCCTGGCATTTTAGGGGACCTAAAACGTGAGAAGAATTCTGGAATCCAAATGCGTAAAAAATCCCCTGTGAAATCGTAAAGATACTCTTTGGAATTTGGGCCCCTTTGCCCACCTAGGCTGCAAAAAAGTGTCACACATGTGGTATCGCTGTATTCAAGATAAGTAGGGCAATGTATTTTGGTGTGTATTTTTACATATTCCCATGCTGGGTGACAGAAGTATCACTCTAAAAGTCAACTTTTCAAATTTTTTTGGATTTAAGGAAATCTCGCGTCTTGCGAGATGACGCGCCGGCGCATCAAGGAGGAATGAATCGACCGCCTCCGGAATGCAATCCTGCGTTAGGCGGTCCGGAGGCGGTTAAAGGCACAGTAACAGGTCTTTGAGAGACAGAATTCGTGCTGTTTCTCAGGTGTTCAAATGCTTATGTTCAGCAGTGCAAGACAAATAAATTCTTAAAAAATTATACAATCTGATTTCCTGATTTTTTTATTTTTATTTTTATCTCAGAGTGGGAATGATGAAGTATTGAGGCAATCAGGTTTTGCAATTAAAGTATAGCTTTATTTTACATAATCTGCATCATCCATTTGCCCAGTGGTACATATCAATAACAGAATATTTCTGACCGGACCTTTCGGTCACGATGGACCTTCATCAGCGGTCACATTATCTGTGAAGTGGGTAAAGGCATTCCTGGGGCGCTGGATGCATCTTGGAGTATGGCCTATTTTAATTTCAACTTGCCAGACACATTGCCATTAAATAATGTAAAGTAATGTAGTCGATTTTTAAAACTTGTGCAATTTTGTGTATTAATAAAAAAATAAAAATTCATTTCAGATATCTGGTGACAGGCAATTATTTTTCTTAGAATGAGGACCTCCACAATTGCTGGCGTGGTACGGGTTACATGTGCCACCATTTGGTTGAGACTGAAGGCTTCAGTGCTGCCATATCCAACCTGGCAGCAGTGGCTTGATATAGCCCAGGGCTTCCAGGAGAGGGCTCAATTCCCAAATTGTATTGGGGCCCTTGACAGGAAGCACATACGGGTTAAGAAGCCACCAAATTCAGGGTCCCGATACTATAAATATAAGCAATTTTTCTCTGTAGTTTTGTTGGCCTTGGCTGACACAAACTGCAGGTTTATAATTGTAAATATTGGGTCCTATGGAAGTACTGCAGATGCTCACATCTTCAGCATTTCCAGAATGGGTTGCTGGCTTCAGTCCAACCAACTGGATGTACCACAGCCAGCAAACAGGGAAGAGGACGAGGGTTTTGCCCTTTCTACCCACCTCATGTGTCCCTTTTCTAGGCAAGGTTTGGATGCAAAGAGGTGCACTTTTAATTATCGGTAAAGTAGGGCCAGAAGGTTTGTGGAGTGCGCCTTTGGGATTTTTTCTAATAAATGGCAGGTTTTTCTTTCGCCCATCCAGCTGGCCCCAGAAAATATCAATGTGGTCATCAAAGCGTGTTTAGTGCTGCACAACTACATACACACCTTGATGAAGACGCCCAAGTCTATAGGCCTCCATCAGGAATAGACACTTTCAAACTTGGAAGATCTGAATCTGCTGGACTGAGAGTGAGGGACTTATTTTCTGAATATTTTATGTCCCCTATCGGTTCATTCCCTTTTCAGCAGTAGTACTCGACTCATGGAAGGTTGTGTTTGCCAGTATTGTTTTGTTTTTAGTTAGGGACTCGCAAGATAATGAGGACCCTTGACGTGGGTTGCGAGCTTACATATTTTGCTTGTATATATTGTTTTCAACACGGTATGTGAAATTTGTACTATCTCATTCAGAATCATTGCAAGTGGAAAATGTATCCTAAAATATATGCATGTTTTCCCATCATCATTAATAAAGTTTTATTTGGCCTCATTCTCATATAATAAAAAATTTCATTACATGTGTCATGGCGTTTACACTTCAACTGTAATGTTTGTAATTTTTGCCATATTGGTGAAAACCACACTAATATTAAGGTGTGTAACTGATAGAGGTAAAAAGTAAAAATAGTCATTGGATTTGGGTCATATTAATGTTTACTACAAATATACAATTATTAATGTTGTGTTGGTGGGACATAAAGATCATTATGCACTGTATATAATAAAGGTAACTAACAATAAAAATATTGAAAATAAAACTATCTTTATTAACATATCAAATAGTCAACTCAACTGTATTTTATTTTCTGTTTTAATAAAATACAATTAAAAAAGTTGAAAATAAAAGTTGAATTAACATAACTCCCAGATGGCGAGGGGGGAGACCTGATACTGAGGCCCAGGGTAGCTTGTTTGGCCCTGTTGGGAGGGGGGCCTGAGTACTGGGATGGCCCAGCTTGGGAGGAGGAGGGAACATGCTGGTCATATGACACCACCCTGATACTAGGGCCCATATGAGCGCATAGGTGGGCCATACTGATCCCTGGGAGGATTAAATTGTGGGGGACCCTGTGAGGGCTGGATATTTGGCATTGGCCGGGGGCCAAACATGTGCCCATGGAGGCGCAAAGTTTTGAGGGCAGAAAACATTTCTGTAGGGTCGTGGGTGGGAGTGGCTGCCTCCAGAACAATTTCGAGAGCCGATCTTGTTCTCAACAATCGTTCTGGAGGCAGCTGGTGCATATACTGGGCCAGACTCCTGATGCAGCTAGAGGCCTGGATGTTGAGGTGCTGGGTCCTGGCAAACTCTCCATCTGCGCAGCCCCAGAGATAGTGTCTTCCTCACAGGCACTTGATAGCTGTGGGGCAGACTCCTCCCCTTCCTCATCTAGGTTGTCCTCCGTTCTAAAAAAAAACAAAAAAACATACAACATTACTATATGAACACTATTTTAGGATTCAAAATATGAATGTCACATCTTACTATCATCAGCAAAATACATTTATCACTTAGTACTACATGAACTAAACGACATATTACATATTTATCAACATTAGGTAAATTAGAAGTGTCATAGCTGCCCATAGCAACAATTCATAATCCACTTGTCATGTTGTTCATCTACTTTTGTTAATGAAAGGAGTAATCGGAATGGTTGCTATGGGCAACTATGACATTTAACATTTAACTATTCTTACCAATCACAGTACCTACATAGTCTACATACAGTGTGTATCACTAAACATGTAGTGGTCAGTGTGTAGAATTCACTTACGGACACAGCTCCATGACATCACAGAGAAGCATTAGCTGTTCTTTAAATATATAGGGCCTTTTTGGGGGGACCCGGAACCACTCCACCCAAGCTTCTTCATTTCTTTTCAAAATTGGTTCCTACAGCTCCGCCAACAATTCTTGACCTCGTCAACTTGTAATAAAAAATTTAGGCAAACATACAATTCTCCAAATTATAATATATGACATGGCCTATATACTAGGGAGGATAACGTATCACATTGCCTATATACTAGATGGACAGCAAGGATCAAACATGTATAAATTGTCTATTTACTCTTGCGACTTTTGCCTTGGCTTTTCTCCCAGATGGTGGCAAATAGATCCTGGGTAACCTCCACCCAGGCCACATCTTTTTTTATAGTGGTCCTGGTACTCACCAGAACGTAGATCCCAGAGGCAGGGCCTGTCCTGCACAAGGACAATGAGCTTCTCCACGTCCATTGCACTCCACAATGGCTAAAAAAACCGGACCAAACTTCTCCCTCATGTGCTGCCTCAAGCCAGATGCTGAGAAACTCCTACTTCCTGTCTGATATACCTTGAGTGTTGCTAAGTTACTTACGTTAAAAATGCAACGCAGTGCATCCGGATGCAATGCATTTTTCACACAGCCCCATTCACTTCTATGGGGCCTGCGTTGCGTGAAAAACGCAGAATATAGAACATGCTGTGATTTTAACGCAACGTAGAAGTGATGCGTGAAAAAAAACGCTCATGTACACAGCCCCATTAAAATAAATGGGTCTGGATTCAGTGCGGGTGCAATGCATTCAATTCACACGCTCACACGACTTAGTGTATAGCATTATTTGGATGCACACAGTTTTTCCAAACATTTAAGCCATTTCATTGGCTCAATTGCATTAACCTCCCTGGCGGTATGATTATGTCTGGAATTTTGTACCAAAAGTGGTACAATTTTTTGCATGAAATTTGGTGTTATGTTATAAATTTATTTTATGGGCACAAATTACAGTAAAATTGCAGGCAAGGGGCACTGTACAGTAATAAAATGTCAGATCTGAGGTTATACAGTGTAATCCTCTCAGATTACAATGTATAACCTATTTTATGTGTGTGTGTCACTTTTACTGTTTATAATTTTTTGAATTTCCCGCCCAGTTCCGCCCCCATGCGCAGCTGCTGCTCGCAGGGAACGGAACCAGGAAGTAATATGCCAGCCGGCGCTCACAGCAGAGGACATCGCCGGATCGCCGGCAGAAGGTGAGGGAGGACTGCAATGTTACCCCGAGCGTGACTCGGGGTTACCGCTCCTGGCAGCGAAAATTAACCCCGAGTCATGCTCGGGAACACCGCCAGGGAGGTTAATGCAATTTTTGGGTATACCCTCGCACACCTGTAGCTGATGTTCAACATCACTGGCATGTGGTGCTTGTAGTTTTTTATGTTTCTTTTTCTCAATGCTGCCATTTGTCCACTCACTATACACTATGACTAGAGTTGAGCGAACACCTGGATGTTCGGGTTCGAGAAGTTCGGCCGAACATCCCGGAAATGTTCGGGTTCGGGATCCGAACCCGATCCGAACTTCGTCCCGAACCCGAACCCCATTGAAGTCAATGGGGACCCGAACTTTTCGGCACTAAAACGGCTGTAAAACAGCCCAGGAAAGGGCTAGAGGGCTGCAAAAGGCAGCAACATGTAGGTAAATCCCCTGCAAACAAATGTGGATAGGGAAATTAATTAAAATAAAAATTAAATAAATAAAAATTAACCAAAATCAATTGGAGAGAGGTTCCATAGCAGAGAATCTGGCTTCCCGTCACCCACCACTGGAACAGTCCATTCTCAGATATTTAGGCCCCGGCACCCAGGCAGAGGAGAGAGGTCCCGTAACAGACAATCTGGCTTCATGTCAGCAGAGAATCAGTCTTCATGTCATAGCAGAGAATCAGGCTTCACGTCACCCACCACTGTAAGAGTCCATTTTCATAAATTTAGGCCCAGCACCCAGGCAGAGGAGAGAGGTCCCGTAACAGACAATCTGGCTTCATGTCAGCAGAGAATCAGTCTTCATATCATAGCAGAGAATCTGGCTTCCCGTTACCCACCACTGGAACAGTCCATTCTCAGATATTTAGGCCCCGGCACCCAGGCAGAGGAGAGAGGTCCCGTAACAGACAATCTGGCTTCATGTCAGCAGAGAATCAGTCTTCATATCATAGCAGAGAATCAGGCTTCACGTCAGCCACCACTGCAACAGTCCATTGTCATAAATTCAGGCCCAGCACCCAGGCAGAGGAGAGAGGTCCCGTAACAGACAATCTGGCTTCATGTCAGCAGAGAATCAGTCTGCATGTCATAGCAGAGAATGAGGCTTCACGTCACCCACCACTGCAACAGTCCATTTTCATAAATTTAGGCCCAGCACCCAGGCAGAGGAGAGAGGTCCCGTAACAGAGGATCTGGCTTCATGTCACCAGAGAATCAGTCTGCATGTCATAGCAGAGAATCAGGCTTCACGTCACCCACCACTGCAACAGTCCATTTTCATAAATTTAGGCCCAGCACCCAGGCAGAGGAGAGAGGTCCCGTAACAGAGGATCTGGCTTCATGTCACCAGAGAATCAGTCTGCATGTCATAGCAGAGAATCAGGCTTCACGTCAGCCACCACTGCAACAATCCATTGGCATATATTTAGGCCTAGCACACAGGCAGAGGAGAGAGGTCCCGTAACAGACAATCTGGCTTCATGTCAGCAGAGAATCAGTCTTCATATCATAGCAGAGAATCAGGCTTCACGTCAGCCACCAATGCAACAGTCCATTGTCAGATATTTAGGCCCAGCACCCAGGCAGAGGAGAGAGGTCCCGTAACAGAGGATCTGGCTTCATGTCAGCAGAGAATCAGTCTTCATGTCATAGCAGAGAATCAGGCTTCACGTCACCCACCACTGCAACAGTCCATTTTCATAAATTTAGGCCCAGCACCCAGGCAGAGGAGAGAGGTCCCGTAACAGAGGATCTGGCTTCATGTCACCAGAGAATCAGTCTGCATGTCATAGCAGAGAATCAGGCTTCACGTCAGCCACCACTGCAACAATCCATTGGCATATATTTAGGCCTAGCACACAGGCAGAGGAGAGAGGTCCCGTAACAGACAATCTGGCTTCATGTCAGCAGAGAATCAGTCTTCATATCATAGCAGAGAATCAGGCTTCACGTCAGCCACCAATGCAACAGTCCATTGTCAGATATTTAGGCCCAGCACCCAGGCAGAGGAGAGAGGTCCCGTAACAGAGGATCTGGCTTCATGTCAGCAGAGAATCAGTCTTCATGTCATAGCAGAGAATCAGGCTTCACGTCACCCACCACTGTAAGAGTCCATTTTCATAAATTTAGGCCCAGCACCCAGGCAGAGGAGAGAGGTCCCGTAACAGACGATCTGGCTTCATGTCAGCAGAGAATCAGTCTGCATGTCATAGCAGAGAATGAGGCTTCACGTCACCCACCACTGCAACAGTCCATTTTCATAAATTTAGGCCCAGCACCCAGGCAGAGGAGAGAGGTCCCGTAACAGAGGATCTGGCTTCATGTCACCAGAGAATCAGTCTGCATGTCATAGCAGAGAATGAGGCTTCACGTCAGCCACCACTGCAACAATCCATTGGCATATATTTAGGCCTAGCACACAGGCAGAGGAGAGGTTCATTCAACTTTGGGTAGCCTTGCAATATAATGGTAAAATGAAAATAAAAATAGGATTGAATGAGGAAGTGCCCTGGAGTCCAATAATATATGGTTATGGGGAGGTAGTTAATGTCTAATCTGGACAAGGGACGGACAGGTCCTGTGGGATCCATGCCTGGTTCATTTTTATGAACGTCAGCTTGTCCACATTGGCTGTAGACAGGCGGCTGCGTTTGTCTGTAATGACGCCCCCTGCCGTGCTGAATACACGTTCAGACAAAACGCTGGCTGCCGGGCAGGCCAGCACCTCCAAGGCATAAAAGGCTAGCTCTGGCCACGTGGACAATTTAGAGACCCAGAAGTTGAATGGGGCCGAACCATCAGTCAGTACGTGGAGGGGTGTGCACACGTACTGTTCCACCATGTTAGTGAAATGTTGCCTCCTGCTAACACGTTGCGTATCAGGTGGTGGTGCAGTTAGCTGTGGCGTGTTGACAAAAGTTTTCCACATCTCTGCCATGCTAACCCTGCCCTCAGAGGAGCTGGCCGTGACACAGCTGCCTTGGCGACCTCTTGCTCCTCCTCTGCCTTGGCCTTGGGCTTCCACTTGTTCCCCTGTGACATTTGGGAATGCTCTCAGTAGCGCGTCTACCAACGTGCGCTTGTACTCGCGCATCTTCCTATCACGCTCCAGTGCAGGAAGTAAGGTGGGCACATTGTCTTTGTAGCGTGGATCCAGCAGGGTGGCAACCCAGTAGTCCGCACAGGTTAAAATGTGGGCAACTCTGCTGTCGTTGCGCAGGCACTGCAGCATGTAGTCGCTCATGTGTGCCAGGCTGCCCAGGGGTAAGGACAAGCTGTCCTCTGTGGGAGGCGTATCGTCATCGTCCTGCCTTTCCCCCCAGCCACGCACCAGTGATGGACCCGAGCTGCGTTGGGTGCCACCCCGCTGTGACCATGCTTCATCCTCATCCTCCTCCACCTCCTCCTCATCCTCGTCCTCCTCGTCCTCCAGTAGTGGGCCCTGGCTGGCCACATTTGTACCTGGCCTCTGCTGTTGCCAAAAACCTCCCTCTGAGTCACTTCGAAGAGACTGGCCTGAAAGTGCTAAAAATGACCCCTCTTCCTCCTCCTCCTCCTCCTCCTCCTGGGCCACCTCCTCTTCCATCATCGCCCTAAGTGTTTTCTCAAGGAGACATAGAAGTGGTATTGTAACGCTGATAACGGTGTCATCGCCACTGGCCATGTTGGTGGAGTACTCGAAACAGCGCAACAGGGCACACAGGTCTCGCATGGAGGCCCAGTCATTGGTGGTGAAGTGGTGCTGTTCTGTAGTGCGACTGACCCGTGCGTGCTGCAGCTGAAACTCCACTATGGCCTGCTGCTGCTCGCACAGTCTGTCCAGCATGTGCAAGGTGGAGTTCCACCTGGTGGGCACGTCGCATATGAGGCGGTGAGCGGGAAGGCCGAAGTTACGCTGTAGCGCAGACAGGCGAGCAGCGGCAGGATGTGAACGCCGGAAGCGCGAACAGACGGCCCGCACTTTATGCAGCAGCTCTGACATGTCGGGGTAGTTGTGAATGAACTTCTGCACCACCAAATTCAGCACATGCGCCAAGCAAGGGATGTGCGTCAAATTGGCTAGTCCCAGAGCTGCAACGAGATTTCGCCCATTATCACACACCACCAGGCCGGGCTTGAGGCTCACCGGCAGCAACCACTCGTCGGTCTGTTGTTCAATACCCCGCCACAACTCCTGTGCGGTGTGGGGCCTGTCCCCCAAACATATGAGTTTCAGAATGGCCTGCTGACGTTTACCCCGGGCTGTGCTGAAGTTGGTGGTGAAGGTGTGTGGCTGACTGGATGAGCAGGTGGAAGAAGAGGAGGAGGAAGCCGAGAAGGAGGAGGTGGCAACAGGAGGCAAAGAATGTTGCCCTGCGATCCTTGGCGGCGGAAGGACGTGCGCCAAACAGCTCTCCGCCTGGGGCCCAGCTGCCACTACATTTACCCAGTGTGCAGTTAGGGAGATATAGCGTCCCTGGCCGTGCTTACTGGTCCACGTATCTGTGGTTAGGTGGACCTTGCTACAGATGGCGTTGCGCAGTGCACACTTGATTTTATCGGATACTTGGTTGTGCAGGGAAGGCACGGCTCTCTTGGAGAAGTAGTGCCGGCTGGGAACAACATACTGTGGGACAGCAAGCGACATGAGCTGTTTGAAGCTGTCTGTGTCCACCAGCCTAAATGACAGCATTTCATAGGCCAGTAGTTTAGAAATGCTGGCATTCAGGGCCAGGGATCGAGGGTGGCTAGGTGGGAATTTACGCTTTCTATCAAATGTTTGTGAGATGGAGAGCTGAACGCTGGCGTGTGACATGGTTGAGACGCTTGGTGACGGAGGTGGTGGTGGTGGTGTTGGTGGTACATCCCCTGTTTGCTGGGCGGCAGGTGCCAACGTTCCTCCAGAGGCGGAGGAAGAGGCCGAGGCGGCAGCAGCAGAATAGGCCGAGGCGGCAGCAGCAGAAGAGGTAGCAGGGGGAGCCTGAGTGACTTCCTTGGTTTTAAGGTGTTTACTCCACTGCAGTTCATGCTTTGCATGCAGGTGCCTGGTCATGCAGGTTGTGCTCAGGTTCAGAACGTTAATGCCTCGCTTCAGGCTCTGATGGCACAGCGTGCAAACCACTCGGGTCTTGTCGTCAGCACATTGTTTGAAGAAGTGCCATGCCAGGGAACTCCTTGAAGCTGCCTTTGGGGTGCTCGGTCCCAGATGGCGGCGGTCAGTAGCAGGCGGAGTCTCTTGGCGGCGGGTGTTCTGCTTTTGCCCACTGCTCCCTCTTTTGCTACGCTGTTGGCTCGGTCTCACCACTGCCTCTTCCTCCGAACTGTGAAAGTCAGTGGCACGACCTTCATTCCATGTGGGGTCTAGGACCTCATCGTCCCCTGCATCGTCTTCCACCCAGTCTTGATCCCTGACCTCCTGTTCAGTCTGCACACTGCAGAAAGACGCAGCAGTTGGCACCTGTGTTTCGTCATCATCAGAGACATGCTGAGGTGGTATTCCCATGTCCTCATCATCAGGAAACATAAGTGGTTGTGCGTCAGTGCATTCTATGTCTTTCACCGCTGGGGAAGGGCTAGGTGGATGCCCTTGGGAAACCCTGCCAGCGGAGTCTTCAAACAGCATAAGAGACTGCTGCATAACTTGAGGCTGAGACAGTTTCCCTGGTATGCATGGGGGTGATGTGACAGACTGATGGGGTTGGTTTTCAGGCGCCATCTGTGCGCTTTCTGCAGAAGACTGGGTGGGAGATAATGTGAACGTGCTGGATCCACTGTCGGCCACCCAATTGACTAATGCCTGTACCTGCTCAGGCCTTACCATCCTTAGAACGGCATTGGGCCCCACCATATATCGCTGTAAATTCTGGCGGCTACTGGGACCTGAGGTAGTTGGTACACTAGGACGTGTGGATGTGGCAGAACGGCCACGTCCTCTCCCAGCACCAGAGGGTCCACTAACACCACCACGACCATGTCCACGTCCGCGTCCCTTACTAGATGTTTTTCTCATTGTTATGGTTCACCACAACAACAAATATATTATTTGGCCCAATGTATTGTATTCAAATTCAGCGGGATATAAATTTGAGGCCTAGTATTTAGGCGCTGGGTGACCGGTATGGATTTAGTGACAGAATTAGACTTGGAAATGCACAGAAGCGTGTGTGTGAAGTTATTCTGAATGACCCTATGTGCACCTTCAATATGATCTACCCTTTTAGGGATAGATTTCAAATAGCTCTGATATAGCAGAAACGACTAAATTATGAAATTGCTAAATTGGGAATTGTATTTCAACCCAGAACAAAAAATGTGCTTTGACGGACACTAAATAACTTTCCCAGCCACAACAGGACAGCGGTAACGAGAGATTTAGCGGGATATAAATTTGAGGCCTAGTATTTAGGCGCTGGGTGACAGGTATGGGTTTAGTGACAGAATTAGATTTGGAAATGCACAGTAGCGGGTGTGTGAAGTTATTCTGAATGACCCTATGTGCACCTTGAATATTATATACCCTTTTAGGGATAGATTTCAAATAGCTCTGATATAGCAGAAACCACTAAATTATGAAATTGCTAAATTGGGAATTGTATTTCAACCCAGAACAAAAAATGTGCTTTGACGGACACTAAATATCTTGCCCAGCAACAACAGTACAGCGGTAACGAGAGATTTAGCAGGATATAAATTTGAGGCCTAGTATTTAGGCGCTGGGTGACAGGTATGGGTTTAGTGACAGAATTAGACTTGGAAATACACAGTAGCGGGTGTGTGTGAAGTTATTCTGAATGACCCAATGTGCACCTTGAATATTATATACCCTTTTAGGGATAGATTTCAAATAGCTCTGATATAGCAGAAACCACTAAATTATGAAATTGCTAAATTGGGAATTGTATTTCAACCCAGAACAAAAAATGTGCTTTGACGGACACTAAATATCTTGCCCAGCAACAACAGTACAGCGGTAACGAGAGATTTAGCAGGATATAAATTTGAGGCCTAGTATTTAGGCGCTGGGTGACAGGTATGGGTTTAGTGACAGAATTAGACTTGAAAATACACAGTAGCGGGTGTGTGTGAAGTTATTCTGAATGACCCAATGTGCACCTTGAATATTATATACCCTTTTAGGGATAGATTTCAAATAGCTCTGATATAGCAGAAACCACTAAATTATGAAATTGCTAAATTGGGAATTGTACTTCAACCCAGAACAAAAAATGTGCTTTGACGGACACTAAATATCTTTCCAAGCAACAACAGTACAGCGGTAACGAGAGATTTAGCAGGATATAAATTTGAGGCCTAGTATTTAGGCGCTGGGTGACAGGTATGGGTTTAGTGACAGAATTAGACTTGGAAATACACAGTAGCGGGTGTGTGTGAAGTTATTCTGAATGACCCAATGTGCACCTTGAATATTATATACCCTTTTAGGGATAGATTTCAAATAGCTCTGATATAGCAGAAACCACTAAATTATGAAATTGCTAAATTGGGAATTGTACTTCAACCCAGAACAAAAAATGTGCTTTGACGGACACTAAATAACTTTCCCAGCTACAACAGGACAGCGGTAACGAGAGATTTAGCGGGATATAAATTTGAGGCCTAGTATTTAGGCGCTGGGTGACAGGTATGGGTTTAGTGACAGAATTAGACTTGGAAATACACAGTAGCGGGTGTGTGTGAAGTTATTCTGAATGACCCTATGTGCACCTTCAATATGATCTACCCTTTTAGGGATAGATTTCAAATAGCTCTGATATAGCAGAAACCACTAAATTATGAAATTGCTAAATTGGGAATTGTATTTCAACCCAGAAGAAAAAATGTGCTTTGACGGACACTAAATAACTTTCCCAGCTACAACAGGACAGCGGTAACGAGAGATTTAGCAGGATATAAATTTGAGGCCTAGTATTTAGGCGCTGGGTGACAGGTATGGGTTTAGTGACAGAATTAGACTTGAAAATACACAGTAGCGGGTGTGTCTGAAGTTATTCTGAATGACCCAATGTGCACCTTGAATATTATATACCCTTTTAGGGATAGATTTCAAATAGCTCTGATATAGCAGAAACCACTAAATTATGAAATTGCTAAATTGGGAATTGTACTTCAACCCAGAACAAAAAATGTGCTTTGACGGACACTAAATATCTTTCCAAGCAACAACAGTACAGCGGTAACGAGAGATTTAGCAGGATATAAATTTGAGGCCTAGTATTTAGGCGCTGGGTGACAGGTATGGGTTTAGTGACAGAATTAGACTTGGAAATACACAGTAGCGGGTGTGTGTGAAGTTATTCTGAATGACCCAATGTGCACCTTGAATATTATATACCCTTTTAGGGATAGATTTCAAATAGCTCTGATATAGCAGAAACCACTAAATTATGAAATTGCTAAATTGGGAATTGTACTTCAACCCAGAACAAAAAATGTGCTTTGACGGACACTAAATAACTTTCCCAGCTACAACAGGACAGCGGTAACGAGAGATTTAGCGGGATATAAATTTGAGGCCTAGTATTTAGGCGCTGGGTGACAGGTATGGGTTTAGTGACAGAATTAGACTTGGAAATACACAGTAGCGGGTGTGTGTGAAGTTATTCTGAATGACCCTATGTGCACCTTCAATATGATCTACCCTTTTAGGGATAGATTTCAAATAGCTCTGATATAGCAGAAACCACTAAATTATGAAATTGCTAAATTGGGAATTGTATTTCAACCCAGAAGAAAAAATGTGCTTTGACGGACACTAAATAACTTTCCCAGCTACAACAGGACAGCGGTAACGAGAGATTTAGCAGGATATAAATTTGAGGCCTAGTATTTAGGCGCTGGGTGACAGGTATGGGTTTAGTGACAGAATTAGACTTGAAAATACACAGTAGCGGGTGTGTGTGAAGTTATTCTGAATGACCCAATGTGCACCTTGAATATTATATACCCTTTTAGGGATAGATTTCAAATAGCTCTGATATAGCAGAAACCACTAAATTATGAAATTGCTAAATTGGGAATTGTACTTCAACCCAGAACAAAAAATGTGCTTTGACGGACACTAAATATCTTTCCAAGCAACAACAGTACAGCGGTAACGAGAGATTTAGCAGGATATAAATTTGAGGCCTAGTATTTAGGCGCTGGGTGACAGGTATGGGTTTAGTGACAGAATTAGACTTGGAAATACACAGTAGCGGGTGTGTGTGAAGTTATTCTGAATGACCCAATGTGCACCTTGAATATTATATACCCTTTTAGGGATAGATTTCAAATAGCTCTGATATAGCAGAAACCACTAAATTATGAAATTGCTAAATTGGGAATTGTACTTCAACCCAGAACAAAAAATGTGCTTTGACGGACACTAAATAACTTTCCCAGCTACAACAGGACAGCGGTAACGAGAGATTTAGCGGGATATAAATTTGAGGCCTAGTATTTAGGCGCTGGGTGACAGGTATGGGTTTAGTGACAGAATTAGACTTGGAAATACACAGTAGCGGGTGTGTGTGAAGTTATTCTGAATGACCCTATGTGCACCTTCAATATGATCTACCCTTTTAGGGATAGATTTCAAATAGCTCTGATATAGCAGAAACCACTAAATTATGAAATTGCTAAATTGGGAATTGTATTTCAACCCAGAAGAAAAAATGTGCTTTGACGGACACTAAATAACTTTCCCAGCTACAACAGGACAGCGGTAACGAGAGATTTAGCAGGATATAAATTTGAGGCCTAGTATTTAGGCGCTGGGTGACAGGTATGGGTTTAGTGACAGAATTAGACTTGAAAATACACAGTAGCGGGTGTGTGTGAAGTTATTCTGAATGACCCAATGTGCACCTTGAATATTATATACCCTTTTAGGGATAGATTTCAAATAGCTCTGATATAGCAGAAACCACTAAATTATGAAATTGCTAAATTGGGAATTGTACTTCAACCCAGAACAAAAAATGTGCTTTGACGGACACTAAATAACTTTCCCAGCTACAACAGGACAGCGGTAACGAGAGATTTAGCAGGATATAAATTTGAGGCCTAGTATTTAGGCGCTGGGTGACAGGTATGGGTTTAGTGACAGAATTAGACTTGAAAATACACAGTAGCGGGTGTGTGTGAAGTTATTCTGAATGACCCAATGTGCACCTTGAATATTATATACCCTTTTAGGGATAGATTTCAAATAGCTCTGATATAGCAGAAACCACTAAATTATGAAATTGCTAAATTGGGAATTGTACTTCAACCCAGAACAAAAAATGTGCTTTGACGGACACTAAATAACTTTCCCAGCTACAACAGGACAGCGGTAACGAGAGATTTAGCGGGATATAAATTTGAGGCCTAGTATTTAGGCGCTGGGTGACCGGTATGGATTTAGTGACAGAATTAGACTGGGATATGGCCAAAAAATAACCACACTATTGCTGGTTAAATGCACTTGGTGACGGGCGCAGCTTGCCCCTGATGTAGTATATGGCCAAAAAATGAACAGACTATTGCTGGTTAAATGCACTTGGTGTCACAGCTTGACCAACCACACTACTGAGGGTTAAATGCACTTGGTGACGGGCGCAGCTTGCCCCTGATGTAGTATATGGCCAAAAAATAAACAGACTATTGCTGGTTAAATGCACTTGGTGTGACAGCTTCACCCTGATGTAGGCTTTAGCCAGAAAACAACCACACCATTGAGGGTTAAATGCACTTGGTGACAGGCGCAGCTTGCCCCTGATTTTGTATATGGCCAAAAAATGAACAGACTATTGCTGGTTAAATGCACTTGGTGTGACAGCTTCACCCTGATGTAGGCTTTAGCCAAAAAACAACCACACCATTGAGGGTTAAATGCACTTGGTGACAGGCGCAGCTTGCCCCTGATTTTGTATATGGCCAAAAAATGAACAGACTATTGCTGGTTAAATGCACTTGGTGTGACAGCTTCACCCTGATGTAGGCTTTAGCCAAAAAACAACCACACCATTGAGGGTTAAATGCACTTGGTGACAGGCGCAGCTTGCCCCTGATTTTGTATATGGCCAAAAAATGAACAGACTATTGCTGGTTAAATGCACTTGGTGTGACAGCTTCACCCTGATGTAGGCTTTAGCCAAAAAACAACCACACCATTGAGGGTTAAATGCACTTGGTGACAGGCGCAGCTTGCCCCTGATTTTGTATATGGCCAAAAAATGAACAGACTATTGCTGGTTAAATGCACTTGGTGTGACAGCTTCACCCTGATGTAGGCTTTAGCCAAAAAACAACCACACCATTGAGGGTTAAATGCACTTGGTCGCAGCTTGTGCTGGCGCACCACAAGACACAAAATGGCCGCCGATCACCCCAGAAAAATGTGACTGACAAACGGTCTGGGCAGCCTAAAAACAGTGAGCAATTGAGGATCAGCAGCTCAATGATCCACAGCTGCAGATCGATCAGTTAATCAAGTCCTTTGGAGGAGTTAATCTGCCTAATCTCGCCCTACTGTCGCAGCCGCAACCTCTCCCTACGCTAATCAGAGCAGAGTGACGGGCGGCGCTATGTGACTCCAGCTTAAATAGAGGCTGGGTCACATGGTGCTCTGGCCAATCACAGCCATGCCAATAGTAGGCATGGCTGTGATGGCCTCTTGGGGCAAGTAGTATGACGCTTGTTGATTGGCTGCTTTGCAGCCTTTCAAAAAGCGCCAAGAAAGCGTCACAAAAGCGCGAAGAAAGCGACGAACACCGAACCCGAACCCGGACTTTTACGAAAATGTCCGGGTTCGGGTCCGTGTCACGGACACCCCAAAATTCGGTACGAACCCGAACTATACAGTTCGAGTTCGCTCATCCCTAACTATGACCACAGCATCATGCTGATGGTTCACAAAGTTCGCAGTTTTAGAAATCAATCAGCCAATAATCTTCTCTTTTTGCAACTGGGGTGAATCACCCCTTTTACCCATGACAGCAAAAAGGAATATGTGTGCAAACAGCCTATAACACACCTTATACACCCACCAAGCCAGCTCATGACATGTGACTTCCTTCATGAGCTACTTGCTGGCGATGTCAAAAGTAAGAAGTGGTCATAACTGTGAATCCTCAAAACATGGATACTGGCCATGTGCATTCCACATTTTTCCATTCCACACATCTTATGTTAAAAAGAACTATTCTTGTCAGCAAAATGAACAAGAACAGGACATGTTCTATCTTTTTTGTGGTACAGTAGAATGGACACATGGATGAGGACAGCATATGCTGTGCTGTCCACATTTTTTGCAGCCCCATTGAAATGAATAGGTCAGCATCCAATCAGTAAACAATGCGGATCGGATGCTGACCAAAAATACGGTCATGTACATGGGGCCTTATGCTTCTAGCTCTGACTATGATGCTAGTTGTGCCTATTCCACTAGATTGGGCTACACTATTAGTTTAGCCAATGCTGCCTTAGAACCTAGATCCATTGTACTTTTTGAAGGGGACTACACCCCTGATATCCATATGTGATGTATTCTTGTATATTCAATTAAACTGCAATAATTTGTAAAAGAAACCTTGCACATCTTATCAATGCTAGTGATATTAGTTGACATTTGTAGCATGTACACGATGTACATTGTACATGTCCTGTGAATATTGGTGAGGAAAACCATGACGGAAGAAAAGATGGAGGATCGTATGACACTGGGAGGAGGTTGGCTAGAGGGTTTGACAGTTAGTGGGCAGTAGGTAGGCAGGTTCCTTAAACTTAGAAGGAAAAAAAGCCATTCTGTTCCCAGCTAGGCTTGTGAAATGATGTCCTGTGACAGTGTCTGACAAGCGCAAATTTTTTACGTAAATTTGTTTTCCCTTAGTCCTTATAGCAGCACAAGTGGGGAGTTCTCCCCTGTGAAACTAATAGGACAGGTGGAATTTTTTATGACAATTTTTTTTCCTACCAAGCACTAATTAAATAATTTGTAGAAAATACACCCCTATAAAAGGCAGACTGCCCATAATTCAGTGCTTTATATCAAGTAGAAACAAAACAAGGGTGGGAAATTTGTGTGCTGCTGTTAGGACTAAGGAAAAACAAATTTAAGTAAAAAATTAACGCTTCCCTTACGTCCTAACCAGCAGCACAAGTGGGGACCTAGCAAGCAACACAAACAAATTGGGAGGGCCTCTTCCACAGCACAAATGTGTTCAAGTGGAACTAGATTCTTTTCCGCAAAGGAGGTCGATATTGCCCTCGTGGAGTGGGCGGTGACAAAGGATGGAGGAGCCAAGCCTTGGGATAAAAAGGCTTCCCGGATTGCCTAAAGTTTGCAGTCCTGTTCAGGTAGATTTTTAGATTCCTGGAAATGTCCAAGGAGTGAAGGGCTTCCTCTTCAGGAGATGATGGAGTAGGACATAGGACCGGCAAGGAGATGGTTTGATTTTGGTTACCGAATGAGGGAACCTTAGGCCGATGTTATGGCCAGTAAAATGTGACCTTTAAGGACAGAAACCTAAGGTCTACATTCTCTAAGGGTTCAACGGGGGGTGAGGATAGCCCCTTTAGAACAATGGATAAATCCCATTCAGGGATAGGTCTCAGGATTCTAGGTTTTAATCTTTCGGCTCACTTGAGGAACCTCCTGAGTAGGGGGTCTTGAGATAATGGTCTACCTAAAGAGGCAGAGAGAGCACTGATGTGAACTCTGAGAGTAGACAGGCTTAGACCCTTGTCCAGGTCGTCCTGCAGGAATTGTAAAATAGCTGAAAGAGGAGGATCTGAGGGTACTACCTCTTTAACAGCACACCACTGAAGAAAGATTTTGTGAATTCTTGAGTACGCCTTGTTTGTAGACTCCGCTCTGTAAAATAGTTCTCAAGACCTCCGCAGAAAGCCCTATAGCTTCTAGTAGGGGCCTGTCAATCTCCAGGCTGTCAGATTGAGTTTCCTCAGATCTAGGCAGGGGCCTGTGTCCTGATACACAAGGTCCTGCATTAGGGGAAGTCTCCAATATGTGCCCTGACTCATCTTCATGAGCTGGGTGAACCAAGACCTCTTCGGCCAGAATGGTATTATTGCAATGACCGGGGTCTGGTCTTGTCTGATTTTCATCAATACCCTTGGTATCAAGGAAAGTGGAGGGAATATGTATGCCAGCCTGAACCTCCATGGAATGGACAGAGCGTCTATCGCCAGAGGGTTGTCCTCCTTGTAGAGGGAGCAGAACTTGTCCACCTTCGCGTTCAACCGGGTCGCCATCAAGTCGATCTCCAGAGTGCCCCAACATAGAGTGATCTGGGAGAAGATGTCTCTGTTCAGTGACCATTCGCCTGGAACTGGTAGACCCTGACTGAGTCGATCCGCAACTATGTTGAGATCTGCCCTGATGTGAACCGCGGAAAGGTGTGATAGACTGAGCTCTGCCCAAGAGAGAATTAGACCAACTTCTTGGAGAAGAGGTTGAGATCTCGTACCTCCCTGTCTGTTGATGTAAGCGACCAGAGTCGTGCTGTCCGAACGGACTCTCACCGCCTTTCCGCGGATAAGAGGAGCAAAATAATAAAGAGCTAGACGTACGGCTCCTAGTTCTCTCATATTGGACGAGAGAAGCCTCTCCTGTGGAGTCCAGATACCTTGTACTGGACTGTCTTCCAGATGGGCTCCCCAACCTAGAAGGGAGGCGTCTGTGGTCAACGTGATCCAACGAGGTTGAATCAAGGACCTCCCATCTGATAGGTTCTTCCACCATTTGAGTGAGGACCGGACTTTGACAGACAGGGAGTGAGTCTTGTCCAACCCCTTTGGGTTGTGGTTCCAGACTGCTAACACTTCTTCTTGAAGTGGACGGAGGTGCCAAAGGGCCCAAGGAACTGTTTCTGCAGATGCTGACATGTGGCCCAACATTTTCATAAGTGTTCTGATGGACACCTGACGAGAGAGAGAGTCATTGCTTGAGAATCCACTATAAACCCCAGGAATACCCGGGAAGTGGAAGGCAGGATCTGGGACTTTTCCCAGTTTATTAACCAGCCTAACCGCTGAAGAGTCTGAAAAGCCAGATGAAGATGCGTTTGAAGAACGTCTACAGAGGCAGCTTTTAAAAGCCAGTCGTCTAGATATGGCACGATTTCTAGCCCTTGAAGCCTGAGTTTGGCAACAACCGGAGCCACAACCTTGGTAAAGGTGTGGGGGGCTGAAGAGATGCCAAGGGGTAGAACAGCAAACTGGTAATGCTTTACCACACCCTTTATGGAGACCGCAACTCTTAGGAACTTTCAGTGAGTTGGATGAATAGGGACATGAAGATAAGCATCTTTTAGATCTATGGTGACCATGAGGTCTCCGGGATTTAAAATATTGATTAAGGAGCGGATGGTCTCCATTCTGAAGCTCTTCTGCCTTATGAAGCGGTTTAGGTAGTGTAGATCTATAATCATGCGCCAGTCTCCAGAAGGCTTTGGGACTAGAAATATGGGGGAATACACCCCTCGCCCTCGTTCGTGGGAGGGAACCTCCTCTAGGGCTTTTTTGTGAAGGTAAAGGAGGACCGCGTCCTCCAGGATCTTTTGTTTGATTTGGGGTAAAGGCCGGGTTAACACAAATTTCTCCTGAGGGGGAGACACGAAATCTACTGACGCGGAAGCTGCCACAGCGGAGTAATTGCGCCTTAGGGTGCATTCGACCCTTCGGTCTAACGGGTCCTGGAGATTACTACCGTCATCTTACGGGACTTAGGGTCCTTTTGGACAATTTAGATATCCCCATGTCAACCTTTGGAGGCGGTACCCAAAGGTCGGACTCCGATTCCTGGAGGGGGAACATGAGTTAAAACCTCTTGTTGAGGACTGGACCCTTCTCCGGATGTTTCCATTCAGTAAGCATGAAACCGCTTAAGGTTTTCATCCACTTTGAAGGTTCTTAACCCCCTAGAGGTGGACAGCGGAGCTTCCCCTTGCTCAACATCACGATCCCTTGACCGGATGGAGCGTAAAAGCCTTTGGGTTTTTTCGGCTGGAAACAGGAACAGAGAGTCTTTGCCGTCCGAGGAAGAGGAAGAATGGTCGTCCACAGAGATTGCTTCCAGCATAGGCATCGGACCCAGAGATGATGCTCTTGATCTCTTGGAGGCGAGGGCGCTCTTAATTTCGGAAATGGAATTTCCCATAAAGTCCTTCATCCACCCAAACATGTCGCTTACGGTGGGTTGCGACAGAGGAGGACGACATAACGGACACCTATTGTGCTCATAGGAGTCTGGCATTGGCATCTCACAGGAAGCACAGACTAGATGTCTCTGCTTGTGGGAGGATTTCCCACGCTGATCACCATTAGGGGACGCCATCTAGAAAGAAACTTTAAGTTTAGTAGTAGTAGCCACAGAACTGTAGCCTTAGCTCTGTGCTCAAAGTAGTAGTAGCAGCTACAGAACTGTAGCCTTAGCTCTCTGCTCAGAAGAGGAAGTACTCCTCTTGATGTGGGCTTATATAGGTGGACTAGCTCCACCTCTGACCTTAGCTCGGCCCCCCTGCCCCCGAAACTCCGTCTCACCTAACTTTTCCTGAACCCTCAATCTCTTTAAATCGTGTAGCCCCCCGAGCTCATATTGCAGAAATACCCCTGCATGTAGTACAAGAAACCCGGCGAGAGAACCGGAAGTCGTCGATGACGACAGCATCGCAGCAACAAGGCCAAGTCCCACTGACACCTCCATATTTGTGTCGATCTGATTCCCGTACCATGCCCTTATCTGGCTCCTCCACATCCTCACATCCTGAACAGAAGCAGGGCAGATTGTATCTCCCGTTCCCCCTCTCTCCCTTCATATTTGTAAAGTGGAGTGTTATCATGCGGTGTTATAGCTGATCAGCCTGGGTGAGAGTAGCCACTGTACTATTGCACTGCTTGATCTGCGATGTTCCAACTCACTGGATTTTTTTTTTTACCTCGCTTGCTTATGTAATGACAGGTGTATCCTTATCATCTCAAACCAAAATGGAGGAATGTTTTCCTGTTGCAGAAAGGGAGGTCAAATTGCTTTATTACATCAATACATTATATACCCAGCTTACCACAGCTTTCGGTGAGCTGATGTCTGTTGCCTGCATGTCAGACCAGGAGGCCTCACTTCGACCTCTGCTTAGTCACTTACCTCTTGCCATCTCCGCTACCTTAAGCAGCACCATGATGGAACCTTTTTTTTCATGTGCCATGCTAGACTGACACACATCAGCAAACGGACATCCAGGTTCAGACCTACCTGGGCTTTGACCTCTCTCTGGTGCATACCATTTTCCCTGATCCCATGGACTTCTGGGCAGGCAGATTGGAACAGTGGCTGGAACTGGCCCAGTATGATCTCTCCGTACGCTAGTCCAAGAGACAGTTTTCAGAATGGCATGTGACGTCGTTATCTTCCTCTAGTGCATAAAACATACATTTTGTGAAAATGAAAGAGGCATGGATCCATGAGGATTTTCACACACCTCCAGCAGAGACTGATGAATAGATCTGACAGTGCCCCATTATGCCACTGCTGCTGCCGCCGTCCCACTGCAGCTGCTTCTCCCTGTTGGTATTCCCCCCACTGCCACTTCCATTACCCCTCCTGTCACTAGCATTAGAGCTACACAGCTGGCACGACTACAACTACTACCGACACACAGCCGCACACAGGTCCAATGCCTTGTCTGTTCAATGTTGTACTGCTACTGATGACACTATTATTGCTGCCAATTATCACTCCTACACAGCTTTCCCTTTTTACATCCATACTATACTGCTACTGCTTGAAAATAAAAAGGACAATTTTTCCAGGCTTGTTCAACTTCAAAACAAGCCACTGTTTCTTCTATTTACACTTGTGTGTGCATAAATAGTAGTAGGTCCCCGTTAATGCATACTTTTTGGATGTTTGTGCAGAACAAGACACTGTTTCTGTGGACATTATCTCTTGTAAGTATAAATAGGGGCATGGATCTGCCCCAGTTAAGTTATAATTTTTGTACATGCATGCAGAACAAGCAACTCTTTCTTCTCACATTAACATGTGTGTGTATAAACAGGGATCGGACTCCGTTATGGCATGATGTTTGGACGCTTGGTCCCAACAAGCCACAGTTTTTTCTGAAAACACTGTGTGTGCTTAAGCACGATATGACCCCAATAAAGGGCAATTTTTGGAAGGTTTTATGTGAAAAAGCTAAATACATGAAATGGAGCAGTGTGTTTTTAAAAAAGCTGTTTCTTAACACCGTCAACCAAGCTGTAGCTGTTATTGCCTTTAAAAAGCTTAAAAGGGTGGAGGAGAAACATAAAATTCATAAAAAAAGGTCCTATAGAACTTCAGAGTGCCATATATCAACTTTCAGGCCAGTTGGAACATAATTCATCTGTCTAGATTTTACTGGCGTACATACAGGGGTCGCAAGGGTCGCAGTTGCGACCGGGCCCGGCACTCCAGAGGGCCCGGCTGCCTGTGGAGCGCTCTGATGGGGCCCAGCATGAATTACAGTGGCAATTTTGGGCTCCATCAGAGCGCTCCATGCCTCCATTACATGTATAATATGGGGGGGGGGGGAGCGCCCACTTACTCACTCCCGGCCAGGCAGTTCCGTTTCCATAGTGAAGGAGGGAAACCTCTCTCCTCCCTGCTTCACTGATCTTCAGAGCTCAGGAGCTCCCCCTGCTGGCCCCACATCGCGCTGCTGGCTGTGGGAGGAGACCTGAAAGCCCGACAATCTGCCTCCTGTCATCAGGGAAGAAGTATGTGTTTTTTTTTTCTAACACTGCAGACTGGGGGCAGGGGGCGGGGGGGGGGGGTTGATTGGCACAACTAGAGTGAGGGGGCACAAAAGTGGGCATCTCTACTGAGGGGCACCTAATCTGCCATACCTAATTTGAGGGGGCACCTAATCTGACATAACTACTGTGAGGGGGGCACATATGAAGGCATAACTACTGTGAGGGGGCACGTAATCTGGCATAACCACAGTAGTTATGGCAGATTATGTGCCCCTTCACAGTATTTATGCCCAGTTATGTGCCCCCTCAGAGTGGTTGTGCTAGATTATGTGCCCCTCACATTAGATATGCCCACATATGTGCCCCTATCTAATGTGAGGGGCACATAATCTAGCACAACCACTCTGAGGGGGCACATAACTGGGCATAAATACTGTGATGGGGCACATAATCTGCCATAACTACTGTTAGGGGCACATAATCTGGCCTTCCTACTGTGAGGGGCATATAATCTGGCATTACTACCGTGAGGGGACACGTAATTGAGGGGGCACATATCTGGGCATATCTACTTTGAGGGGCACATAACCGGGCATAAATACTTTGAAGGGGCACATAATCTGGCATTACTACTGTGAGGGGACACATAATCTGGCATAACCACTCTGAGGGGGCACATATCTGGTCATATCTACTTTGAGGGGGCACATAACTGGGCATACATACTGTGAAGGGGCACATACTCTTGCATTACTACTGTGAGGGGCACATAATCTGGCATTACTACTGTGAGGGGGCACATAATCTGGCATAACTACTGTGAGGGGGCACATAATCTGGCATTACTAATGTGAGGGGACACATAATCTGGCATAACTGCTCTGAGGGGGCACATCTGGGCATATCTACTTTGAGGGGGCACATAACTGGACATAAATACTGTGAAGGGGCACATAATCTGCCATAACTACTGTGAGGGGCACATAATCTGGCATTACTACTGTGAGGGGCACATAATCTGGCATTACTACTGTGAGGGGGCACATAATCTGGCATTACTACTGTGAGGGGGCACATAATCTGGCATTACTACTGTGAGGGGACACATAATCTGGGCATTACTACTGTGAGGGGGCACATATTTGGCATTACTACTTGAGGGGACACATAATCTGGCATTACTACTGTGAAGGAGGCACATATCTGGGCATAACTACTGTAAGGGGACACATATTTGGCATAACTACTATGATGGGGCACATATCTGCACATAACTACTGTGAGGGGCCACAAGGTGGTCATTAGTACTGTGTGGTTGCACTTAGGGGACATGCCATAAATTACCCTGCTATACATTGGCATGGCTCAGTCTTACAGGCCAGCACAGTGCCCCCTGCTGGTGATTTCACAGGGGCAGTCACCATTCCTTCCTTATGTGATTATTCTTTTTTTCTCACCACAGGGACCTTGTTCTGGATCCTAGCGGACATCACGCCGACGCAAGTGACACCCTGGATGAGGTAGGACCAGATTTTATTATGACTGGGTGAGTGTATCCATGCATTGGGCTTAGGGCTCTTTCACACGAGCGGATCCCATGCGGGTAATCTGCTGCATGAAAGAGAGCCAAGCCCCGTTCCGGACAGCAGAGACATGGAGCATTAACATAATTGATAATGCTCCGTGCCTCTCTGTGATCTTTTTACTACAAGATCACAGTGAGATAAAGTTGTCACCGTGATTTTGTAGTAAAAATATCACAGTCAATCATGTTACTGCTCCGCGTCTCTGCTGTCCAGAATGGGGCTTGGCACTCATTCACTCAGCGAATTAGCCGCATGGAAAGAGCCCTTAGTAAGAAAATCGGCCGCTTCTTTGTAAAAATGTTTGCACTGTGGCCCATAACACTCTAGTTACACCACTGGTAGGGGAGGTAGTGGGGGGGGTGGGGGGTATAGGCAGGTTGGGAGGGGGCCCCATGGATCAGTTTCGCAACGGGGCCCCATGGATTGTGTGTACGCCACTGCTAGAATTGATTCAGCATGAATCAGACACAAAATACATTTCAAGAAGTTCCCTCATCTCTAATACACTACTCACATTGGATTTCGGATGAAATTCGTGGAAAACGTGCTACAGTGATATTATATCATGAAAGTAGGGCATTTAAGTAGAAGCATGCAATGGTGATTTCCTCATATTATTGAAACAAAAGCCAACAACAGTGGTGGGTATACCCCCACAAAAATGTCAATGTCTCAAAAATTTGTCATGTGACCTTGAGCATCAATTACAGCTTGACAACTACATCTCATGCTGTTCACAAGTCGACTTATTGTCTGCTGAGGCATGGCATCCCACTCTTCTTGAAGGGCGACCCTCAGGTCATTGAGGTTCTGGGGTATAGAGTTATGAGCCTCTACATAGCGACTAGGCTGATTAAATAGGTTTTCAATGGAATTCAGTTCTGGAGAAAGTGCTGGCCACTCCATTTGAGGTACCCCAGTCTCAAGCAGCCATTCCCTAATGATGCAACCTTGATGAGCTGGCCAGTTGTCGCCTATGAAGATGAAATTAGGCCTGTGTTGTTCATACATAGGCACAATGATTGGATTAATGATGTTATTCAAGTAGTATGGGCTTGTCACTGTACCATTCACAAAGTGTAGGGCAGTGCTGTATTGACTAGACACACCTACCCACACTGTAACTCGACCACCACCAAAGGTTGATACATAGTGCTCTCCTTGATGTCTCCAACATTGTTGGCGGCCATCATTTCTTCTCAGCGTGAATCGACTTTCATCAGTGAACAGCATTGAAGCCCACTGGTCCCTCGTCCAACCTAGATGCTCCCTGGCCCATGCAAGACGATGACGCCTGTGGTCAGATACCCTTGCAAGTCGTCTAGCACGCAGACCACACTGATGTAAATGGTTTCAAATGGTCTGACCTGACACTTGGGTGCCTCTCACCTCCCTTAAATGTACTTGGAGTTGTGTGGCATTCATCATCCGATTCCGCAGGGCATTTTTCACAATGAAGCGGTCATCAGTGTGGGATGTTGCCAAAGGAAATCCACTATGATGACCTGGCATGTTGTCGTCCATGAAAATGAAATTAGGCCTGTGTTGTTCATGCAGAGGCACAATGACTGGATTAATGATGTTATACAAGTAGTACAGGCTTGTCACTGTACCATTCACAAAGTGTAAGGCAGTTCTGCATAGACTAGACACACCTGCTCACACTGTAACACCATCACCACCAAAGGTTGATGCATATTGTAGCGCTCTCTTTGACGTCTCCAACATTGTTGGCGGCCATCATTTCTGCTCAGCGTGATTCAACTTTCATCAGCGAAGTGGTCATCAGTGTGGGATATGGCCAAAGGACATCTACTTCTAAGCCTTTATGTGACTCTTCCAGTCTCTCTGTATCTCTGTTGCAACCTGCTGATGACACTCTGACACTCTAAGCTCAGTGGCCACTTCCATCTGAGAACATTCTGCTTGAAGCCTTGCAATGGTGAGGTACTGTTGATCAATTGTTAGGTGTCGTCTTGGTCTCATGATGTCAAAATGTGAACAGCATGATGAGGAGGACTGTTTAAATACCAATTCTAATTGAGACAGGAAATGTATTGGGTTTTCATGGATCAAGCATCTGTACTGAAGTACTGAAACATTGAACAGTTGGACATGTACATTCAAAAGTTTAGAGAAGGTCACATTCAGTTCACCTGTAAAAGTTAGAGTGCATTATAGATTCATCCTGAAATTTTACCAACAAGCCAAATAACCCTAATTTTTTGTGAGTAGTGTATAAATAAATATATATATTATGATTTAACAGGTTACTATTACATACATTGGACGTGCCATTTTAACAGTCAGTGGGGGACATTTATCAAGACTGGTGCATCCATATGCTAGTCTTGATCTCCCTCCACTGGTGTGAGATGCGCCAAATTTATTAAGAGACAGATACCGCTAACAAATCAGGTGCATCTCTGCGCTGCCATGCACTAGAAATTGAAGTCTATGCAAGCTACAGGCTGGTTTCAACTTCAGCTATAACTTCCTCCACTTTCTGGCAAAAGTTATAGTAAATGCGGCGGGCGGCGAGAACCCCCGTCCCTTCTACTAAGTCCCTCCCATTTTTCTATAATGTGCATCTTTTTTAAGCCACAGTCGTGGCATAAAAGGGCTTATTAAATGTCCCTCAGTAAGTACAATTATTGGCTTGATAAACCAGAAATCAACACATCTGCTTCCTTGAAGATTAGGCTTTCCAATGGAACAGAACAACTCATTCTGTTTTTCTAGTTTTTGTCCTGGTGTATGGCACAGCTATTAGTTCTTTAGTCGTTACTCCACACAATACATGACTGCCATATGGAAGACCAGAAAGTTAGAGATTATGACAGAATCTCAACATAGAAAACTAAAAAAACAGACAGATGCAAATTTGTGGGTGGAATCCAAGACAATTATAGAGGTTTTAAAGAAATAATACCACAAATACATATATACTACTATATGGAAGTATCACCTCTATAGGCTTGCCAGTTACAAATTCTCTTAAGAGGCAGCAGGCGCAGAATGTGAGAAGCACTATTATCTGTAATCACAGGGACAACTGAATGAGAGAGGAACGACTGTAGCAATTGTTTGTCCTACAATCACTTTGCATTGCACGATTCTGGCATAACATTGTGTCACAAAGTAAGCCAACCAATAGTTTGTATTGGACTAGACAAAAGTGCCCATCCCTGCACCAGATTTATCATCCAGCCTGAGCCCCTGTGATAAATCTGGTGCAGGTCTAGGCAGTCGGTCTAAGGCTACTTTCACACTTGCGGCAGAGTGCCCCGGCAAGCAGTTCCGTCGCAAAGTGATCCGGCAAAACGTATGCCAACTGATGGCATTTGTAAGACTGAGCAGGATCCTGATCAGTCTTAAAAATGCCTGATCAGTCAGAAAAATGCATTGAAATGCCGGATCCGTCTTTCCAGTGTTATCTGGCAAAACGGATCCAGCATTTTTTTTCACCTTTTTTTTGGTCTGTGCATGCGCTCCAGCATGCGGATCCAGCATTCTGGTATTTTAAATGCCGGATCCAGCACTGATACATTCCTATGAAAAAAAAAGCCAGATCCGGCATTCAGGCAAGTCTTCATTTTTTTGGGCCCGAGATAAAACCATAGCATGCTGCGGTTTTATCTTTTGCCTGATCAGTCAAAATGACTGAACTGAAGACATCCTGATGCATCCTGAACGGAATAGGCTCCGTTCAGAATGCATAGGGATAGTGCTAGTGTGAAAGTGCCCTAAGCTTACACCATCTTCAGGATTGTTGTAGAAATATTAATAGTTGTAATCATCTCGCATCAAAGTTTGTGTGAGGAAAGATTTAAATCCCCCTTCCATCAGGCGCAGTCAGAGACAGACCCAGGTGCTACCATCTTGATTGAATTCTGAGCAACTCTTCCCGCCCCGCTCAGTCTGCGTCCTTTATTTACTAACAAAAGGTGTAAAAGGGGCTGGCCCAAGACAAGGATACAGGAAGTGATGACATATCAAAGGACAGGGAGGGGCAACCAATGTGGCTGGCCAGACAATGCACACACCCTATCCCTGTATAAGGAAGGATAAGTCATGCCCATTACCCGACCAGCCAGGTGGCCGCCCACCCCCCATCACTGTCAGCATGGACTTCATTCAACACTGCTCTAAAGTGATCAGTATCTAATAAAGATCATTCTACTGGTTCTCATAGGTTTGAGATTATCTGCAAGGCATTGCTACGGCTATTGTCAGTATACGGTACGAGTATACCGACAAGGCAGATATGCATGTCTTAAAAGCAGATATGTATCCAGAAAGGGATAGCGAAGCCGCAGCAGAGGTATAATGTGTATCTCTCATTATGCAGACTTTACTTCTCTAATGTGTATAGACATTTGAAGGGAAGAAGCCCAGTGCTTGCACTTAGTGCTCACAAACCGGCAAACGCCCCCCTACACACTGAGAACACGTCTCCAAGCCCATGAGAAGGTTTTCGTACTGACGGTTTTACCACTGGTCCCGATTCAGCCAAAGTACCCTCTGCTAAATCCGACACAGGGAGACAGATGACAATCTATAAAAACTCACACACATCCTAAAGTAAAATGTCCGCATAATAAAATTTCCACAACAGTATTATTAAATCTGGTCATATGTCTCTTCAGGTGGTGTATAAAAAACAAACAAAAAAAAACTGCCGTTAAAAACAGATACACTGTCAGTTTTTTTTATGGCCATTTCGCATCAGTGTGTGCATCTACTGTATTTCCTGGCCGTCTATCTGTTTTTAATGGCTATTTTGCATCCATTTTCAATGAAACGGCTATTAAAAGTGTCTGAATGTCATAGTCTTTTTTAATACCAACCCCTGTAGTACCCTCAGTATACATAATGCTCCCTGGACTTTAAATTGCCACCATAGTTCCCCCTGCTATATATAATGCCCCTCTTAGTGTCCCCCAGTAAACTGTATATAAGAACCTTCTTAGTGCCACCCAGCAGGGGCGTAGCTATAGGGGGTGCAGAGGTAGCAGTCACTACAGTGGTCAGGAGCCTGAGGGGGCCCAAAGACCCTTATGCCGTATAAGAAGACATCAGTATTATAGAAAGTATATGCTGGGAGGGCTCTGTCATAGATTTTGCCCTGGGGCCCAGAATCTTCAAGTTACACTTTTGACTGAAGTGAGGGGGCTAGGTCATGAACTTGGCATGGGGATGCTGTTTCAATTTTTGCCTCAGGTAGCAGGAAGGCTATGTGCGCCCCTGCCCTTTGCCATAAAGCACTAAGGGGAGGGGTGTTGCTAGCACAGAGCACTCAGTGCGACATGACCAGAATCCAGTGCTGTGGGTTTATCTGCTGGTGCACTGACTCGGGCCCTTACAGCTGGCTACATCAGCACGCAGTACAGCACACTAAGGGCTTATTCAGACGGCTGTATGCTATCCGCAAAAATGCAGATCCGTTTTTTTGCGGATTAGATGCTGACCCATTCACTTCTATGGGGCCCTTTTCTATTCCACGGTTCCGCAAAACAAATGAAACATGTCCTATACTTGTCCATGAAAATCAGGACATGGCCTCATTGAAGTCTATGGGTCCGCAAAAATACTGAATGCTATCCGTTTTTTTGAGAATTCACTATTTTTGCGGACAACATACGGCTGTCTGAATGAGGCCTAAATACAATGCAGCAGGCACAGTTCATGAAAGGGTATAGCACACTATGTAATATGCAGCAGCAGGTACTGTTAATGGGGAGTATGGCACACTATATAATACACAGCAGGCAGAGTTTATAGGGGGTATGGCACACTATATAATAAGAAGCAGGCATGGTTCTTGGACAGGTATGACAGACTATATAATATGCAGCAGGCACAGTTCATGGGAGGGTATGGCACACTATGTAATATGCAGCAGCAGGTACAGTTCATGGGGAGTATGGCACACTATATTATACACAGCAGGCAGAGTTTATAGGGGGTATGGCACACTATATAATAAGCAGCAGGCATGGTTCTTGGACAGGTACGACAGACTATATAATATGCAGCAGGCACAGTTCATGGAAGGGTATGGCACACTATGTAATATGCAGCAGCAGGTACAGTTCATGGGGAGTATGGCACACTATATAATACACAGCAGGCAGAGTTTATAGGGGGTATGGCACATTATATAATAAGCAGCAGGCATGGTTCTTGGACAGGTAGCAGCAGGCACAGTTCATGGAAGGGTATGGCACACTATGTAATATGCAGCAGCAGGAACAGTTCATTGGGAGTATGGCACACTATATAATACACAGCAGGCAGAGTTTATAGGGGGTATGGCACACTATATAATAAGCAGCAGGCATGGTTCTTGGACAGGTACGACAGACTATATAATATGCAGCAGGCACAGTTCATGGAAGGGTATGGCACACTATGTAATATGCAGCAGCAGGTACAGTTCATGGGGAGTATGGCACACTATATAATATACAGCAGGCAGAGTTTATAGGGGGTATGGCACACTATATAATAAGCACCAGGCATGGTTCTTGGACAGGTATGGCAGACTCTATAATACGCAGCAGGGACATTTCATGGGCAATTATGACACACAAGTGGGGGCAGGTAAGAGAGGGGCCAGGTCAGGCAGTGGGAGAGGCCAGGAATGGGGCATGGGGCTCAATGATTTCTATGTACGCTGACTACGTTCATATATTTGTATCCTAGATTTGTTTATTTCATGTATTGCTTTAAAAGAAAACTAAAATATCTGTGAAGATCTTCCAACCCATTAAACCCCCATAACACCACCGCAATAAAAAAATATATTGATTGCAGATTCCATTTAAAAAAAAATTCTGTGTTTTTTTCACACTCTCCATAAGAGTAGACCCTTGAAAAGTGTCTTAGATTTGAAGGTCACTCAGTTTGCTTCTCATCACAAATGCAATTTCTTTTCTCTGCTCATTGAGCAGAATGACCCTCCATATAACAGGTAGCTTCCCCATCCCCCCGCAGCAGAACACGTTGCAGGCTGCTGATGGCTCTTGCCTCTCTCTAATATCCTCCGTATCTCTAGTCATTTCTTCCACGCTTTCTCTTTGCTCCATTTTTGTGTTATTTTGTTTTGATTCCTCGTTGTTGCTTGTGTTATTTTTTTATTTTTATTTTTTTAACCAAAGCTGTCATTTAGCGTGAGAACAAGTTCGGCCATGTGTTCATTTTTCTGCATTCGGTTTGGATATGGTCCCAGCCCTAATGAACACCCTTTCAATGTGCTAAGGAGCTAATGCCAAAATCAGTTACAGTGAAAACAATAGGGGAGTGGCGTGGTGTGAGTGTGCGTGTGTTCATGGTGGGGACAGGAAGGCAGAGGCACAGCGGGGTTGGAGAAAATGCAACCTCTTCCATTCGGCCTCTTCCTCCAGTCATTATAATGCAATGGTGAAACAGCTGGAGGCACGACTTTATATTGTACATGCTATTTTTTCCCTTTGGAGCTAAATAGCTACAAAGCTTTCCTTGTCTTTATTATCCAGAAGGATCTGCAAGAACGGTTTTCTATGTTATTTACTGCTTTTAACTCCGTCAGTGCTGGGACCACCTGCTGACAATCAAATTTAGATGAAGCCACAGCAAGGCCTGATCCTTTGAAGATGTAATCTGTATTATCTCATTAAAGGGAACCTGTTGCCAATAAAATGCTAGTTACTCTGCAGATAGAGCAGGAGGAGCTGAGCAGATTGATATATGATTTTTGGGAAAAGATTCCGTAAAATTTGCATTTCATTCACTTAAATTCCTGCTCGTTCTGGGCTTTGGAGTCAAGGAGGCGGCCCTATCAGTGATTGACAGTTATCTGTATCTATTGAAGGCTGTCAATCACTGATAGGACTGCCTCCTGAGCTGAAGTGAATGAAATGCAAGGTAGGGCTCATTCAGATGACGGTAGTGCTTTGCGGTCCGCAAAATGCAGATCCGCAAAACACAGATGCAAGCTCATATTCTTTCCGCAATTTGCGGACCGCACATGGTCGGCACTATGATAGAAAAGCCTATTCTTGTCCTCAGTTGTAATATTTTGCAGGGCCGCGGAACGGAACTACTGATGCGGACAGCACACATTGAAATGAATGGGTCCGCACCCGTTCTTTCAAAATTGCAGAACAGATGCGGACCCATTCATACAGTCATCTGAAGGAGCCCTTATACTGAATCTTTTCCCATAAAATTATATACCAATCCGCTCAGCTCCTCCTGCTCTATAACATGCTGCCTGCAGCTCAGACGCCATGGTTAATGTAACGGGTTTCTCTGAAAGCTAAAAATATAAAAACTATTTCTCTGAAGACATTTATTTACATCATAAATAGCCCATGAGAGATGATTATAGTGTTACAAATGGACATTTCCTGTAATAACAAGGCCAGATTTACTAAGCCTGTGGATGGGGGTAATGTACCAAGTGTCTTGTGCCAGAAAATGGAAATGCCTTTGGCTGTTCTGTTGGTGGAGTAGGCACTTGCACCATTTGTAGAGGGTATGCAGCATGCCTGACAAATTACATTTACTTAAGGTCAGACAGATGTTTTGTGGGCTTTATTTTTAGCCAGATCTATCATTGTGACTTTGTGACTAGGGATCAGCGAATCCGTGGAAGTTCGGGTTCACCGCGTTCGGCCGAACTTCTGGTCAAAGTTCGGGTTAGGGACCCAGACTTGACCCCGAACCCGAACTCCATTGAAGTTAATGGGGACTCGAACTTCCCTTTATTATTTTCCGTTATGACATGGTTGTATCGGAAAATAATGGCATTCTTAAGAAGGAATGTAAAACGGACACCTTTAGAGGCATTCTGTTTGCATTCAGTCACAATAGAAGTCTATGGGCAGCTTAACAGATCCGTCCTGGTTTCCATTATGCAGGAGTCCGGGCTCGGGTCCGGGTATCCGAATTCGCAAAGTTTAGTACGCTCATCGGGTTTGCTCATCACTATTTGTGACAAAAAATTCACGTCACCACAGAAAGTCACAACTGTACCTTAGTCTCGTGGAGGCGTAAAGACTAAAAAAACTGCATAATATTATGGAGATGCCATAGGTATTCCGTGCGACAAACCCTTCACACTTGGACATGTCCTGGCCAGACATGCCTTCAAACTACTTTATCCCGCAGTAGACACTACAGTCATTATTGCACAAGTACTCTTAGCCGCCATAGGTTCTGTTGGAGGAGACTTCTGTAGGATAGAGAGGGAAAAAAGACCATAACTCCTATTCTTGCCTAAATCCATACATCCCATTTTGCACTTAAATAAAGGGAGTTCTTTATTCTTCTACCTCAGGCCTGGTTTTCGGACTCCTACACCATACAGCTCACCTTGCACACCCTACACACCCTGCCCTTCACCCATACAAGCACATAGCATCCCAGCTACCATCAGACAGGAGCCCCAGGACCAGGGTGTGCACCGAGGGGAAAAAAGTCTGAGGCCTCCTTTCACTGCACGGCCCTAGAGAGCAGCGATGTTAGGAAAGCCACTGTGATTGACTGTGACAGCCAGAGCCACTACCACTCCCATCCTCTGCTCTGGCTCCTTCCAGGCCACTGCATATCTATGCATATGTGTCTGCCTGAAAAATAATATGCCCCATTGCATTACATTTTCTGAAGCATGGTACCATGTGTGTGGAAAGGAAATGTCACGTCATTACACAGAAAAGCCACTACTATGTGTACAGAGTTCTGGTGTATGGATCACAGCAAACATTGAAGAAGCCATAGCACTCGCACATGCACAATGATGGAGCCAGTCAGCAAATCGGCTGGAGTGCCGAGATTTAGATCCCCACCAATCTGATATTAATGGTCAATCCTAAACACAATCCCTTTAAACTTAAGTGGGAATTCATCATTGTACAGTACTTTGTGCTACTGGGGCAGTATTTTGTGCTGTACCTTAGTATTTGGTTATGCTGGAACAGTACTTTGTCCTGCACTATGGTATTTGGTAGCACTATGGTATTTGGCATGTGGCATTGCTAGCCCGGCTTACTTGTGTTGGCCGCTCCCACTTGTGTTTGCTGCATCTTCAGTCAATATAGACCTACCTACAATATGGGGCCACTTTACTTTTTTCCAGGGCCACTTTAGAGGCTATGGACACCTTTGGGAGCATTTTTATTATTATTATTATTACATTGTACGCATTTTGAGCTAAAAATCATTTTTTCATGCTTTTTATAAAAAAAATTCTCAGTACAGCCTTGAGATTCTCTAGTAGGCTGTGTGTTTTTACTGTGCTCGTTAGCGCCGATAACGGCTTCTTAGCTCTGATCTCTGACCTTATAATCACTCATTGTTGCTACATTTTTATCTTACTAATAAAAATGTGGGTTAAATAAGTGTTTTTGAGCCATTAGTAATTTAGAGATAAGGGTTATTAGATGAGCGACACAAAGTGAAAGTACGATTCTCACAGCCAGGCATAAGTTAACCCTTTATGACAAAGCTGTTGGGTATTTTTAATAAAGACCAATTGAAAAAATGATTTTAAAAAACCAAAAAGAGTGAAATTCTGTCATAAGAAAAATGCCCCTAAGCTGTAGACAGCCTTCAAGTTCTCATTCCTCCATGGGTGCATAACTGCACCCATAATAGGCTGGTGATAGGGTATGACCCCACAATGCAGCTGGCTATCTGTGGCAAAGCTACTCCCACTCATGGCAGCAAATGACCACATGATTTTCAGGTAAAATAATGCAACCATCGGCTGCTGCAGGTGGGCATAGCTTGGCCACATGCGGCCTGGTCCATGTTGGTCTAGATCCAGTAGACCTAGATCACACAGTCTAAATGTTGTTAAATTCCATAAAAATACAGCGATGACCTACCTCAGCCAGTAACTGTGTGGTCAATTTGTGTGTGTCGACGGGGACCAGAAAGGAGAGACCACCGGGAGCTGCAGTAGATCGGTGAGGGAAGTATGCAAAGGGGGGAGTCCTCATAAGGTGGAATAGCTCTTGACCTCAGGGTCCCACTCTAGAATGGCTCAGGGGGTTCAACATGAGCACATGTTTATTCAGGATTGAAGCAACTAGCATGGCACCTACAGTCTCTCTCACAGGGATTGTACAGTTTTAATGGTTAAACACAACAGTATTTACAATGCACCATATTTGTCTGTTACTCTTCTTGGCATAGGCAATATACTTGATGGTTACACATTCCGAAAGAGGATATATGCTTGTTACAGTAACAGGCAACAGTGAAGAATGGGGTGTGTTCTAACTCCTTCCATTGCAGGTGTATCAGGCAGCACTCCACTTAACAGTACTTGCTTTTATCACAGGACATCAATGGCCTCCAGTAGTAGGCTACAGCTCAGGAGATAATATCAGTGACCATCTCAGTGTGCTCTGCTTCACCACACACCGTGGCTACCCTTTTTCAGGCATTCACAAGCAGCAAGACTGGCTTCTCACACATGGTCCAGGTTCTTATGCAAGGCATTTGGCTGGATCACCCACGCCCACAGGGCAGCAGTCTGCAACCATTCAGTGGTCCACAAGCATTCAGAGGTCCCTCACTAACAGTAGCTCACCTATATACATAATCCATGATCCGTTGCAAGCTCTTCAGACTGCTCCAGGGCGGTACAGCAGGGCAAATATAGTCCACAGTAAGGTGCAGTGCAAAGGTAACTTTCTGCACCTTGTCAAATCTCAGCGCTACCAATGGTTTCATTTAGCCTCATTCCCTCCCAGTACTACTCATTGCAGTATTAAATAACTGTAAGCAGGATCACATGCATCTCTTTGCTCTAATACTTTATCTACAACCACTACTTCTGTCATCTCCAGTGGTGGGGCCAAAATGATTGTGTTGCCACATGTGTCCAGACTCAGCTAGTAAACAGCAATATGGAGAGTAATGTGAAGTACAATTTTACCACATAGCGCTTCACATAAGACCCCTTGCAGACGAGCGTGAGCGGATTAGGTCTGGATGCGTTGCGGATGCGTTCAGTGAAAACTGAAGCAAGTCCATTCAGTTTTGTTTGCAAACGCGTTCAGTTGTTCAGTTTTTATTGCGCGGGTGCAATGCGATTGAATGCGTTTTGCACACACGTGATAAAAAATGGAATGTTTACAAACAACATCTCTTAGCAACCATACGTGAAAAACGCATTGCATCCGCACTTGCTTGCGGATGCTATGCGATTTTCACGCAGCCCCATTCTCCTCTATGGGGCCAGCGTTGAGTGGAAATTGCAGAATATCGAACATGCAGCGATTTTCACGCAATGCACAAGTGATGCCTCAAAACCAACGCTCATGTACACAGACCCATTGAAATAAATGGGTCCAGATTCCGTGCTGGCGCAATGCGTTCGCATCAACCAACTATTATTTCTTTTTGGCATTAGTAATAGTAGACTGCTGGAGCCTACCAGATTCTCTAACCTCAGATTTCATTTTTAGTGCATATTACGCATGAATTGATTATGCTGAATTATGTTCACAGTGGGCGTGATTGACAGATTGACAAATGGCACCTTGGGAAATAGCTCTTCGTATAGCTGTCCTTGATCTGTTTCACTGTCAGTAATGCACTCAGGAAAGGTGTAATACATGAACTGCAGAAGCCAAAGATATGCAGCAATTAAGATTATTTCAAGTACTATATATAGATGACTAGTATGTTTATGTATATGGGAACTGTGCTTGTGTGTCTTGTATCTTTGCTTTTCACTTGTAATGTGAAAATGATCAGTTCTTATTGAAAAGAAGCATCCTTTGCCCAATGTTTGCGGGCTGTTGAGCGCATTGTTTTGTATGTCAGGCCTTGCCGATTATCCAAGACTGTAATTTTTTTTGCACCAATATTACAGGCAAAAATCCAGCCCCAATACATGTGTAATGACATGAACATCATCATAAGGATCTACGATGCTGTTCACATCATTACACATACAATCGGACTGGGATTTGCGTTAGTAATACAGGCTCCAAATGTGCACATATTACATTGTTCTGAAACCGTCTTTAATGAAACTCCAAAAATAGCTTTGTGGTTGATTGGAGGGCATCTAGTTAATAGCATTGACTGCTATTGACCATGTTTACTCTGTTAATATCTGAGAATCGGAAATTCTCTAAGACCCTGTATGTGTGTTCTGATAACAGCATAAAAGGTGAATGCCAAGGGTATTGATAGCGTCTTCAAAGATCCAGAACCCAAGTCCCAATGCATATGTGCCAAATTCTTTATGTAAACCCCATATACACATGCTCTTGCACTAAAAACATATTTTACTTGCTGGATGAACATTACATTCAGCACTACCAAACATACAGGATTATACAGGACTACATACTGTAGCTATTATATCCATTGCCTCACAGGTAACATCTCCTTTGATGTAAACCTTTGGGTTTGGTGTTCTATAGATTTGATTATTTTCCCTTATAACATGGCATCGTAATACAGAGTGCTTACTAAAATGTTGATTGAAGGGTTAAAAAAATAAAATAATTAATTCACCTCATCCACTTGATCGCGCAGCCGGCATAGTTTTCTTTCTTCTTCTTTAAGGACCTTCAAAAGGACCTTTGATGTTGTAATCGCGCTCACCACGTGGTGAGCGTGGTGATGCCAACGCAGGTCCTGCAAAATGAAGATAGAAGATCCCTCTATCTTCATTCAGCAGGACCTGCGCTGACATCACCGTTCTCACCACGTAGTGAGCGCGATTACGTCATCAAAGGTCCTTTTGCAGGTCCTGAAAGGTGAAGAAAGAAGACGATGCCGGCTGCGCGAACAAGAAGATGAGGTGAGTAATTTAAAAAAAAAAATTTTTTTTAACACCTCAAGCAACATTTTAGTAAGCATTCTGTATTAAGAAAGCTATTATTTTCCCTTATAACAATGTTATAGTGGAAAATAATACAGTAAATTGACTTTAATCAATTTACTAACATCATCTCCTAGCAACCATGCGTGAAAATCGCATTGCATCCGCACTTACTTGCGGATGCTATGCCATTTTTATTTCTATGGGGCCTGCGTTGCGGGAAAAACGCAGAATAAAGAACATGCTGCGATTTTCACGCAATGCACAAGTGATGAGTGAAAATCACCGCTCATCTGCACAGCCCTATTGAAGTGAATGGGTCTGGATTCAGTGCAGGTGCAATGTGTTCACCTCACGCATTGCACCCACGTGAAATTCTCGCCCGTGTGAAAGGGGCCTTAGGCTTCACACTTTTCCTTCAACCCCCCCACTCTGGTGTCCTGCCAATGTTATGCTGCTGATACCCCTAATACTGTGCCTGTTGTGCTTCCCAATGCTCCCAAACAATAATTTGCAGAAATTATAGTGCCATACAGATATTCCCGGATATATTAAAGTCCTACCAATTGAAATAATTTCCTCCTAGAGTGTCCTCTTTGGTAATAGTACCCATACAGTGCATACAATAATGCTATTGCTCCCCAAGAGTGCCCATTAGTAGTAGTGCCCTCCACATTGTGACAAATAATAATACCCACTCTCACCCAAGCCGCTCTATAGTGCCCCTTGAGTTAATAAGGCCCCCTGTAATGCACACAGTACTATTAAGACCCCTCTATCGCTCCCAAGTAGTTATAATGTCCCCTATAGTGCCCCCAGTAGTTACTATTTAATGCCCCCATACAGTTCCCCCACAAATTATAATTAGAGATGAGCGAATCAAAGTTGACAAAGTCGAAGCCGTTCCGAATTTCATGAAAAATTTGATTGTGAACGAATGTGAATTTCCTCGCGCTTCGTGGTAACGAATCACAATTTTTCCTAACATGGCAGCTAAAATGGCGGCTACACGGGTGAGGACATGGGGCAAGGAACTCTGGGAAGGCAGGATGACCCATAATGCCATGCATGCAGCCAATCAGCAGCCAGCCAGCCCTGTGATGTCACAGCCCTAAATACGATGGCCATCTTAGATTCTGCCATTCACCATCGTACTTTGTTCAGGGACAGATGTTTATGCAGGCGCTAGGGAGAGTGAAAGAAAACCTCATTGCGAAAAGAAAAGCGTTTTATAAGATCACCATAAGGATAGGGAGGAATCATTTCACATCATCTAAGTGCAGGGACAGATGTTTTAGGCGCTAGGGAGAGTAATAAAGAAAATGTCATTGTGAAAAACAAAGCTGTTTATAAGTGCACGATAAGGATAGGGAGGAATCATTTCACAGCATCTTAGTGCAGGGACAGATGTTGCAGGGGCTAGGGAGAGTCATACAGAAAACATAATCTTTACAAGTGCAGGGAAAGATTATTTGGGGATCCAAATAGCCATTATACACCTCTGTCATTTCAGCTATTTGTTGTAGGGGTGCAAGTGTTATGTTGAAAAGCCTTTAGTCAGGCATCTCAAACTGCGGCCCTCCAGCTGTTGCAAAACTACAACTCCCACAATGCCCTGCTGCAGGCTGATACCTGTAGGCTGTCCAGGCATGCTGGGAGTTGTAGTTTTGCAACAGCTGGAGGGCCGCAGTTTGAGATCCCTGCTTTAGTGGCTTATATCTGTGGAAAAAGAGAAAAATACACTCTGTTCACTTCTGCAGCTATATATGGTGAAATAGTGCCTTATTATAGTACAAAACGAGAAAAATAGACACTGTTGATATTTAGTGTTATTTGCACTGAAAACATTTATTTTTATATTTCAGTACAATACGAGAAAAATAGACGCTGTTCACATTTGGTGTTATTTGCGCTAAAAACATTTATTGTCAGTGCAGTACAATACGAGAAAAATTGACGCTGTTTACATTTGGTGTTATTTGTGCTAAAAACATTTATTGTCAGTTCAGTAAAATGCGAGAAAAATAGACGCTGTTCACATTTGGAGTTGTTTGCGGTAAAAACATGTATTGTCATTTTTCTAGAGAAAAAGAGAAAAATACACGCTGTTCAAGTTTGGTGTTATTTGCGCTAAAAACGTTTCTTGTCATACTTCTAGAGAAAAAGAGAAAGATACACGCCGTTCGCATTTGGTGTTATTTGCGCTAAAAACATTTATTGTCAGTTCAGTACAATATGCGAAAAATAGACGCTGTTCACATTCGGTGTTATTTGCAGTAAAAACATTTATTGTCAGTTCAGTACAATACGAGAATAATAGACGCTGTTCACATTTGGTGTTATTTGCGCTAAAAGTGTTTCTTGTCATATTTCTAGAGAAAAAGAGAAAAATACACGCAGCTCACATTTGGTGTTATTTGCACTAAAAGCGTTTCTTGTAATTTTTCTAGAGAAAAATACACGCCGTTCACATTTGGTGTTATCTGCGCTAAAACCCTTTCTTGTCATATTTCAAGAAAAACAGAGAAAAATACACGCTGTTTACATTCGGTGTTATTTGCACTAAAAATTGTCAGTGCACTTTTATTGTCAGTTCAGTACAATACGAGAAAAATAGACGCTGTTCACATTTGGAGTTATTTGCGGTAAAAACATTTATTGTCAGTTTAGTACAATATGAGAAAAATAGATGCTGTTCACATTTGGTGTTATTTGCGCTATAAGTGTTTGTTATATTTCTAGAGAAAAATACAAGCAGCTCACATTTGGTGTATTTGCGCTAAAAACATTTATTGTCAGCTCAGTACAATATGAGAAAAATAGACGCTGTTCACATTTGGTGTTATTTGCGCAGAAATAATTTAGTGGCCTATTTCAGTACAATACGAGAAATATATACTCACTTCACGTTTGCTGTTATTTGTGCAGAAATAATTTTGTGGTCTTCTTCAGTACAAAAAGAAAAATATATTTGTCGCTTTTAGGGGTGTTTTAATTTCCATTTAAATTGTTTAGTTCCGCTACAAGTATGTCAGGCAGAGAAGTGCTAGGCCACGCACAGAGGAGTGGCAAAGGCTTGAATGTTTCTGGCGCAAGCAGAGGACGCGGCAGCGTAAGGGGGCGTGGCAGCAGGAGTCACAGCGAGAGGCCTGAGCTCCTGGTGTCATCGAGCTGTCGTGTCTTGACCAGCAACCCAGCAGTTCTTGATTGGTAAACTCAGTCATCCACGTCATCCCATCCACGTGACATCAGACACCCCCAGCCAACAGTCGGTGGGTTCATTAGACACAACCCTTATTTGGCATGGCCCAGGAGCAGGTCTGTGCCCTCACCTGTACTCAACCTGCCTCTGTCCTTTTCAGTTCCCTCACCGTGAGAAGTATTATATGCTGTATACTCGGCTCCACTTTTCAGCAAGGAAGAGCTACTAAAAGATAGTCAGCAGCTTCTGCCCAGCCAAGATCTGGAGGAGACATCCGCCGCTTCTTCCGCTAGGCGGGTAAGTAGTGATGAGAATAGTTGCGCGGGAGATGGGTTGCGAGCGGCCAGCCTCCTGACCCAGAAACCGTTGAGAAGGACATTGATGATGATGAAGCCGATCGCACTTGGGAGCCTGGTTGTCACGGCCATGGCTATGACCGTGACTCCTTAACCGCATGCGGTTGCCTGCGGTTTAGTTTGGGTGTTCAACCACAGGTGAGGGCGTCACTTGTGGCCTCACTTGTGGTTGCCGCAGGCAACTAGTTGTGTTGTGTATGTGTCAGCAGAGCAGCCTGAGCGGTGCTAGGCAGCTTGCTGCAGTGGCATGCGGTTACACCTGACTACCTCTATGTTAGGTGTGTGTGTATGGTGTGCACTGTGGTTTTATGTATTGTGTGCACTTCCCCTTTAAGTGGTGTTTTCCCTTCCCTGGTGGTGGAAGGGTTAACTCCCTTTCTGTGTGTGTGTGAGACACTGGGTGTGTCTGTGTGGGTGTGGCCACTTAGGCCTATAAAGCCTCTGTGTTTGGCATGTCTCAGTGGGTTGCTTCAGCCATGCTTAGCTGGAGCAGCCTCCTGTGCATTCCATCTGCCAGTGGGGGCCACCCTTGTGGTCATAAACAAAACAAACTGTGACTCTGAAGTTTATGTGATGTCCTCTTGATGTTGTCCTTGTTATGTTATGCGCCTATGGATCTGGGTTCCTGTGTGTTTGTGTGTGTGCTGTGTCCACTTGTGTTTGGGTGTGGACACTTGCTCTCTTGCACGGGATCCAGTCTGAGTGTCTGTGGCAGGTAGGTGTGGAAGTGCTTTTCAGCCTCCTGCCATATCCATAGGCTTTTTATGTTCCTTTTAAAAAATTCAGGGTCAGTTTAGGGACGTGATAGGAGGTGACCTGCTCCCTAATACTGTCGTCCTGGTCAAGCAGCGCGTAACATCTTCTGGCATCGCACGGCTGAGGGTTTTCCCCATCCTCAGCCGTGACACTGGTGAAGAAGGAGCTTCGTCATTATCAGGAGAAGAGGGTGGCAGCTTGCCCGTGAGCCAGCGGTGGAGCCAGCAAGTCGTTAGCCTGGCCGGGAGTCAGCTGCGTGGCAGCAGTGGGAGGTCGGGAGCCAAACGGGAATAGGGTAGAACACCCGCTTTGCAGCAGCCTACCTGCCCGGAAAGGAGTGGTGCGGGGGTTCACGGAAGCAGCGGCAGTAGCAGTCAGCCAGTGAGTAGTGTTGGGGTGAAAATCAGGTACTCAGCGGTGTGGCAGTTTTTTGTGAAGCCGCCAGAGGAGGTCAACATGGCTATATATATAGAATATGTGGGCAGAAGGTGAAGCGTGGGCAGGGTGCAAATGTTGGCACCACGGCCCTGCATCAACATATGCAGTGTCACCATAAAGTGGCCTGGGAGAACTGTGGCTCTGATGTGGTGGTACAGCCTGCCGCAGCTACCACTACTTCACCCAGTGGCACGCACCCAGTTTTCAGCCAGTCATAGCTCCACCACCTCAGCTGAAGGGAGCTGTCTGTAAATCCCATCTTCTGCTGGTCCAGATGCTCCTGCTCCTACTTATCATCAGTCATTCCGTCAGCAATCAATTACCGAAGCGATTGCCAAGAGACAGCAGTATGCATGCACGCATCCAACGGCGCAGAAGCTGAAGGTGCTCCTGTCCAAGTTTCTGGTGCTGCAGTCCCAAGTGATGGACTCTGCATTTTTCAGATAACTGATGGCTTGTGCCGAGCCGAGGCGGAGAGTCCCAAGCCATCATTTCTTTGGGAAAAAAGAAGTACCAGCCCTGCACATACATGTAGATCAGAAGGTGGGCCAGTCCGTCGGTGTCTGCCAAAGTGCACGGCAGTGCTGACGTGTGAAGCTGTAACTACGGTCAGGGATAATACATGTCCTTTATGGCCCACTGAGTGAATGTGGTTCCTGCACAGCCACGCCAGCAACTTGGCCAGGTCACGCCGCTTCCGCCTCCACGTTGTCATGCCGTTGGTCCTGCGACAATGTCCGGCTCTCCCTCCTCATCCTCCACCATGTCCTCAGCCTCCACTGCAGGGACAAGTCACAGTGCTCTCCTGCATACCACATGTGCAGGGTTCGGCGGTGTCACGCTGTTCTGCACCTTTTTTGCCTTGGCAAACGGAGTCACACAGGGGAGGAACTGATCCGTGTCCTTCATCAAGAAATTGAATTCTGGCTTTCTCCGAGAGAACTAAAAATTGGAACCATGCTGACCGACTTCGGGAAGAACATGGTGTCGGCGCTGCGTCAAGGAAGGCTGAGCCATGCGCCCTGCATGGCACACGTGTTAATCTGGTTGTCAAGCGGTCCTGAAGTCTTCCACCCATCCTAAAAATGGCCAGGAAACTTTGCATGCACTTCAACCACTCGTACTCCGCAAAACACACCCTCTTTGAGCTGCAGCGGCAGAATGGCATCTCCCAACACAGGCTGATATGCAACGTTTCCACCAATTGGAATTCCACCCTCCATATGTTGGACCGAGTATACGAACAGAGAAAGGCCATCAACGATTTCTTGATGGAGCAAGCGGATAGGAGTACTCCACTGTGTAACTTCGATGTCAGCCAGTGGCAGCTGATGTGTGATACCTGCCGTTGGGTGGTTTATCTACTCAGCTGACAGAACAGGATGAGCAGGAGTGGCCAGAGGAGCTACATGGCGATGAGGAAGACGAGACAGAGGACCCGGACACACCGTGGCAGTATGCAGTGGAGATAGAGGCAGATAGCCCCTCCGAGTCACTTGCATAAATGGCACGATGCATGCTCACTTGCTTGCGTAGTGACAGACGAATTCGGCAGCTGGATGACTTCTGGCTCTCCATCTTGTTGGACCCTCGCTACCGGTGCAGAATGGGGGCCTTTTTTACACCCGCCAAGAGAGAGGACAAACTGAACTACTACAGAGACATCCTTTGTAGTCAGTTGGCCGCTGCCTATCTGCTCCATCGTCCATCCTCTCGCAGATCTTACCGGGGGCCCTCTGCGTTCACGTTCTACTGCCATGGCTGCTGGGGAGGGGTGGGGTGGCAGGAGCAGTACCAGTTCCATCAGCCTGAGTCTACAGTCGCTGATGATCTCTCAATAATGTAAACCAACAAAGCTACATATATAATGAGCACCAATGCTCGTACATACAGACACCATGTAGTGTAAAAGGTATGCCTATGGTAAAATATTAAACGCAATCCAATAAAGAACTACCAGACCGTATACTAAATAAATTTACTTTATTAATAAATAGAATAACATAGAATAATGCATACAAAGAAAATAGTGCAGGGAAAGGCGGCATCCACAGGAGGAAGACACAGGGAAAATGGGTGTAAATTACAATGCCCACATATAATGCCCATGTACTGTATAAACAGTTTAAAGTGCAAGTGCAAAGAATACATCACAATTACAGCAGAAAAAAACATTACCCATACTGTGCTTCCCCCCGGGATAGCGCCAGCCCCGACTCTCGTTTCAGGGAACCTTCGTCTGTGGGTGGCGTCATCACGGAGGGGCACACACTATATATCCTCATTGGCCAATCCCTGGGGGTTCACGCGACGAAAGTCATGTGACCACACATAGTCTGTCAGATGATTACGGCACTGATGACATCCGATGCAGATCTGTGCATGAGCGGCCCAACACATCGCTGTAGGGACATAATCCTATGCATAATGAAAGAACAGCAAAAAGGGAAAGGAAGGAGGAGGGATGGGAGCGAAGCAGGAGGGAAGGAAGGGGAGGGAAATGAAATAAAGAAAGACCTACAAAAGAATGAATAATGGTTAATGAGTGCAAGTGAATTATTGCATACATATTAAAATGTGAAGACATGATTTATAAACACACATAATTAAATGAGTGAAAATGTATATGAAAAATATATATAAAAATAATATATATAAAAATAAATAAACCTATATAAAAAGAAATAACTCTATATAAACATAAAAAATGTATGTGACAATGTGAAACAATATTAAGTGACAATTACATCAACAAAGCAAAATGTTTCCACCAATATGGGATCGGCCAAACGGGGACTTGCACCCCAATGTAATACAAAAATGTGACATATATATAATATATACCATTAAAATATTATTAAAATTATCAAAAAATTTAAAACATGGAGTATGCAGACCCTGAAAACAATCTACAGAAAAGACGAGAAACCAGAAGATTCATTGAGGCCCTTTGGACGTAGTGTGTCTTGCTTTTAGATCCATCTGCATTCTAATTGAGCAAGTCTCCTAGAAGTATCCCCACCTCGGATATTCTTTGGTATACAGTCAATTGCCCGTACTTTTAGGCCTGAAGAATCACAATTATGGTGGAGTTTAAAGTGCCTGGCAATCGGCTTCAATTGGGATTTATCTTGCTCATCACAGGCAAATGTGATGTCACGGACATGCTCTCTGACACGAACTTTCAATTCTCTCGTAGTAAGACCCACGTATATCTTCAAGCAAGGACAGCTTGCATAATATACAACCGCAGTGCTAGAACAAGTCAAGCTATGAGTGATCCGAAATATTTTCTTGCTAGTGCTATCATGGAATTCCATGGCCCTCACCATGGCCCCCACCTTGGTTTACCAACCTCAGGAAAAATTGGGGGAGTCTGTCTGACATAAAGGCTCTTCACTAAATGGTACCTCAGATTTTTAGACCTTCTTGCAACTAATGAAGGCCCAGTGGAGGCATACTTCGCAACCGCTGGATCTGTAAGCAGGACCGGTCAAAATTTTGCAACCGTACTTTATTATCCTCCAATCTTTCCTTTTGAGAGTACAGTAAACCAAAACAGGTACATGACTTTGTCTTCTTATAAGCCATCTTAATAGATCGTTTGCTATATCGTCGATTGATAAAATGTTGTCGCAATTCTTCTGCTCATTCCTCAAACAATTCATCAGTGGAGTAAATCCTGCGTGCCTGTAAAAACTGGCCAGTCGGGATCGATCTGATCATCTGGGGAGGATGGGATGAAGAGGCATGTAAATAGGAGTTTACAGCAGTTGATTTCCTAAATACATTGGTCATAATTGAACCATCGATTCTCTTCTGGAGCTGTACATCCGAAAAATCATATTTATAGGTAAGTTTGATATTTTTATTATTGTCTTTTAGGACCGAAAAAAATGTCTGCAGCTGTAAATGATCACCCTGCCAGATCAAAAACACATCATTGATGTACTGCACCCAGAAAATAGCGCGGTCCATCAATGATTGCCGATCTGATGAAAATAGGTCCTCCTCCCACAGCCCCAGGAATAAATTAGCTTAAGAGGGCGCACATGGCGCCCCCATCACTGTTCCCCGGTGTCACGGAAGGGGAGAGCGCGCACAGCCCTGAGCTCAACCCACACCTTTGTCACTACCTACTTGCTTGGTCCGCCCTAGGCGATGGTGTACACTGAACGACGTTTCCTAAACGGAGTACGTGCTGGCCCCAAAGGGAACAATGAAAACTGGGGAAAATAATAAGCAAAGTGACAGGCAGGCATGAAGGGGTAAATACACAAACAATGCAAATATAAGCAGCGGTCAAAATACAGGACGAAAGATACATATAACGAGTAAGCAAGGTCAAAACAAGCCGAGGTTAGTACCAGGCGGTCACGTCAGTACAAAGGAATAACCAAATCACAACAAACACAAGCCGAGGTCCGAAAGCCAGGAGGTCAAGTCAATACAGAGGAAACAGCAGAAGCGGGGTCAAGGAAACAGAGCCGAGGTCAAGGTACAATGCAAACCAATACAGAGAACTTGGTAAATGAAAAGACCTTATTCACAGGCAATCTGTGGCCAGCAGGCTGCCTGTTTAAATAGTCCTGGCTGGTGAGTCACATGACATGGCCGGCGTCACATGACTCACAGCAGCCCAACTCAGCCGAGCACCGATCATCATTATCGGCGCTCGGCTCTTCTGCAGCTTGCCTGCTGTCATGGAGATGAGGACGCCGGCTACGTCCCTCTCCTTGCGCCAGGTGCCGACGATGCTGCGAAGGAAGCATGCGTCACTGGCCCCTCGTTACTGTACCCCCCCTCTATGAGGGGCCACAGGACCCAAAGTCATAGGGTTGGGTTTCTCCGGTTGAGCCAGATAAAACCTTTTTACCAGTCTGGCAGCATGTAACTTACTCTTCAGCACCCGAAACCTCTCTTCTGGCCAAAAACCCTCTCAATGCACCAGATACTGGAAGGAATTCTGGACCTTTCTAACATCAATAATCCTTAAGACCTCAAATTCGATTTGTCCCGCCACCTCCACTGGAGGCGGGGGTTGCTGTGAAGGAACGACAGGTGACACATACTTCTTTAGTAAAGACTTGTGAAACACATTGTGGATGTGAAAGTAGTCAGGTAGTTTTAGTTTAAAAGATACAGGGTTAATAACCATCATCGGTGATCACTGAATCATCGGTTATAACAGCCATTATTGAGGGCTACAGACACCTTTGTGCATGGTGGAGGACTTATAGCTTCTGGGCAGTGACACCATAACTCTGGGAAACAGACGAGTTTACCTGTCCCCAATGTTCAGCTTGTAGGGAAAGGACAAGGAATAGGACTGAGCACATCAACAGGAACAAGTTACACCTTACCCACAGCTCCAAGGCAAACCTAAAAAGCCTGAAAACAGTGGAATTGCAGATTATCTCTAAACATCAAGAGACTGTATTTTGTACTGCTACCAACCAAAGTCATCAACAGTAAAAGTTGTGAGTTGCATCTTACCACTGTCTACCTCATTATTACTACTAATGGTTGTACCACCATTAACGGTACAGGCGTCACAACAAAAACCATCAAGGGACTCAGCCGCAACAAGCACCCTAAGCACCCCTAACATCAAGGGCACCTCAATCACCATCTTGGCTGATGCTTCCCTACCACAGAGGGTGCCCCGGAGGATTTCGTGCTGTCCACCTCAACACTGTGCTGCCAGCCCAGGGAGGCTTCCTGCTAACCGTGAGTAAACTGATGACTGTGTGTTATATTTTGGCCCCTCATCGGTCCACCGTGCACCTCACGTGTTGCCCCTGCGCTACTGGCTGGCTGCACAAACTCAGCCAAGGGTAGATGCCCTACCCACAACTGTTGGTTGTCAGCAATATAACATCTCAAAAACTGTTCCAATGACTGATTCAGCCTTTCGGTTTGACCATTAGTTTCAGGCTGAAAAGCAGAAGAAAAAGACAAAGCAATATCACATTTATGACAAAAGGCTCTCCAAAACCTAGAACCAAACTGAACGCCTCTATCGGAGACAACATTTTCTGGAATCCCGTGCAGACGTACCACATGATCTACAAACAGGGAAGCCAGAGTCTTAGCATTAGGGAGCTTAGCCAATGGGACAAAATGCACCATCTTACTAAATCGACCACCACCCATACCACTGACTTACCCTAAGAGGGAGGCAAGTCAGTAATAAAATCCATGGAAATATGCAACCATGATGTACTAGGAATGGGTAATGGTCGCAACTCACCAGCCAGGCGAGTTCTGGGAGTTTTGGTTCTAGCACACACCTCACATGAAGACACATACTAGTTGACATCCCTCGATAACGTGGGCCAACAGTAGTGCCTGGAAATGAGTTCCTTGGTGGCATTACCACCGGGATTTCCACACAATACTGAATTATGGAACTCAACCAAAAGCCGGAGACGTAAGTGACCTGGAACAAACAACATATCATTAGAGGACTGTATCAGAGCTAGATGTTTTGCCGCCTCAATTTCATCGGTAAGATCGGAGGATAGTGAAGCCACAATGATACCAGCTGGCAAAATCGGTTAATTCTAAGGCCCTTTTCACACGGGCGAGAATTCCGTGCAGGTGCAATGCGTGAGGGGAATGCATTGCACCCGCACTGAATCTGGACCCATTCACTTCAATGGGGAGGTTCAGATGAGCGGTGATTTTCACACATCAATTGTGCGTTCTGTGAAAATCGCAGCATGTTTTATATTCTGCGTTTTTCACGCAACACAAGCCCCATAGAATTTAATGTGTCTGCGTGAAAATCGCAAGCATACGCAAGCAAGTGCAGATGCGGTACGATTTTCACGCATGGTTGCTAGGAGATGATGTAAGTTAATTGATAAAAGTCAATTTACTGTATTATTTTATATAATAACACCATTCTTAATACAGAATGCTTACTAAAATGTGCCTTTAGGGGTTAAAAAATAAAAAAAACAATAACTCACCTCATCCTGTTTATTTTTTAACCCCTAAAGACCCATTTTAGTAAGCATTCTGTATTAACCATGTTATAATGGAAAATAAAATATACAGAACACCTAACCCTAACCCTAACTTCAGTGAAGAAGTCCGGGTTCGGGTCTGGGTACCATAGTCAGTTTTTTATCACGCACGTGCAAAACACATTGCACCCGTGCGATAAAAACTGAACATCGGAACGCAACCGCAGTCAAAACTGACTGCAATTGCATACCTACTCGCACGATTTTCCCTGATCGCAGACGCAACGTATCTGGACCTAATCCGGACATGCTCGTCTGCAAGGGGCGTAAGGGTTGTCTCCCTTTTTTCCAAGCTGTCAATATTTCCCACTGAAGATCTCTTGAGTGAAACTGGGCCCACATGACCGCCAAAATACACATCTTTTAGTCTCCCTCCCACATGGCATCTGGCATCATTGCTGACTTGGTTTTTTATCATCTCTAACAGATCTGTTAAAGAAGAAGCCTCTTCCTCCTTTTCTCCGAGACCTAAATTTAAAGTCCTTTTCCGCTTTTTCTTCCTCTTTATTGTTTGGAAATGAGCGAAAGGGACGACTAAATCTTCTTCTTGAAGAAAAGACACCTTGCGCCGTAAACTTCTTCTGCTAGTCTGCCGCTTTTTCCAACAACTCATCCAGGGCTGACCCAAACAAGTATTCCCCTTAACAGGGCACCACACAAAGTCTCTTCTTATATTGAAGGTCTCTGCTCCAGTTTTTTAACCATAAGGCTCTGCACGCTGAATTAGTTAAACCAGAAGTAGCTAACTTTATTGCATCTGCTGATGCATCCGCAAGGAAATCTACTGCTTTCTTAATGGTTGGAAGGCCCGCAAATATTTCTTCCCTGGGGTATTTATTTTTTAACTGATCTTCTAGCTCCGATAACCAGATTATTAAAGATCGAGCAGTGCAGGTTGAGGCAATAGAAGGCCTAAAGCTAGAAGTTAAAGCCTCCCAAGCCCCCTTTAAAAACCCCTCCACTTTTTTATCCAAGGGGTCTTTTAATGATCCCATGTCTTCAAAGGGTAGGGAAGACTTTTTTGCTACTTTGGAAATAGCTACATCTATTTTGGGAGCTTTACTTCAGGTAGCCACTACCTCCTTAGAAAAAGGATACTTCCTTTTTATTTTTTTCTAAATATAGACCCTTTTGTTAGGCCTTCTCAATTCTTCTTTAATTAATGCAGATACATTCTTATGAACCAGAAGGGTCAAATATGTTTGGTCTCAAGACCACCAAACATTATGTCTTGCACTGATTTTGGTTCTTTCGCATTTTCTTTCCCCATAGTGGATTTAACAGCTTTTAATAATTTATCTATATCCTCAATCGGAAAAAATTGTTGTTCTATTTCATTTTCTTCATTTTCCAAAGGGCAAGATGAGGCATCCGAAAAAGGATTCTCCAAGGAATAGAAATCTTCCCTCTCTTCTGAATCTGAGGAAACCAAATTACCCATCATCTGCTTTTTTTTAGGCTTCTGTTCACTAGATGCACTGAACTTTCTTGAAGCCAGAGACGAGTCTATTTTAGATATGACCAAAGACTGTAGGCATTTATAAAATTATGGCGATTCCTCTGCCACACTTTTTTCATAGCATGGCTTACATAACTTTTTTCATAGCCAGAAGCCAAGGCACATGTACATATGGAACACTCTTTATGACGCCTTTTAGCCAAAGCTTTCCTAGGCTTCCCCTGAAAAACATATATATATATACACACATATATGTATATATATATATATATATATATACACAGTACAGACCAAAAGTTTGGACACACCTTCTCATTCAAAGAGTTTTTTTTATTTTCATGACTGAAAATTTTAAATTTACACTGAAGGCATCAAAACTATGAATTAACACATGTGTAATTATATACATAACAAAAAAGTGTGAAACAACTGAAAATATGTCATATTCTAGGTTCTTCAAAGTAGCCACCTTTTGCTTTGATTACTGCTTTGCACACTCTTGGCATTCTCTTGATGAGCTTCAAGAGGTAGTCACCTGAAATGGTTTTCACTTCACAGGTGTGCCCTGTCAGGTTTAATAAGTGGGATTTCTTTCCTTATAAATGGGGTTGGGACCATTAGTTGCGTTGTGGAGAAGTCAGGTGGATACACAGCTGATAGTCCTACTGAATAGGCTGTTAGAGTTTGTATTATGGCAAGAAAAAAGCAGCTAAGTAAAGAAAAACGAGTGGCCATCATTACTTTAAGAAATGAAGGTCAGTCAGTCCGAAAAATTGGGAAAACTTTGAAAGTGTCCCCAAGTGCAGTCACAAAAACCATCAAGCGCTACAAAAAAAACTGGCTCACATGCGGACCGCCCCAGGAAAGGAAGACCAAGAGTCACCTCTGCTGCGGAGGATAAGTTCATCCAAGTCACCAGCCTCAGAAATCGCAGGTTAACAGCAGCTCAGATTACAGACCAGGTCAATGCCACACAGAGTTCTAGCAGCAGTCACATCTCTAGAACAACTGTTAAGAGTAGACTGTGTGAATCAGGCCTTCATGGTAGAATATCTGCTAGGAAACCACTGCTAAGGACGGGCAACAAGCAGAAGAGACTTGTTTGGGTTAAAGAACACAAGGAATGGACATTAGACCAGTGGAAATCTGTGCTTTGGTCTGATGAGTCCAAATTTGAGATCTTTGGTTCCAACCACTGTGTCTTTGTGCGATGCAGAAAAGGTGAACGGATGGACTCTACATGCCTGGTTCCCACCGTGAAGCATGGAGGAGGTGTGATGGTGTGGGGGTGCTTTGCTGGTGACACTGTTGGGGATTTATTCAAAATTGAAGGCATACTGAACCAGCATGGCTACCACAGCATCTTGCAGCGGCATGCTATTCCATCCGGTTTGCGTTTAGTTGGACCATCATTTATTTTTCAACAGGACAATGACCCCAAACACACCTCCAGGCTGTGTAAGGGCTATATGACCATGAAGGAGAGTGATAGGGTGCTGCGCCAGATGACCTGGCCTCCACAGTCACCGGACCTGAACCCAATCGAGATGGTTTGGGGTGAGCTGGACCGCAGAGTGAAGACAAAAGGGCCAACAAGTGCTAAGCATCTCTGGGAATGCCTTCAAGACTGTTGGAAGACCATTTCAGGTGACTACCTCTTGAAGCTCATCAAGAGAATGCCAAGAGTGTGCAAAGCAGTAATCAAAGCAAAAGGTGACTACTTTAAAGAACCTAGAATATTACATATTTTCAGTTAATTCCACATGTGTTAATTCATAGTTTTGATGCCTTCAGTGTGAATCTACAATTTTCATAGTCATGAAAATAAAGAAAACTCTTTGAATGAGAAGGTGTGTCCAAACTTTTGGTCTGTACTGTATATATACATACAAAACAAAAGAGGGGGGGTCAGCACATACCAATGCGCAGGTCTCAGATGCGCATTGGGATGTGCTGCCCCCCCCCTCTTTTGTTTTGTAGTTTTTATGGGAGTAATGGCTGGCTCCTATTTGTTCGTGCACTCCTGTGGCCTGTGTTGCGTCATGGACTGATTTTAATTAGCATGAGTACATAGTTTGCTCAGCATGCATGCTGGTATTTGTAGTCCCTGGATTCATTGGAGGCCATTTTGGCACCATAGAGATATAAACCAAAAGGGGCCCAGCATGCATGTGGGACCTACACTTCCTGAATTTCATGGTCACTGTTATGGCACCTTACAGGTGAGGTTTAGTGTTAGGACCCGTCTTATAGAGATCGCCTTGGCGTGCGGCAGACAGGCTCAAATAATTTTGTACAAAATGTATTTGCTAAGCATCTCTAATTTATTAGCATAGCATTGGCAATACAATATACCTTTGTACTTTATTTGGTTTGTAGAGTGCTGTTGCACTGTATATATACATACAATTCATGAGGATGAATATAAATATATATGGCCATAAGCCTCTCACCCCTCCAATAGGTACCAAGGCTGGTTTGGACACTGGATCTTCAAATGTGTCCCTCTTTTCTTCCTCCATAGTGGCCGCCAGAGAATACCGCTCCTGATTCCAACAGTAAGCTGGTAAAACATACGCCGACAGCTCACGTCCGGGTTCCTGTGCATGTTTAGCACCTCCCCTCATCACATGATGCGTCACTACACATACGTGCGCTCCAGGCCTCTTTTTGGATACCGGAACTTCCTTCCACAGAGCGGAGCAGAAGCTCCTCCCCCCAGACTTTCAAATATTCCAATTGACGCATGCGCGATGCTTAGTAGTGCTTGTCGGTCGCACTGAAGCATCATGACCATAAGTGCCCAGGAGCCTCCAGCTATCACGCCTCTGTCAGACTCCCCGCGCACCACTGTGCCATGATCTAAGGACGGGGACCGCAGGCAACGAAGGGCAGCCACAGGCAGTGAAGGATGTACCACAGGCTTCCCCTCCAAAGACAGGAAACCCGACTGAAGTTGGAGGGGAGTCTCTGCCTTTTTGTACCTCAGGTTTCCTGTCTTTAGGGGCGGATCCTCTCTCTCGTGGTGCTGTCGTGGGTGAGGGGAAAAGAATAGATTTTTAGGATCCGTAAGAACCGTGATGCAATGCAGAGCCCCCTCCAAAAAATGTCACCACTCCTCGAGCAGCTCTCGATTCCCGATGTCGTAATTTCTCTCTGTAGGGGAGAACTTCAGAGAGAAAAACGCACAAGGCCTTAGGTTCGTAAGTTTAGATAACTCCTGATAGAGAACTGCCCCTCCTCCGTCCTCCGATGCATCTACCTCAACAATAAAAGTGTTTTCTTGATCCGGCTGAATCAGGACCGGGGCGTCGCTGAAAAACCTCTTGAGGGTTTCGAAGGCTTCTAAAGGCTCATATGGCTAATAAAATCCGCCCCCTTCATGGTTAGGTCGGTAAGAGGTTTAGCGATTTCCGAGAAATGTTTTTTCGATTTTTGGTAATAATTTGCAAACCCCAGGAACACTTTAAGGGAAGAAGGTCTCACCAACTCCTGAATGGCTTGTACTTTTCCCGGATCCATTTGAAAAGATTGAGGGGTAAGTATATAACCCCAAAACAACATTTCCTGTACCCCAAAAATACATTTTTCTTTCTTAGCAAATAATTGATTCTCCCTAAATACTTCCAGCACTTGTCTGATATGGATGACATGGGATTCCCAACTAGGTGAGAAGATCAGGATGTCATCCAGGTACACAATCATAAATTTGCCAATAAACTGTCGGAAAAGGTCATTAACGAAATTTTGAAATACCGCCAGTGCATTACAGAAAGCAAACGACATGACTAAATATTTGAAGTGACCCTCAGGAGTGTTAAAGGCTGTCTTCCACTCATCTCCTTCCCTAATACGAATGAAGTTGTAAGCTCCTCTTAAATCCAGCTTAGAAAACCAACAAGCCCCAAGCACCTGATTGAACAAGTCTGGAATCAACGGTAAGGAATATTGATTATTAACAGTGATTTTGTTTAATTCCCTATAATCGAAACAGGGTCTCAAACCTCCATTCTTTTTCTCCACAAAAAAGAACCCTGCCCCCATGGGTGACACCGAGGGTCTAATAAAACTTTCCTTGATATACTCCATAGAAATCCGCTCCGGATCGGAAAAATTATAAATACAGCCTTTAGGAAATTTAGACCCTGCAACAATATCAATAGCACAATCATAAGATCTGTGGGGAGGCAGACTTTCATGATCAGATGTGGAAAAAACATCAAGGAAATCTTTAATGTACGGAGGGAGAGTTTTGGACTCAATCGTGATTCCAGCTTGAACAATCGGTAGACAATCAGAAAAACATTTAGGACCCCATTTCTCAATTTTGTCCGTAGCCCAATTTAATAACAGGGATATGAAGTTGGAGCCATGGCATGTCCAAAACCATCTCCACCGATAAATTCTCTAAAATAAGAAAATAACAAAGCTCAGCGTGACGAGCCTCCACAGTCAAGGTAATCTTAGAGGTACAACACTTAACTGTCTCACCCACCAAAGGAGTAGAGTCAATGGCAATAATGTGGATAGGACTAGGGAGAGCCAACATAGGTATTGCCATAGAGAGAATAAACTTATAATCAACAAAATTTGAGGCGGGACCCGAATGAATAAAGGCCGGAGTCGCCACAGTAGAAGCAAGTACTGCGCTGGCGACGTTGGTCTCCCCTAGTCATTCCAAGTTGCATGGGCTCCTCCAGAGGGGTTTCCTCCTTGACTCCCATAGGAAAGGAGTCTGGTTTGGTCATAGCCTGTGGAAAGAACAGATGCTCCCGCTGACGTCCCCTAATGCATCTGTCCAGTCTCACAGCTAGAGTCATAGTTTGTTCTAAAGTGTCAGGACAGGGGTAGCTAACTAACACACCCTTAAGACTTTCGGAGAGTCCTGACCTAAACTGGCATTTCATAGCTTTGCTCATTCCAGCCTGAGGGAACGCACCACTTCCGAAATTGAGTACAATACTCCTCTACTGGTCGGTTTCCCTGAATGAGGGATTTCAACTGGGATTTAGCCACGGTCGCCCTTTCCGGTTCGTCATAAAGAACCCCTAGGGCCTGAAAAAATGCTTCGACAGATATAAGACTCGGGGAGTCAGTAGGCAGGGAAAATGCCCCATCCTGTGGGTTACCTTGCAATAGAGATATCACGGTCCCAACCTTCTGATGATCAGAACCAGAAGAATAGGGGCGTAAGCGGAAATACAGCTCTCCTTAAGTGCAAGGAACCATTTGTGGTCACTAGAGAACCGATCCGGCAACTTAACATGGGGTTCAGCGTGCTGTGCAGATATAGTAGGTGCAGGTAGGATCTGAACTGACTTCTGTTGGTGTAATTCTTCCCCCAATTCCTGTACTATTTGTGCGAGGTTATGGACCTGATCAGTGAGTACTCGTATCAGGTCCATAATGGAGTAAGGCCTATGAATCTGTCATGGAAAAGGAGAGCGTGCAAAGTCCTGAGCTCAACCCACACTTCTGTCCCTGCCTACTTGCACGGTCCACCCTAGGCGAGGGTGTACAACTGGACGACGTTCCCTAAACTGAGTACGTGCTGGGCCTAAAGGGAAAAATTTTAACTGGAGAAAATAATAAATAAAGTGACAGGCAGGCACGGAGGGGTAAATACACAAACAATGCAAATATAAACAGCGGTCAAAATACAGGATGAAAGATACATATAAAGAGTAAGCAAGGTCAAAACAAGCCGAGGTCAGTACCAGGAGGTCACGTCAGTACAAAGGATTAACGGAATCACAACAAACACAAGCCGAGGTCCGAATGCCAGGAGGTCAAGTCAATACAGAGGAAACAGCAAAAGAGGGGTCAAGGAAACAGAGCCAAGGTCAAGGTACAATGCAAACCAATACAGAGAACTTGGTAAATGAAAAGACCTTATTCACAGACAACCTGTGGCCAGCAGGCTGCCTATTTAAATATTCCTGGCTGGTGAGTCACATGACGTGGCTGGCACCACGTACCTCACAGCAGCCCAACTCAGCCAAGCACTGATCATTATGATCGGCCCTCAGCTCTCCTGCAGCTCGCCTGCTGTCATAGAGACGAGGACTCAGGCTACATCTCTTTCCCTCTCCTTGCTCAGGGTGCCAGCGGTGCTGCAAAGGAAGCACACGTCACCGGCCCCTCGTCGGAGCTGCAGGTACAAGGACCCATTAAAAGTGAAAAAGTTGTATGTGAGCACAAAATCAAGTAGATTAATCAAAAATTTATTTTTATCATCTTGAACATTCTCCTTCTCCAGAAAATGCTCGACAGCCTACATACCATCCCGATGTTTTATGCTGGTGTACAATGACTCAATGTCACATGTCACCAGCACCATGTCCTCCTCCAGATGGATCCCATCATTTCTACATAAAAAATCTGTAGTATCTTGGATAATGGATGATAAATTGGCCACCAAACCCTTCAACTGAGAATCCAAATAGTGTCCCATCAGCTCTGTTAAATTACCATTCCCAGATATGATAGGCCTACCTGGAAGTACTTTGGCATTCTTGTGGATTTTAGTTAGAAGATATAATGTTGGTATTGTAGGTTCTTTCACAATCAGGGCATCATGTAAGGGTTTTTTAAATTACACCTTCATCAACAGCTCTTGTCAACATATTTCGTAGATTGGCTTCAAAAGACGACAAGGGGTTATATGTTAGTTTTTTTTTATAGCAATCTTTTTCTTTCAACTGCCTATAAGCCTCCTTCTCATACATAGAGTGGAGCCATATCACAATATTACCCTTTTTTCCGCAAGTTTAAAAACACCACCCGGTAATTTTGATAATTCCCTCAAACTAGAATGTTGAGCTTTGGACAAATTGTCCTTTTTCACAGCAGTAGGAATAGTAACAAAGGCCTCATGCACACGACCGTTGTGTGCATCCGTGGCCATTGTGCCGTTTTCAGTTTTTTTTCGCGGACCCATTGACTTTGAAAATCGGAAAATGCACCGTTTTGCAGCCAAGACCATGATCCGTGTATCCTGTCCATCCAAAAAATAAGACTTGTCCTATTTTTTGGACGGACAACGGTTCACAGACCCATTCAAGTCAATGGGTCCGTGAAAGAACACGGATGCACACAAGATTGGCATCCATGTCTGTGATCCGTGGCCGTAGGTTACTTTCATACAGACGGATCTGAAGATCCGTCTGCATAAAAGCTTTTTCAGTTAGAATATACAACGAACTGTGTACATGACTGCCCCCTGGCAGCACCTGATCTCTTACAGGGGGCTGTGATCCGTACAATTAACCCCTCAGGTGCTGCACCTGAAGGGGTTAATTGTGCGTATCATAGCCCCCTGTAAGAGATCCGGGGCTTCCAGGCAGCAGGGGGCAGACCCCCCTCCCCCCCAGTTTAAATGTCATTGGTGGCCAGTGCGGCCCCCCCTCCCTCCCTCTATTGTAATAATAGCATTGGTGGCACAGTGTGTGGCCCCCCTCCCTCCCTCTATTGCATTAACATTGGTGGCAGTGTGCGCCCCCCCCCCCCGCCCCCCCCTATCTCCCTCTATTGTTTTAATACATTGGAGGCAGTGTGCGCCCCCCCTTCCTCCCTCTATTGTTTTAATACATTGGTGGCAGGGTGCGCCCCCCCCTGCCCCCCCTTCCTCCCTCTATTGTTTTAATACATTGGTGGCAGTGTGCAGCCTCCCCTCCCCCCCCCCCCCCCGATCATTGGTGGCAGCGGAGTTCCGATCGGAGTCCCAGTTTAATCGCTGGGGCTCCGATCGGTAACCATGGCAACCAGGACGCTACTGCAGTCCTGGTTGCCATGGTTACTTAGCAATAGTAGAAGCATCATACTTACCTGCTGGCTGCTGCGATGTCTGTGTCCGGCCGGGAGCTCCTCCTACTGGTAAGTGACAGGTCTGTGCGGCGCATTGCTGTCACTTACCAGTAGGAGGAGCTCCCGGCCGGACACAGACATCGCAGCAGCCAGCAGGTAAGTATGATGCTTCTACTATTGCTCCAGGACTGCAGTAGCGTCCTGGTTGCCATGGTTACCGATCGGAGCCCCAGCGATTAAACTGGGACTCCGATCGGAACTCCGCTGCCACCAATGATCGGGGGGGGGGGGGGAGAGGGGAGGCCGCACACTGCCACCAATGTATTAAAACAATAGAGGGAGGAAGGGGGGGCCGGGGGGGGCGCACACTGCCACCAATGTTAATGCAATAGAGGGAGGGAGGGGGTGCCGCACACTGTGCCACCAATGCTATTATTACAATAGAGGGAGGGAGGGGGGGCGGGGGGGCCGCACTGGCCACCAATGATATTCAAACTGGGGAGGGGGGGTCTGCCCCCTGCTGCCTGGCAGCCCTGATCTCTTACAGGGGGCTATGATACGCACAATTAACCCCTTCAGGAGCCGCACCTGAGGGGTTAATTGTGCTGATCACGGCCCCTTGTAAGAGATCGGGTGCTGCCAGGCAGCAGGGGGCAGTCATGTATACAGTTTGTAGTATATTCTAACTAGAAGCACGATGTAACTCATATCCGACTAGTATATTCTAACATAGAGGCGTTCCCATGGTGATGGGGACGCTTCAAGTTAACATATACCATCGGATTGGAGAAAACTCCGATCCGATGGTATAAAAGAGACTCCAGACTTTACATTGAAAGTCAATGGGGATGGATCCGTTTGCAATTGCACCATATTGTGTCAACGTCAAACGGATCCGTCCCCATTGACTTACATTGTAATTCAGGACGGATCCGTTTGGCTCTGCACGGCCAGGCGGACACCAAAGCGACTTTTTTTTCATGTCCGTGGATCCTCCAAAAATCAAGTAAGACCCACGGACGAAAAAACGGTCACGAATCACGGACCTACGGACCCTGTTTTTGCGGACCGTAAAAAAAAAAACGGCCGTGTGCATGAGGCCAAATTCCTTAAAAACCAATTTAACAAACAGATCAATTGAAGGACATAACGAGAGAGTGAGGGAAATTTTTTAGACTTACGTCTGATTGATGAAGGAATCTCCATATCTCTGGTTTGTTCACCCTCCTCCAGTAGTTGCTGCAAAATATGTACTGCTTCCCGTTCTTCCCTGGTGGAAAAATGTTCGAGATCTCCCTCGTTGTGATGCCATTTAAAAAAAAAGCAAGGAACGAGCAAACATATGCAGGTCCTTTATAGCTGTGAATTGATCAAAAGGAGCACAGGGGGAAAAGGTTAAACCCTTTTCAAGCACCGATAATTCCAATGGGTATAGCACATAATTAGAAGGTTCGCCGAAATGCGCGCCGGGCTGGCACCATCCCGGAGGAAGCTTAGTATGGGTAATGTTTTTTCGGCCGTAATTGTGATGTATTCTTTGCACTTGAATTTATTTAGTATGCGGTCTGGTAGTACAGTCGCTGATGAGTAGCTTTCTTCACCCGCATAGTAAAGAAACTACTCACCAGCAGCAGCAAGATGTAGAGCAGAACCTGAACCAGCAGGTGGTGGCATACTTGGACAGCACCCTGCCACCCCACATTGGAGATCCACTGGACTACTGGGTAGCCAAACTGGATTTGTGGCCGCAACTGGCAGAGTTTGCCCTGGAAAAGCTGTCCTGCCCGGCCAGTAGTGTGGCATCAGAGAGGGTGTTTAGTGCGGCGGGGGCCATAGATACCCAACTCGCCTGTCCACCCAAAATGTGGAGAGACTGACCTTTGTCAAGATGAATCAGGTGTGGATCACCCAGGATTTCCAACCACTAATTCCTAATGCATCAGACTAGATAATCCATGGTGCCACACCAACACTGATGCAAGAGACCGGTTTCTTCTGATTAACTGCCTCAGCTACTACTTTAATGCTGCAACCCGCTTGATGCCACACATCTGCTGCCAAGTGCACCTTATTTCACCCACCTTCATTAGCAGGTAATAGTATTGCCACCCACCACCCCCCTCTGTTACCGGGTCACTTTGTGGTCTCCTGATGCAGCTGCTGCCATCTCCAAACTATGTCACCTTGCCACTCTGTGGTCTCCGGATGCTGCTGCCATATCCCCACTATGTCACCTTGCCACTCTGTGGCCTCCTGATGCTACCGCCACCTCCAAACTATGTCACCTTGCCACTCTGTGGTCTCCTCATGCTGCTGCCACCTCCACGCTATGTCACCTTGCCACTCTGTGGTCTCCGGATGCTTCCGCCATATCCATACTATGTCACCTTGCCACTCTGTCGCCTCCTGATGCTACCGCCACCTCCAAACTATGTCATCTTGCCACTCTGTGGTCTCCTCATGCTGCTGCCATCTCCACACTATGTCACCTTGCCACTCTGTGGTCTCCTCATGTTGCTGCCACCTCCAGACTCGGTCATTGTGACACTCTGTGGCCTACTCATGCCGCTGCCACCTCCAGACTCTGTCGTTGTGCCACTCTGTGGCCTAATCATGCTGCTACCACCTCCAGACTCGGTCGTTGTGTCACTCTGTGGCCTACTCATGCTGCTGCCTCCTCCAGACTCGGTCATTGTTCCACTCTGTGGCCTACTCATGCTGCTGCCACCTCCAGACTCGGTCATTTGTGCTACTCTGTAGCCTACTCATGCTGCTGTCACCTCCAAACTCTGTTGTTGTGCCACTCTGTGGCCTACTCATGCTGCTGCCATCTCCACACTATGTCACCTTGCCACTCTGTGGCCTACTCATGCTGCTGCCATCTCCACACTATGTCACCTTGCCACTCTGTGGTCTCATCATGCTGCTGCCACTTCCAGACTCGGTTATTGTGCCACTCTGTGGCCTACTCATGCTGCTGCCACCTCCAGACTCGGTCATTGTGCCACTCTGTGGTCTACTCATGCTGCTGCCACCTCCAGACTCAGGTAAGCAGGTAAGTGCAGTAAAGTAATCTGTACAGACCAAGAAGTAGCACATGTTATTAGGGTTAGTGGCCAGTGCCAACACTTCAGGATTTTATGTTTTTTGTTTAAATATATATATATATATTGACATGTCTCACTTGTGGACTTGAACATTAGAGGACTTTATCACTTCGATAATACTATATTATGTCTAGAAATAGAAATATAAAGTAAATGGAGAGCTCACCAGAATAGAGCCCGGCTGTCACCGCAGGCCCTGGGAGAGATCTTAAAAGTTCAAACAGACGGAAGACTCAGGAGTCTATCTGACAGGTCATTCTTGTTTTCATTGTTGCTGACAGGTTTCTACCCCTTCGCAGATGCTGCTCATTATCAGTCAGGTGGCTCTTTATATGTTCCGCCTCTCACTTGCTTCCTTGCGGCTGATAGCTCTTCTGTGGAGTGCTTTGCTTGTGTGGAGCTAGATTCCAAAAATATTGATGTGGAGGTATTTTTGGACAGCGGGGCAGGGGTTAACCTTGTGGATTACCAGTTTGTCCTGATGCATGGTTTTAAATCTAATGCATTGGACAAAGAGATCTCAGTGTTCGCTATTGATTCTGCCTCCCTTTCTCAAAAATCTTTGACTCACATGGTGCAGGATATCCATTTAAGGGTGGGGGATTCTCATGTTGAGGGTATTTCTTGTTTTATAATGAATGGTTTGCCAGCTCCTCTGGTGCTAGGGTTGCTATGGTTGACCAAACATAACCCTACCTGTCAGGATTGGAACCCATGACCGGCCATGTCCCAGACAGTAGCTCTAGCCACTAGACTACCAACCCTTCTGGACTTTTCCTTCTACTGAACTCTTTGATCTACCTTGTTCCAGCCTTGCCTTGTTAATCTCTGTGATTCCTTGCACCTGCTACTTCCTCTTTATAAGCCCAGCCTCTTGCACCAGATCCCTGCTGGTTATTGTTCTTCTGGACTTGATCCTGCTGCATCTACCGTTGTTCCTCTGTTGCTACTGCTACCAACTCGACTGCTGCCGACCTCGGAATTATCCCCGACTACTCTTCTGCTTGTCCCTACCAACTGAACTGCTACCACCGTTCCCGATCCGGATTGTCTGACCACGCTCACTGCCGCCTGCCCTGCCCCACCGCCTGCCACCCGATTACGCCTCTGCCTGACTTCCTGCAACTACAACCTGCCTGCGGTCCTTGCCACTGGGCTCCCACCTCCAGCCAGCTGTCCTCTGACTCAGGTGAGCCTGTAGGATTGTAACAGAATAACCAGCCCTAAAATGAAGTTCGCGATCACCACCCTGCGCAAACAAGTCTCCGAACTTCAGGAGTTTGGTACCTCTGCCCAAAAGGAAATGGCTCAACTTCAAGGCACAATCCAGAGCCAACAGAGGGAAATTATCGACTTGCAGCGTCGACTACTGGACGTACGCGGCGCGGTCACAGACACCCGCATGCCTCTCCCGTCAAAGTTTAACGGCGATCGGCGCCAGTTTCGGGGGTTCCTCAACCAGTGCCGTATCTACTTTCAGATGCAGCCGGGCTCCTTTTCCTCAGACAGAAAGAAGATCCTGTTCATCATTAACCTTCTAACTGACGAGGCCCTGGCATGGGCATCCCCATATGTGGAATCCCACAGTCCCTTATTAAATAACCTAGACAACTTCACCGCAGCCATGAGCCAAGTCTTCAACCCTAACCGCTGCGCGACTGCCGAGGCTAGGCTGCACAGTCTACGGCAGGGAAGACGCTCTGTAGCCTAGTATACCTCCGAGTTCCGCCGCTGGGTCACGGATACCACCTGGAACCCCGCTGCTCAGAAAAGTCAATTTCACCGCGGACTCTTCGAACTTATAAAGGATGAGCTCGCCAGGGTAGACGCCCCAGACGATCTGGATGACTTCGTCCAACTGTGCATCCGAATTGACCAGAGACTTGCGGAAAGAAGGAGAGAAAGACTCTGGTCCTTCTATAACAGGCCCGCGTACCCTTTCACTCCAATGACTCGGCCGGCTCATCAACCCTCCACCGAACCGATGCAGGTCGACAAACTGCGCAAGACTCTATCGGCTGCTGAAAAGGAGAGACGACTGGCCGCAGGCCTCTGCCTTTACTGTGGCGAGCCAGGGCACTTCGCTATTAAGTGCCCCAATAAGACTCGCTGAACCATCGCTGTCACTAAATTACGGGAATTACAACAAGCCACAATCTCACCCTTGGCCTCTGAAACCATGGACACTACAGGTACCGGGTCCCACTTCATTGTTCCTATCCTTATCACCATTGGGGAACGACAGCTTCCCTGCTCTGCAATGCTTGACCCGGGGGCCGGTGGAAATTTCATGGACTTGACCTTCGCCCATGAGAACAACATACCACTGGTAACCAGGGCAGCCCCCATCGATCTGGAAACAGTCGATGGGACCCCGCTCTCTTCTGGGCCGGTTACGCACCAGACCGCTGATCTTCAACTCCTCGTCAAACCCGATCATCAGGAAACCATTCACTTCTCCCTGATCACCTCCCCTAAGTTTCTGGTGATCCTAGGTATCCCTTGGTTGGAAACCCACAACCCCTCGGTGGACTGGGACACCCGCTGCATACGGTTCCGCTCAGACTTTTGTTCTCAGAACTGTTTACGTGAATCCGTTCCTACGGAAGGTTTTATCCGACCTTCCACATCTCCTGCAGGGGCCCCTTTCTTCTTCGTGGAGAAAAAAGACTCTTCTCTATGCCCTTGCATAGATTATCGAAAGCTCAACAACGTTACTGTGAAGAACCGGTACCCTCTCCCCCTGATTTCTCAACTCCTTGAGAGACTTCGGGCGGCAAAAGTCTTTACTAAGCTCGATCTCCGAGGAGCCTACAACCTGGTCCGAATTCGCCCGGGGGACGAGTGGAAAACCGCCTTCTGAACCCGCTACGGTCACTTCGAGTATCTGGTCATGCCTTTCGGCTTCTGCAATGCCCCTGCTACCTTCCAACATTTTATCAACGACGTCCTCAGGGACATGCTTGACCAATTTGTGGTAGCATATCTGGACGATATTTTGATTTTCTCAGAAGACCCTGAACAACATCGAGGGCATGTCCGCAGGGTGCTACAGAAACTCCGTGAACAGTCTCTCTATATTAAACTGGAGAAGTGTGAATTTGAACAGACTTCCACCCAATTCCTCAGCTATATTATTTCCCCGGAGGGCTTAAGTATGGATCCCCGGAAGATCCAGGCCGTGACTGAGTGGCTCGCCCCGAAGAACGAAAAGTAGGTCCAGAGATTTGTAGGTTTCGCAAACTTTTATCGGAAGTTCATCAGGAACTTTTCGAAAATCATCGCCCCAATCACTCAACTAACAAAAAAGACTGTCCCCTTCGTGTGGACTCCGGAGGCACAGGAGGCCTTTGCTAAACTGAAGTCCCTCTTCATCTCTGCCCTGATCCTGGCCCACCCAAACCCTGAATTACCATTTACGGTCGAGGTGGACGCCTCAGACACTGCGGTGGGCGCAATTCTGTCTCAACGTTCAGGGGAAAAGTGCTCCTACACCCTTGCGCTTTCTTCTCCCGCCAGATGTCCCCCGCTGAACGGAATTACGACATCGGGAATAAGGAACTGCTGGCAATCAAGGACGCTTTCACCGAGTGGAGACACTTGCTGGAGGAGGCCCACAATCCCATCTCTGTATACACCGACCACCGGAACCTAGAGTTTATCCGCAGCGCCAAGAGACTCACCGCCAGACAGGCCAGGTGGAGTCTGTTTTTCTCCAGATTCAATTTTATTATCTCCTATCGCCCTGGGTCAAAGAACGGCAAAGCAGATGCTCTCTCAAGGATGTTCTCTGAACCCTCTCAGATCAATGAGGCTCCGGCCGGTATCCTTCCCGACAGAAGCATCCTAGGAGCCACCTACTTGAGGGAACTCCTAGGTTCCCTCAAGGAAGGGTATGAGAACGATCACCTCCTCACCTACCCACCTGGAGCTGTAAACCTTGCTCTCAAGGGTGGCTACTGGTTGTACCGGGATCAGCAGTTGTACGTACTAGAATCTGCACGATTTGACGCACTTAAACTCAACCACGATTCCAAACCGGCCAGCCATCTGGGTATCAGAAGGACCCAGGAGCTCCTCTCCCGTTTCTTCTGGTGGCCAACTTACAGAAAAGATACCGAGAGGTTTGTCTCCTTATGCACGCAACAAGACCCCCCCGCTCCTCCCCCGTGGGCTTGCTATGTCCACTCCCGGTTCCCTCCGGCCCCTGGGGTTCAATCTACATGGACTTTATTGTGGACCTTCCTCCCTCCAAGGGTATGAACACCGTTCTGGTCATCGTCGACCGTCTCACCAAAATGGCCCACTTCATCCCCTGCAAGGGCCTACCTACCGCCAAACAGACGGCCGATCTGGTACTCCGAGAGGTTTTTAGGCTACATGGGGCCCCGGACGATGTAGTTTTGGATCGGGGAGTACAGTTCACTTCCAGGTTCTGGAGAAACTTCTGTCAAGCCCTTGGGATCAAGGTGAACCTGTCTTCTGCGTTCCACCCCAATCCAATGGGCAGACCGAGAGAACGAATCAAATCCTCGAGCAGTATTTATGCTGTTTTGTCAACCATCTGCAGGACAACTGGCTGAACCACCTCTCCACGGCCGAGTTCGCCTATAACAATGCGGAGCACAGTTCTACCCTATACAGCCCGTTCTACGCTAACACCGGCTAACACGACCGACCCAACCTTCATCCCTCATTTGCCCATTTCCACCACAGTCCCAGCTGTGGCTGAACGTCTTGCAAGTCTACAACAGGCACAGGAAAATATTCGGGATAATTTACATTGAGTCCAGAGCCGCTTCAAGCAGGCAGCGGATAAACACCGCAAACCCGCTCCGGAATTCCAGGTAGGAGACAAGGTGTGGCTCTCCACCAGAAACCTAAGCCCAAAGGTTCCCTCCCGGAAGTTCGGCCAAAAATACATGGGTCCTTTCCAGATCACGGCTCGAATCAACGAAGTCACCTTCCCGACTCCATCATAGTGCACCCGGTTTTCCACTGCTCTCTCCTGAAACCACATGTTGAGAACACTTTCCCAGGCCGCCACCCCCCTTCTCCTCCTCCGGTAAGAGTATAAGACCAGGAGGAATACATTGTGGCCAAGATCCTTGACTCCAGACTCCACCGTGGAAGGCTGCAGTATCTAGTTGGGTGAAGGGCTATCCCCTCGAGGATAACTCCTGGGAACCGGAGGAAAATGTCCATGCCCCCAGACTGGTAAAAGCTTTCCACCAAAGACATCCCGATAAACCATCATCTGCGGTGCCCAGAGGTCACCTTGGAGGGGGGGGGGAGTACTGTCAGGATTCGAACCCATGTCCCAGGCGGCAGCTCTAGCCACTAGACTACCAACCCTTCTGGACTTTTCCTTCTACTGAACTCTTTGATCTACCTTGTTCCAGCCTTGCCTTGTTAATCTCTGTGATTCCTTGCACCTGCTACTTCCTCTTTATAAGCCCAGCCTCTTGCACCAGATCCCCGCTGGTTATTGTTCTTCTGGACTTGATCCTGCTGCATCTACCGTTGTTCCTCTGTTGCTACTGCTACCAACTCGACTGCTGCCGACCTCGGAATTGTCCCCGACTACTCTTCTGCTTGTCCCTACCAACTGAACTGCTACCACCGTTCCAGATCCGGATTGACTGACCACGCTCACTGCCGCCTGCCCTGCCCCACCGCCTGCCAACCGATTACGCCTCTGCCTGACTTCCTGCAACTACAACCTGCCTGCGGTCCTTGCCACTGGGCTCCCACCTCCAGCCAGCTGTCCTCTGACTCAGGTGAGCCTGTAGGATTGTAACACTACCATTGATTGGCAAGCGAGACAGATCAAGGGCTGGAGTGATTACTGTATGGACAGCTGTCTTTTCACATCTCTTGCTAGCATATCCACTAAGATGTTTCCCCCATTTCTCTGATGTGTTCACTGAGAGTGTGGATCAGGAGTTGCCCCCTCGTAGAGAATATGATTGCCCGGTCAATATGATTCCCAGAGCTAAGTTGCCAAAGTCTCGGTTGTATAACCTTTCTGAACCCGAAAGAGTGGCTATGCAAAAGTATATTACTGAGAGTTTGGCAAAGGCACACATCAGACCATCTAAGTCACCTATGGCGGCGGGGTTCTTTTTTGTAAAGAAAAAAGATGGGACATTGAGACTGTGTCTAGATTTCCGAGAGTTGAATCGCATCACTATCCGTGATCCTTATCCCCTTCCCCTGATCCCAGATTTGTTCAATCAGATTGTTGGAGCTAAGGTGTTTTCTAAATTAGACCTAAGAGGGGCATATAATCTGGTAAGAATCAGAGAGAGGGATGAATGGAAGACAGCTTTTAATACTCCTGTGGGTCATTTTGAGAACTTGGTCATGCCTTTTGGTTTGACCAATGCCCCGGCAGTATTTCAACATTTCATCATTTGGTGGGAAAGTTTGTTGTCGTATACCTTGATGACATATTGATTTACTTGCCCGACATGGAGAGTCATCAGGATAATTTGAGACAAGTCTTGCTGATCCTCTGGGAGAAAAATTTATATGCCAAGTTAGAAAAATGTGTGTTTGCTGTTCAAGAGATTCCTTTTCTGGGTTACCTGCTTTCCGCTTCGGGCTTTCGCATGGATCCCGAAAAAGTCAGTGCGGTCTTGGAATGGGATCTGCCCGAGAATCAGAAAGTGTTTATGAGGTTTTTGGGGTTTACCAATTACTACAGAAATGTATTTTGAATTATTCCACTGTTGTCAAACCTCTGACCAACATGACTAAGAAAGTAGTGGATTTCTCTGTCTGGTCGGAAGAGGCGTTACATGCTTTTTCCACTATAAAGAAAAGTTTTTCTTCTGCTCCAATTTTGGTGCAGCCTGATGTGTCTCAGCCATTTATTGTTGAGGTGGATGCATCAGAAGTGGGAGTTGGTGCAGTTCTGTTGCAGGGTCCTTCTCCTGGCAAATGGCACTCTTGTGCTTTTTTTTTTTCCGAAAAAACTCTTCTGCCGAGAGAAATTATGATGTTGGCAATAGAGAGTTGCTGGCCATTAAATTGGCCTTTGAGGAATGGCGTCATTGGTTAGAAGGAGCGATTCATCCCATTACTGTATTTACCGATCATAAAAATCTGGCCTACCTGGAGTCGGCTAAACTCAAGGCAGGCCAAATGGTCCTTGTTTTTTACCAGATTTAATTTCATTTTCACTTTTCACCCTGGGGTCAAGAATGTCAAGGCGGATGCCTTGTTGTGTAGCTTCCCTGGGGGGAGGGGGGGGGTGATACTGAGGACCCTGGTCCGATTTTGGCTGATGTTTTTTTTTTGTTCCTTCTGAGCTTGTCACAAGGTGTTTAAGGGACATCATGATACTGTCCTTGCTGGACACCCTGGGAGCAGATCCACTGTTGATCTTATTTCTCAGAGATTCTGGTGGCCGGGTTAACGTAAGAGTGTTGAGGGCTATGTGGCAGATTGTGAGACCTCTGCACGTGCCAAGGTGACTCATATTCAGCCCTCAGGATTTCTTCAAACTTTGCCCATCCTATCCCGTCCCTGGACGCACTTGTCCATGGACTTTGTCACCAATTTGCCCAGTTCTTCCGGGATGACGGTGATTTTGGTGGTGGTCGACCGCTTCAGTAAGATGGCACACTTCATTCCATTTTCTGGTTTACCCAATGCCAAAACTCTGGCTCGGACATTTGTTGATAACATTGTGAAATTACACAGCATTCCCTCTGATGTGGTGTCTGATAGAGGGACTAAATTCTGGAAGGATTTCTGTACTCGCCTGAGGCTTTGTCCCTCTCTTTGACTTTTTTACCCTCAGTCGAACGGACAAACTGAACCAGAATCTAGAGACATATTTGAGGTGTTTTGTTGCTGAGAATCAGGAGGAGTGGTCCTCATTTTTGTCTTTGGCTGAATTTGCTTTAAATAACCGTTGTCAGGAGTCTACTGATAAGTCAAATTTTTTTTATGCATATGGGTTTCGCCCTCAGTTTGGTACGTTCTCTTGGAATAGTTTCTCTGGTATGCCTCCTCTGGTGTAAATTGTGTTCACCTGGTAATTAATAGCTGTGTCTACTTAAACCAGAGTGTAGCTATTCACTTTTGTCATGAGGAAGGATCAGGAGTAATCGATCTGAAACGCGTAGATGTGAATTCACTGTCGTTTTTACTGCAACACTGTATGGAAGCTGCAGGCCTGCACAAATTTTCTTTTGCCATCCTGGAAGTTAGGTCTAAGATTTATTTATCCATACAAGATCTCTGCCATTATTAATCTGGTTTCTTTTCGCCTTGAACTTCCACAAGCTTGGAAGATCCATAATGTCTCCCATAAATCTCTGTTAAAGAGTTATGTGGAACCTGCTGTACCATCTTCCTTGCCACCTCCACCTGTCTTGGTTGACGGGAGTTTCAAATTTCCAGAGTTGTTGACTCTCATGTCCTTTGGGGTTCCCTTTAATACCTCGTTCATTTGAAGGGTTACGGTCTGGAGGAGAGAATGTGGGTCCCGGCGACTGATGTGAATGCCAGTCGGCTTCTGAGGACCTTTTTACAGAGCCCACCCTGATAAAGTTGGTCCTGGGTGCCCGGAGGTCACCCGTAGAAGGGGGAATACTATCACCGCCGGCCCTGGGAGAGATCTTAGAAGTTTAAATAGACGGAAGACTCAGGAGTCTATCTGACAGATCTCTCTTATTTTCATTGTTGCTGACAGGTTTCCACCCCTTCGCAGATGCTGCTCATTATTAGTCAGGTGGCTCTTTATATGTTCCGCCTCTCACTTGCTTCCTTGCGGCTGATAGCTCGATCTTTATTATTTTCCCTTATAACGTGGTTATAAGGGAAAATAATAGCATTCTTAATACAGAATGCTTAGTAAAATGTCCATTGTGGGATTAAAAATAATAAACAAATTTAACTCACCCTATCCACTTGATCGCGTAGCGGATCTCCTCTTCTTTCTACTTTCTTCAAGACCTGGCTAAAGGACCTTTGTCACTGCGCGCATCATGGTCCATAACCATTCACTTCTATGGGGCTTGCGTTGCGTGAAAAATGCACAATATAGAGCTTGCTGCGATTTTCACACAACGCACAAGTGATGTGTGAAAATCACCGCTCATGTACACAGTCCCATTGAAGTGAATGGGTCCGGATTCAGTGCGGGTCCGGATTTACGGTTATACTACCGCACTGACCGGAGACCAGTAAGAACGAATAGTGCATTTCAGCATATAGCATTACATCGACCGGAGACCAGTAAGAAGCGCATTAGCGCATTACAGCTTTTATAAAAAGTGCAACAGAAAAAGTAAACAGTGTGTACCTAGGGCCCACACGTGTGCCAACATACACAAAACAGTATGGAAGCTGTGTGAGAGAAGCACATAAGTGTGAGTGCTCCTAACATTTATTCCAGCTATAATACACTGAATATAAAGCTAAAGAATCGAGTGTATTGTCTAGCATCGTTGGACATTTGGTAAAGACTCTATAGAGCACAGGTTAAATAAAAAATATATAAAAATTGGTTTTATTATGCAACATAAAAACTAATCTAAACCCATAGAAAATAAGCTAATGCACTACTTTAGCTAAAAATATGTTGCATCAAAAGAAATAAAGTATTAAAAAGGTGGAATTGCTAGTTTTTTCATCCCTCTCTCCCAAAAGAAATACAGTTAATACAAGTTATTCAGTAAATCACATGACTACCCATCATACAGCTCCTCAAAGAAAACAGTTATGGCTGTCAGCATACAGTTATGCAAAAAAACAAAACAACTATGGTTCTGATTAGGGATGTGCGAATCAACTAGTCATGATCCCTAGTTCTGATCTATAATGGTGGTCCTATTGGTTATTTGCATTCTTTACCGGACATAGAAGTAGCTAGCGCCTAAGTACACTTTTAGCACAGGGTGATAGCTAGGCATCAGTTCAGGAGAGTTTGGGTTTGATACACTAGCCTTGCAGCTAAATAGCTTGGCCAAGGCAGAGTGGCTGCTTGGTACCTTCCTTGGATCCCAGAACCCAGGGCAAGTGCCAATCTCCCTACCCATACCCCTGTGAAACAAAATAGGACTGAAGTGTCTGTCGCCAAATTTATTTAATAATTATGGAGAGACACGCTAATGTTGTATATCACATTACAATGCAATTCACTAAAGCTGTTAATCCCAACAATCAGGATGTAAATGTACACTGTATGCCATCCACATTCTCTTTTGTCATAGCTTCTGTAGCCATTCATTATCAAGGCTCTAGTTTTATTGATTCATACATTGTCTGCCAGAAAAGCTTTCATTACTTTTCAGACCCTTCAGCAGATCAAAGATTTATGCTAAACACCCCAAATCTCTACAAAACATGCATTATGCAGATATACAGCAGCAGTATTCTACAAATACAGAGTAATTAAAAAGTATTTGTCCCCTTCCTCTGTATGTTCCCTGTTACTGCATATTTGTTTCACTGAATGACCAAAGAGAAATAAAATAAAAGTATTGGACAAAAATGGCAGGTTTTGGAAAAAGCAGATGCTTTATAACTAGAGATGAGCGAATCGAAGTTGACGAAGTGGAATTCGATCCGAATTTCAGGAAAAATTTGATTTGCACCGAACCCGAATTTCCTCACGCTTCATGGTAACGAATCACATTTGGCTGCTGCACGTGTTAGGACATGGAGCAAGGAACTCTGGGAATGAGGGATCACCCACAATGCCATGCATGCAGCCAATCAGCAACCAGACAAACTTATATTTTGTTCAATGGAAGTTCAGGGAAAGAGCATTAGAAGTGTAGGGAAAGGATAGGGAGGAATTATTAAACAGTATTGTATCAGAACAGGGTTCAGTAAGAGAGTGTACAGCCTGGGTAATAGGAACAATCCTATTACACCTTGCTGCACTGACTGCGGATCCAAATTGCCATTATACAGCTCTGTAATTCCAGCAAACCGTTCTTGTTATTGGGGTGCTTTAGAACATATAAATGCACCGCACAAGGGCAAAAAAGACATACAAATATTTTCTTGTAATAAACCCTGTTAATGCCTGTATCAAACAGCCCGTTTGATACAGGCATTAACAGGGTTTATTACAAGAAAATATTTGTACGTCTTATTTGCCCTTGTGCGGTGCATTTATATGTTCTAAAGCATGTATGCATGTTGGCTTGTATTAGTGGGGGGAAAAAGGGCTTATTAGCTGTTGTGTGGTGAAGTGAGAAAATTACAGCCCTTTTTGGCATGTATTAGTGGCAAAAAACGATATATTATTTGCTGTTCAGTTCTTTTGTGGAGTGTATTAGTGAAAAAATAAATAAAATGATTTGCCATTCAGCGGTGCAGTCAGAGGCAGCTGCCCCGGGCCCAGTTGCTCCTGGGGGGCCCAAGGCAACTGCCTCTTGAGCCCTGCTGGCCACTGGAGGACCTTTCATGGGTCCATACTTTATTAAGTAAGTAGCAGGACATTCATGCACTATTATTTCTGGGCGCCACTCCGTTGCGCAGCTGTGGCTCCCGTTACATTCTTTTGCGCTGTATGCTAAGTAACCGCATCGGAACACCAGGGAGGAGACATCGGCTTTTCTCTGTTGGCGTTCCTTCTCCTTGGCTGTAGTGCTGTCCAATCGCAAAACTCACCTTCTCCCTGGCTGTGACGTTATGCGCTGCGATTGGACAGAGCTACAGCCAGGAAGAAGGAACGCCCAGGGAGAAAAGCTGATGTCTCCTCCCTGGTGTTCCGATGCTGTCACTTAGCATACAGCGCAGGAGAATGTAACTGGAACCACAGCGGCGCAACAGAGCAGTGCCCAGAAATATTAATAGTAAGTGCAGGGACATCCCCCATGTATGCCCTACATGTCCTGCTACTTATTTTAGTAGTTAATAAAGTATGGACCCATGAATGGGGCAGCGGCACTTGTGTTCTTTCTCTTGCCCAAGGTCCAATCAATATAGTTATATGTTTTAAAACCCTTTTTGTGTGTATTAGTGGCACAAGAAAAAGTATTTGCCGTTGTGTGGTGAAGTGAGAAAATTACAGCTCTTTTTGGCGTGTATTAGTGGCAAAAAATATATATATTTGCAGCTCAGTGTTGCAGTTATATGTTCTAAAGCCTTTTTTGGCATGTATTAGTGGCCAAAAAATATATATTTGCCGTTCAGCGGTGCAGTTATATGTTCTAAAGTTATATGTTCCTTTTTGGCGTGTATTAGTGGCACAAAAAATGTATTTGCCGTTGTGTGGTGAAGTGAGAAAATTACAGCCCATTTTGGAGTGTATTAGTGGAAAAAATATATACGGTATATTTTCAGTTCAGCGGTGCAGTTATATGTTCTAAAGTTATATGTTCCTTTGTGGTAGTGCCGTGGTAGCTGGTGTTGCGAGCTGTCAGGCTCCTGGCTCAGAGACCGTTGATGAGGCCATCAGTGACGTGCAGACAGTACTCTATGATGATGATGATGTAACTGATCGCACTAGGGAGTCGGGTGAATTAGAGGCTTGTCCATTTGTAGAATCTGTGGGCCGAAGGTGAAGCGTGGCCAGGGTGCCAATGTAGGCACCATGGCCCTGCGTCAAGATATGCAGCATCACCATAAAGTGGCCTGGGAGAATCGTGGCTCCGATGTGGTGGTCCAGCCTGCCGCAACAACCGCTGCATCACCCAGTGGCACACACCCAATTTGAGGCAGTCAAGGCTCCACTACCTCAGCCGAAGGGAGCTGTCTGTAGTTCCCATCATCTGCTGGTCCTGCTCCTCCTTCTCGTCAGTCATTCTGTCAGCAATCGATCACCAAAGCAATTGCCAAGAGACAACAGTATGCATGCACTCATCTAACTGAGCAGAAGCTGAATGTGCTCAAGTTGCTGATGCTCCAGTCCCTCCCTTTCCAAGTGGTGGACTCTGCACCTTTCAGAGAACTGATGGCTTGTGCCGAGAAAAGGTGGAGAGTCCCAAGCCGTCATTTGTTTGCCAAAAAGGCAATACCAGCCCTGCACACCTATGTAGAACAGAAGGTGGGCCAGTCCTTGAGCCTGTCGGTGTCTGCCAAAATGCATGGCAGCGCCAACGTGTAAAGCTGTAACTACGGTCAGGGGCAATACATGTCCTTTACAGCCCACTGGGTGAATGTGGTTCCTGCACAGCCACACCAGCAATTTGGCCAGGTTATGCCACTGCCGCTTCCATGTTCTCACTAAATTGGTCCTGCGACAATGTCCTCCTCTGCCTCCCCATCCTCCACTGTGTCCTCAGCCTCCATTGTAGGGACAATTCACAGTGCCCATCCAGCATACCACATGTGCAGAGCACGGCAGTGTCACGCTATTCTGCACCTCGTTTGCCTGGGCGAAAGGAGTCACACAGGGGAGGAACTGCTCCGTGTCCTTCATTAATAAATAGAATCCTGGCTTTCTCTGAGACAACTGAAAATCGTAATCATAGTGACCGACAAAGGAAAGAACATGGTGTCGGCGCTGCGTCAAGGAGGGCTGAGCCATGCGTCCTGCATGGCACACGTGTTCAACCTGGCTGTCAAGCGGTTCCTGTAGTCTTCCACCCATCTGCAAGACATCCTAAAAATGGCCAGGAAACTTTGCATGCACTTCAGCTACTCGTACACCGCAAAGCACACCCTCCAGCCAGTCAGCCAGTGGCAACTCATGCGTGACACCTGCCATTTGCTCAGGCCCTTTGAGGAGGCCACGTTATTTGTCAGACGCAAGGATTACGGGATGAACAATGTCATTCCACTGCTTCATGTCCTGGAACAGATGCTGGTAAATCTGGCTGGTCAGGGGACTGGAGATGTGGCGCCTAGATCTCACGCCCACATGAGCCCTGTGGGTGCTGAACTGAAAAAGGAGGACATTGGAGCACAAGCAATGAGTAGCGAAATGGGTGGTTTTGCTACACAGGTGACAGGAGAAGAGGAGCAGGAGAAGCCAGAGGAGCTACAGGGCGATGTGTAAGAGGAGGCAGAGGACCCAGACACACCGTGGCAGTATGCAGTGGAGATGGAGGCAGGGAGCCCCTGCGAATCACTTGCACAAATGGCCTGATGCATGCTCACTTGCTTGCGTAGTGACAGCCGAATTGTCACCATTTGTTAGAGGGATAACTTCTGGCTACCATTCCAAAATGGGGGCCTTTTTTACACCCGCTGAGGGGGAGGACAAACTGATCTACTATAGAGACATTCTATGTCACGGGTGTCAAACACAAGGCCCGCGGGCCGAATCCGGCCCGCCAGACCTCGTCATGTGGCCCGCGTAGCCGCCGCCGGCCGCCAGCCTTCACCTTTTATTATCACTTCCTGCAGGCGGCCCCTGCAGGAAGTGATAATAAATCGCATAAGGAGCGCTGTGTATTACCGGTACTTACAACTACAAGCGCTCGCCGACAGGAGGGAGGAGGCAGGCTGGGAGGATGGGCGCTGGCAGTGTGAGTCATACGTTGCGCGCCTGCGCCGCCCACTTTATGAATGAAGCAGGCGGCGTGGGCGCATGACGTATCACTCATGTTGCCAGCGCCTGTCCTTCCCTGCGTCCCTCGGCTCCTAGGCATGATGTGCACCGTTAAATTATGGTACCCCCATGACCAATCACAGAGCGGCCAAGCCCCGCCCCCCTCCCTGCGTCCCTCCCCCCTCCCTGCGTCCCTCCCTCGGATCCTAGGCATGATGTGCACCGTTAAAGTATGGTACCTTGAATGACCAATCACAGAGCGGCCAAGCCCCACCCCCCTCCCTGCGTCCCTCGGCTCCGATGGCATGATGTGCACCGTTAAAGTATGGTACCTTGAATGACCAATCACAGAGCGGCCAAACCCCGCCCCCCCTCCCTGCGTCCCTCCCCTCCCTCAGGTCCTATAAACCAAAATTTTACATTGCGGACAAACCTATTCGCGCATGTGCGGTGGGCCGTAAATCCAAGGTTCCCTCCCTCCCTCTGCGCGTTCATAGCCGCTACATGTGAAATCATGGTACCCATGTTGCATCTGCGCAAGCGCCAACACGCCTTCGCGTCAGCCAATGAGGAGCCGACCTCTCAGCTCACACCTTCCTTTCAACCTGACGTCAGTACCGGAAGTGACGAGGGTACCAACTTTTAACAGGTACCAACTTTTCACGGAACACCGGCCTGCCTCCTGCCTCCTCCCTCCTCTCGGCGAGCGCTTGTAGTTGTAAGTACCGGTAATACACAGCGCTCCTTATGCGATTATATACATACGGTAACCATTAACTATTAGAGATACGATTATACAGAGAGCGGGGCCCGTGTAGTAGAATAGTCACTGCACGGGCCCCGCTGTCATTATAAAAGCAGATGCCAGCCCCTAGCCCGTGTATTGAGGGTCATTCACTACAGGGACACTTATGGAGGGGATCTGTGGATGACACATAGCATAAGATGCTATATATGTGTCATCCACAGATCCCCCTCATAAGAGCCACCCACAGATCCCCCATAAGAGCCCCCCACAGATCCCCCATAAGTGTCACCCACAGATCCCCCATAAGTGTCACCCACAGATCCCCCATAAGTGTCACCCACAGATCCCCCATAAGTGTCACCCACAGATCCCCCATAAGTGTCACCCACAGATCCCCCATAAGTCCGATACAACCGGCCCTTTGAGGGTGACCAAACTGCTGATGCGGCCCCCGATGAATTTGAGTTTGACACCCCTGTTCTATGTAGTCAGTTGGCTGCTCCCTATCTGCGCCATTGTCCATCCTCTCGCATACCGAGGGGGCCCTCTGCCCTCAGGTTCCTCTGCCATGGCTGCTGTGGCAGGGTGGAAGGCAGGGTCGTATCTATAACTGACTGGGCCCTACAGCAAAATTTTGTATGGGGCCCCCCTCCATGACTATCCTGGCATTGTATGTGTACATATGTAAGGGAGGGTTCACATCACCGTTTTGCCTTCCGTTTGATGTATGCATTGGAAAAAAAGGATACAAAAGTGCAGCACACTTTGCTGTTGTATCCTGCAAAGTCTGTTAAAAAAAACTTTAACGTATAATTTTTTTTTACAATGGAACTCTATGGTGATGGATGCCACTGTATGGTGTCAGTCTGAGGCATTTGTTAACATATATATTTTATGTATACATTAGACGAATGGCAAAAGGTGATGTGAAACCTGCCTTAGTGTTCCTTGATAGTGCCAAGTGCCAAGCACTAGAGGCAGAGAAGGGAGGCTGCAATGTACTACATGCTATAGTACAGAAGGCTGGCAGAGTGCACAGCCTGGTCCTGGTGATCAGTGGTGTGGATTGTATTCTACAAGGCTCACTCCACAGCATCATGTACTGGAATCTACAGTAAATACTGTAAAGATGTTAGCCCTACCCCCGAATAATAATAGATTTAGTGACTATATAATCACCAACATAATATCACCATATTGGATAATAGCTCATACCATGACTGGATAACAAAACACTGTAACGTTATAGCTCCATATCATCACTGGATAACACCATCATTCAGCGACTGAATAACCGCCATACAGTGACTTGATAGCAGCCATAAAATGACTGAATAACACCGCCGTACAGTGACTGGATAACAGTGAAAACAGTGACTGGATAACACCGCCACACAATTACTGGATAACATCGCCACACAATGACTGGATAACACCGTTGTACAGTGACTGGATAACACCGCCATACAGTAACTGGAAAACACCGGCACACAATGACTGGAAAGCACCGCCACACAATGACTGGAAAGCACCGCCACACAATGACTTGAAAGCACCGCCACACAATGACTGGAAAGCACCGCCGTACAGTGACTGGATAACACCGCCGTACAGTGACTGGATAACACCGCCACACAATGAATGGAAAACACCGCCACACAATGACTGGAAAACACTACCATACAGTGACTGGATAACACCGCCGTACAGTGACTGGATAAGACCGCCATACAGTGACTGGATAAGACCGCCATACAGTGACTGGATAAGACCGCCATACAGTGACTGGATAATGCCACCATACAGTAACTGGATAGCAATGCCATACAGTGACTGGATAACACCGCCAGACAGTGACTGGATAACAGGGTATAAGGGGACACAGTACAGTATGTGACCAGGGGCACAGTATAGAGTATAAGAGGGCACAGTACATGGTATGATAAGGGGAACTGTACAGGCTATGGTAAGGGGGCACAATGCAGGGTATGAAGGCATAGTACAAGTTAGTAGGCACAGTATAGGGTATAAGAGGGCATAGTAGAGGTTAGGAGGCATAGTACAGGGGTATCCCGTTATGCTCCTGTAACGTGCCTCCTACAGGGTATTATAATGGGGCATAGAGCAGGGTATAGGGCACAGTACAGGGCAGGCGGCACAGTACAGCTGAGCAGGAGGTCAGCTGGCACTACAAGTGAGGCGGGTGGGCAGGTAAGACAAACAGCCTGCCAGGTGGGCAGGCGCACGAACGATCACATCCAGGGTCCACATGGAGCTTCTAGGAGTCTGGGAGCGCACCCTGTTTGTGACTGAAGTATTACTTGAAACGATTGGTGGAGCAGCAGCTTCCGCTCACTGCTGCTCCACCAATTGGATAACACAGTGTAGCAGCACAGAAGTAGGAGAATCCCTCTCTTCCCTCTCCTCTTGTTTTATTGCGCAGTGTCACGACGCCCCTTCCCCAGGCAGGGAGAGAGACGGGAGATTCCCCTGCCTCCCCGATACCTCCGCCACTGGTGGGAGGGTAGGAGCAGTTCCAGCTCCATCAGCAGCAACTTGAGTTTAGAATCGCTGATGAGCAGGTTTCTTCACCCGCCTAGTAAAGAAGCTACTCACCAGTAGCAGCAGCAGCAGCTAGACCTGTACCAGTAGAACCTGAACCAGCAGGTGGTAGCATACTTGGACAGCACCCTGCCACCCCACATTGAAGATCTGCTGGACTATTGGGAAGCCAAACTCGATTTGTGGCCGCAACTGGCAGAGTTTGCCCTGGAAAAGCTGTCCTGCCTGGCCAGTAATGTGGCATCAGAGCGGGTGTTTCGCGCGGCAGGGGCCATAGTTACCCCAAGAAGAACTTGCCTGTCCAAAATGTGGAGAGACTGACCTTTGTCAAGACGAATCAGGCGTGGATCAGCAAGGATTTCCACCTACCAATGCCTGATGCATCAGACTAGATCATCCATGGTGCCACACCAACACTTTGACAAAAGAGGCCAGTTTCTTCTGGCTACCTGCCTACTCACTGGTTTGACTTAGGGCTAGATATAAGGGTTTTATCCTGGCAGTCCCCTGGTTTTCACCCTTTAAACAAGGCATGTCCAAACTGCGGCCCTCCAGCTGTTGCAAAACTACAACTCCCAGCATGCCCTAATAGCTGTAAGCTATCCAGGCATGCTGGGACTTGTAGTTTTGCAACAGCTGGAGGGCCGCAGTTTGGACATGCCTGCTTTAAACTCTATATAGGAATCTGGCCTTCACTGCAAGGAAACCACCGTTCCACTACCTTTTAGAATAGCCCTCGTATAGATGCAGCTGACCCATGGGTTAGAAACATTGGTGCAAGGCACAGAGGGGTCAGACAATACTCGCAGTCAGGAAATAGACAGTGTTTATGACGGGCAGCATATGTGTGAATCCGTGAAACAGCTCTGAGGTCAGTGCAAGCAGCAAAGGGTCAATACAGTTAACAGATTAAGGACCGGACAGCAGAGGAGGGTGAGAGTTGATAAAAAGCACAACTTCAGTGGTTAACAGCAACTAGGAAACCTAAAGCTAAGACACTATCCCCTATGGAACAAGCAGGGGCGTTGCTAGGTTAAAACATTCGGGACCTGGGCCCCTGATGTTTTGTCCCAGGCCCCGAATGTCCTGCCTGCCTGCTAGATACAACTGTATTGCCATCCCCAGGACAGCAATACAATGGAATCTAAAACACTGGAAAATCTGAAGGACCTGTGGTGACATCACAGGTCATATGACCATCAAAACAGCCATTGGTTGACAAGTACCTGCGATAATGTCACCATTATGTGACCAGTGCAGGGGAGGACGTCAGTGAAGAGGAGAAGTCTTGGGGGAAGAAGCTGTGGTGAGATCTGCCACATGAGGAGAGGAAAGTGAAGGGAGAGGCAGAGCAATGGTGTGAGTTGTGGTTATTTAACTGGGACTGTATGTTAGGGTTGAAGGGAGGGATGTTATGTACATGGGACTGTATGTTGGAGGTGGCTTGGAAGGGGGTCATGTTACTTACATGGGACTGTAGGTTGATGGCGGCTGTGGGAGGGGGCAATGTTATTTACATGGGACTGTACATTGAAGGTGGCTGGTGGGGGGGAATGATGTTATTTACATGGGACTGAATGTTGAGGGGGTGATGTTTACATGAGATTGCATGTTGGAGGCGGCTTTGGAGGAGGTGATATTATTTACATGGGACTGTATTTTGGAGGGGGCTGGAGAGATGGTGTGATGTTATTTACATGGGACTCTATGGCAGAGAGAGGGAAATAGTGTTATTTACATGGGACTGTATGTTGGAGGGGCTGAAGGGAGGGGAGTGATGTTATTTACATAGGACTATATTTTGAAGGGGGCAGGAGAGATGGTGTCATGTTATTTACATGGGCCTGTATGGTGGACAGAGGGATATAATTACAGGGGGCACTGCAGGTGGCATTATAAATGGGGGTTCTTCAGGGTGACCATTATAAGAGTAGTGATGTTGTTTACATGGGACTGTATTTTGGAGGGGGCTGGAGAGATGGTGTGATGTTATTTACATGGGACTCTATGGCGGAGAGAGGGAAATTGTGTTATTTACATAGGACTGTATGGTGGAGGGGCTGAAGGGAGGGGAGTGATGTTATTTACATAGGACTGTATTTTGGAGGGGGCAGAAGAGATGATGTCATGTTATTTACATGGACCTGTATGGTGGAAAGAGGGAAATAAATACTGGGGGCACTGTAGGGGTATTATAAATCTAGGGGATCTTATTGCTACTGAGTGCTCTATAGGAGGGACTTATAGATCCACCTTATTTCTACTAAGAGTACTATGGGGGTCTTATTACTATTGAGGGGGCTGTAGAGAGCTTTATTACCACTCGGGGAACAATAGGGGGCCTTATTTCTACTGGGGGCTCTGTGAGGGTATTATTAATACTGGAGGGATCTTCTACTAATGGGGACATTCTTGGGAAGCATTATCACTATTGGGGGTACTGTATGGGGCAGTATTACTAATGAGGGCATTCTAGAAGGGAATTACTATTGGTGGGACAATGAGGAGCACTAGTACTATGGGGGCACTATTATTTCTTCAGGATAGTATTTGGGGTATTGGGGGGCACAGCGAGCAGCAGAATAACACTGTGGGGACTCCAGGTTGTGGGATGATGATAGAAATGTGAGGAAGCTAAGATGTCTATGTGTCACACTCCGCAGAGATGAGGTGCGGCTGAGAGACGTTATATGAACCTAAAGGAAAATATGATGACAGAGAAGATCTACATCAGAGGAGACGTCACCTGGAGGCACCGGATGTGACAGGTATGTGCTGCTGTATAGCAAATACAGCAAAATGCGGTGTATGGGGGAGGGGGGAGACTTAGAGAACTGGGCCATATTCATTGGGGCTTGGGCCCCAAATCTTTTGAAACACTAGCAGCGCCCCTGGGAACAAGACTGTATATATTTGACATCCATACATTAAATTGTAGGAGAATGCAATTTTAGGTTGAGATACCATATTGAGGTAAATTAAATGACAAATACTGTAACTATCTAGTATTCCAGATCCTTCTTCCTTATCACCTCACTGTCCAGTCATCAACACTTTATTTTCCAAATGAACCCGGCAGTAGGTCTGGAATCCTGCGGATTGAGAGTATAAAAGTATAATTTGTACAGTGAAAATTGGTTTACATGTTATGCACATGGGAAGGAATAATGCAAGTCACCCGTACATACTAAATGGTAAAACACTCAGTAACACTGACATGGAAAAGGATCTAGGAATTTTAATAAACAGCAAACTAAGCTGCAAAAACCAGTGTCAGGCAGCTGCTGCCAAGGCCAATAAGATAATAGGTTGCATCAAAAGGGGTAAAGATGCCCGTGATGAGAACATAGTCCTACCACTTTACAAATCGCTAGTCAGACCACACATGGAGTACAGTGTACAGTTCTGGGCTCTTGTAAACAAGGCAGACATAGCAGAGCTGGAGAGGGTCCAGAGGAGGGCAACTAAAGAAATAAATAAATTGGGGCAACTACAGTACCCTGAAAGATTATCAAAATTAGGGCTATTCACTTTAGAAAAAAGACGACTGAGGGGAGATCTAATAACTATGTATAAATATATAAGGAGTCAGTACAGAGATCTCTCCTATCAGCTATTTATCCCCAGGACTGTGACTGTGACGAGGGGACATCCTCTGCGTCTGGAGGAAAGAAGGTTTGTACACAAACATAGAAAAGGATTCTTTACGGTAAGAGCAGTGGGACTATGGAACTCTCTGCCTGAGGAGGTGGTGATGGTGAGTACAATAAAGGAGTTCAAGAGGGTCTTGGATGTATTTCTGGAGTGTAATAATATTACAGGCTATAGCTACTAGAGAGGGGTCGTTGATCCAGGGAGTTATTCTGATTGCCTGATTGGAGTCGGGAAGGAATTTTTTATTCCCCTAAAGTGAGAAAAATGGCGTCTTTCTCACAGGGTTTTTATTTGCCTTCCTCTGGATCAACTTGCAGGATGACAGGCCGAACTGGATGGACAAATGTCTTTTTTCGGCCTAATGTACTATGTTACTATGTTACATGGTAGAGGGTCAGATCCAAGTCTGAGCATGTATTATTTGTTTCCCAGTTCTCAATGAAGCAGAAGAGATTGTACAGATTGTAAAAGGTAGGTCTTCCTTTTATTTCTGTAATTCTTTGTTTGTGCTATGTCATCCCATTTTGTATGTCTTTGTGAGTACTTTTTTCCATCAAAGCTAAAACATTTAATAAGATTTTTTTTTTGTATTGTCTAAAGAAACCATAGCCTTTCTTTGAATGTTTAACCCTTTGTTGGGGAGCAGTGTGTGTTTGGCACCTATTCGCCCAGGACTTATGTAGGTGACATCTAGTTGTCTGCGTTGTCTACACTGTGATAGAGTGTAATTTGCACTTAATTTGGAACATGTGTGGAAAGTGAGTGCAAGAATCTGTGAGTGGAAATAGATAACCAGTTGCATTTACATCATGTGCTAAGGCTGAGTTCACATCACCGTTATGGATTCCGTTATTGTTTTCTGTTATAACATGGTTATCCAAAGGAATCCATAAGACGGAAGTCAAAACGGAAGCCTTTAAGTGGCATTCTGCTTTGATCCTTCATAATTCAAGTCTATGGGCAATCATAACAGATCCATCTGGTTTCCGTTATGAAAGACGGAAAAAAAAGTCCTGTCAACAGGACTTTTTTTCCCGTTCTGCATATCGAAATCCACACGGATCTGTTAGGCTACTTTCACACTAGCATTAATATTTTCCGGTATTGAGATCCGTCATGGGGTCTCAATACCTGGAAAAAAACGCTTCAGTTTTGTCCCATTCATTGTCAATGGGGACAAAACATAACTGAACAGAATGGAGTGCTCCAAAATGCATTCCGTTCTGGTCTCATTCCAGAGAGAAAACCGCAGCATGCTGCAGTTTGCTTTCCTCCCTGGCATGTGGATCAAGACAGATCCGTCATGACCCACAATGCAAGTCAATGGGGACTGATACGTTTTCTCTGACACAATAGAAAACGGATCCGTCCCCCATTGACTTTCAATGGAGTTCATGACGGATCCGTCTTGGCTATGTTAAAGATAATGCAACCGGATCCGTTCATAATGGATGCAGACGGTTGTATTATCAGTAACGAAAGCGTTTTTTGCTAAACCCTGCCGGATCCAGCAAAAGCGCTGGTGTGAAAGTAGCCCTATGCTTGCCCATAGACTTCTATTATGACGGAAAGCAAAACGGAATGCCTCTTAAAGGCTTCAATTTTTACTTCCGTCTTATGGATTCCGTTATTTTCTGTTATAACCATGTTATAATGGAAAACAATAACGGAATCCATAACGGTGATGTGAACCCACCCTAAGGCCTCTTTCACATGAGCATGACGGATTGGCCCCAGATGCGTTCAGTGAAACTCGCACCATTTTGCAAACAAGTTCAATCAGTTTTGTCTGCCATTGCGTTCAGTTTTGTCTGCGCAGGTACAATGCGTTTTGAAGGTTTATAAACAACATCTCTTAGCAACCATCAGTGAAAAACGCATCGCACCCGCACTTGCTTGCGGATGCAATGCGTTTTTCATTGAAACCTCATACGCTTCTATGGGGCCAGGGCTGCGTGAAAAACGCAGAATATAGAACATGCTTTGATTCTCACCCAACGCAGAACTGATGCATGAAAAAAAAAAACGATCATGTGACCAGACCAATTGAAACGAATGGGTCAGGATTCAGTGTGGGTGCTATGCGTTCACGAAAAACTCGCTTGTGTGAAAGCGGCCTTAGTGTATAGCTTTATTTGGAAGCACACAGTTTTTCCCAACATTTAAGCCATTTCATTGGCTCAATTGCATTAATGCATAAATTCCATTTCGTAGATGTGTATTTTAACAAATGGTGTGCCCCTTTGGTATAATCAAGAACCGTGTGTGTCAATGAGTTATAGTGATGATGATACTACTGAAAATGATGGCTCTGTAATGTGAAATACAGTACAACAGTCTCTTCTGATCACCAATTATTTAAGCTCCAACTCACAGATCCCCACTGTTCTGCTGACATTTCTCAAATACATGTAAGAAAAAAAGGTGAACTATCAATGACATGTACAACTGTGTCAAGTCTGAGAACTATAACTACTTTAGCGGGTTAAAATCTAGTGCATTGATATGTTTAAAGTATACTTTTTTGCTTTCCCTCTAAATATCTACAGAATTTTGACATGGGTGAGCTGACATCCTGACGCTCTACCAAATGTCCAGGATTCAAGCCTCTCAGCAGGGTTGTCCTCTCGGCTCAGCATACACCACCACCCTTGACAGGCTGCTTTGGGTTCCTGTGGCTCTCCTTTCACTGTGGAAGAGAAGACAGTGTGATTTATTTGCAGCCAAGCAGCTCGTGAGGGAGGTAGGAGGAGGTGGATGTGACTTCAAAATGCATGTCAAAGGGGGAAAGTGAATGTTGAGCAGCTTGGTGAGAGACAAACAAACAGAAGCAAAAGCAGGGGACAGGTCAACCTCTTCCCCGTGTGACTATGTGTCAGGTAGCTTAAACGTGTCTATGAATACATAACTAACATTGCTCTTTCCTTATTTCCTGATCTCGAAAACAGTTTATTTGATATTTTATAATTACAGTTTGATACAGAAATTACAGGTATCGATACAGAGTAACTACTACTAATAATAGTAATAATAGTAAATATCTGTTCAAGATCTTCTCAATTTTTTGGGACCATTAATTTAATCAATTTCTAGTCTAATACTTTGCCTACAAATATTCAGTCTGATGTACAGTGACAAATTCAGTAAGCATACATGGTAAGCCCCTATTCACCGACCATATTTTTGGTCTGCTTCTGATTCACATCCTTTGCAGATTGGATGTGGACTCATTCATTTTTATAGGAGTCGCAAAAAATGCGGAAAGTACTCCATGTCCGTTCCTCCGCCTGCGAAAAAGATAGAACATGTCCTGTTATTGATTTTTCAGACAAGAATAGGCATTGTTACAATTAGAGATGAGCAAATCGAAGCTGACGAAGTGGAATTCAATTCGAATTTCAGGAAAAATTTGATTTGCAACGAATGCGACTTTCCTCGCACTTCGTGGTAACGAATCGCATTTTTCCTAAAATGGCTGCTGCACGTTTGAGAACATGGAGAAAAGAAGTCTGGGAAGGCAGGATCACCCAGTCTGACATGCAAGTAGCCAATCAGCAGTCAGCCAGCCCTGTGATGTCACAGCCCTATAAATACGGCAGCCATCTTAGAGTCAGACATTTTCCAGCGTTCTGAGTGCAGGGACAGACAGGAGAAGGCGCTAGGGACAGCAATAGGAAAAACCTCATTGTGAAAAAACCCTGAAAAAAGGATTTATAAGGGATAGGGAGGAATGATGTCACAGCATCTTAGTGCAGGGAGAGACATCAGAAGGCGCTAGGGACAGTGCCAGAAAAGCAATTTACAAGTGCTGGTCAAGGATAGGGAGGAATGATGTCACAGCATCTTAGTGCAGGGAGAGACGTCAGAAGGCGCTAGAGACAGTACTAGAAAAGCGATTTACAAGTGCAGGGAAAGATTATTTCGGGATCAAAATAGCCATTATACAGCACTGTCATTCCAGCTATTTGTTCTTGTTATTGCGGTGCAAGTGCTATGTTGAAAAGCGTTTAGTGGTCTATTTCAGTACAAAAAGTAAAATATATACGCACTTCACTGTTGCAGTAATTTGTGGTAAAAGCGTTTAGTGGCCTATTTCAGTACAAAAAATATATTTGTGGTCGTGGCCACCAGGTACGTACCTGACCCTACCTGGGATACCTAACCCTAAGCGGTCAGAGTTGTGCCGCAACCGCGTCGTGGAGGGACGCCTGAAAGAGGGCATCCCCTTTGAGAGTAACAGGAAAAGGGGGTTGGGTGGGAGGGAGAACTCTGTACGTCGTACACGTGTGGGAGGGCGCCGGCCGCTGATGTAGGCAGCCAAGCCCCTCCCACAAATACAGGCCAATGAATCGGCCTTACACTTGTGGTCGTGGCCACCAGGTACGTACCTGACCCTACCTGGGATACCTAACCCTAAGCGGTCAGAGTTGTGCCGCAACCGCGTCGTGGAGGGACGCCTGAAAGAGGGCAAAAGACATACTGATAGGCAAAAGTAATTTATTGCGACGTTATTACAAAGCCAGGTTCTGAAAAGCTGTTGACATTTCAGTATCGGGGTGAGGTATATAACGGGTGAAACATGCCGAGTGCCAACGCCCTAATTTCTGAATAACGTGTGCTGGTACTTGATTCTTGGATGCTGCAGACGCAGCGCCTATGCGGAACGAATGTCCTGAAATAGTGGAGGGGTCACAGCCCAGGCTGGCCACCAGTGACCTGACGTGGGATACGAACTGATGGGTGGTGAGTGGAACCACCCCGAAGGGCAACAGTGGACTGTTAGGCCCAGACCCTGACAAGGCGGACCGTAGCTGACGGAGCACCGTGACGGGGCACTATTGGTGTGACGTGGGAAAGAAGGACACCGGGACAGGGGGGCCCACCTGGGAGGTCTTGGACGTCTTGAGCAGTAATGTGAACCCTTCGGTGTTCTGGACCAGCTGGCTGACCGTGAGAAACTTGCTACTGCCGGAAGAACAAGTGAACTCCCCAGGCCTCAGAAAGCCGTAAAAGGCTAAATAGATGGCAGATTTGAGTACCAAGCTGGGCAAAACCCCGAAAGGATTGCTGTCCAGGACGTCGGATAGATTGCGGAAAAGGGGCCCGGTGACCGCTTGCCTACGCCCTTGGCCTTGATGTCCGCATTTGCTTAAGCCCTTGAGTGCGGCTTTAACAGCGTGCATGGCGAACACTGATGGTCGTTCGGGATGACTAACAGAGAGGAAATGTTGTACACCCGCTAGGTACGACCTCACCGTACTGTGGGAGAGCTTGTGCACTGAGTGGCAGTAGCCAATGAACGCCAGGATGTGATCTGGAAAACTGGATTCCCCCTGAGGACATGCCCCTAGGAACCTGCAGAACATCTTCCACCCGGTGTGGTATGCTCTGGTCGTGTTGGGCGAGAGGGAATTGCGAATCAGAGCGTGGGCCGTCTCAAGGTGGTCGGTTACGCTAACATTAAGGACTCGTGAGGAGGAACGGTGGCGCCTGTCGCATCTGCCTCTGGCATGATCTGAAAGAAACGGGAAAAGTTAGCCCTCGATAAGGCGTCGGCAGCCAAGTTTCGCTCACCTGGCACATGCGCGCTATGAACGTGGAAATGGTGGTGTAGGGAGAGCTGTACTAACCGTCTAAGGAAACACATGACGTGGCTTGATTTTGATGACCCACTGTCTATGATATCTACCACGGCTGCGTTGTCCGTCACAAACAGGACGGACTGATTCGCCCAAAGACTGCCCCATATGTGAGCAGCTACCACAATGGGGTACAGCTCGAACAGTGCCGAGGTTTGGAGGAACCCTGGGATTAGTTCCGCCTCGGCAGGCCATCCGTCTGCAACCCAGTGAGTGCCAAATATAGCGGCAAACCCTGTGCCGGCCGCCGCGTCTGAAAAGACTAAGGGGGACTGACACGACAGCTCGGGAACGAATAGGGACACCCCGTTCCACCGGTCCAGAAAATGGTCCCACATACGGAGATCCGCTAAGGCCTGACTGTCCAGACGCACTGGGCTGTCCTGTTCTGGGGCGGTGCTTAAGAGCGCCAGCAGGCGGGATATGAACGTTCTGCCCTGCGGAATGATGCGCATGGCAAAATTTAACATGCCCAGTAGCGACTGAAGATCAGTCTTAGTGACCACCGATGTGACTGAAAACCTGTGGATCACTTCTCTGACTCTCGTTAGCTTGTCCGCAGGTAACCTGGCTAACATGTGTTGGGAGTCTAACTCGATGCCCAGAAAGGTGATCACGGTGGACGGGCCCTCTACTTTCTTGGAAGAAACTGGTACCCCCAACTGGGAGAAACACCTTAGCAGCTTCCCCAACCCCAGAGGAGTAGCCCCTGGCCTCTCAATCTGTAGGAAGTCATCTAAGTAATGGATGACGAATTCGCAGCGAACCTTGTGTACCAGAACCCAGTGAAGGGCCTGAGCCAGCTGATCGAAGAGCCAGGGGCTGCTCTTGGAACCGAAGGTGAGTTTTGTGGCGAAATAATACAGGCCTCTCCACCTGATACCGTGCCATTGCCAGAGTGCTGGCATGATGGGGAGCAATTTAAAGGCGTCCGATATATCGGCTTTGGACAACACGGACCCGGGACCTGTCTTCATGATGATGGCGATGGCCTGGTCTATAGAGGAATACCTCATACCAACTTCTTCCGAAGGAATGAGGGAGTTGAGGCTGGGGACCTGGGAGCCATGTGGGGCAGACAAGTCAATGATGAGTCTCTCCTTCTTACTGAACTTGCCTGTGACGACCCCCACGGGACTGACTCTCCACCGTTGAAAGGGGGGCACTTCGAAAGGACCAATTAAGAACCCTTTGTCTAACTCGGACTCTATGAGTGTGTCTACTGAGCCAGGATTCCTTTCGGCTGACTGAAGGTTCCTACACTCGTGTGTGACCTCTGGGGTCGTGATTAACCCCGTGTGGAAACCCTCATGAAACCCTGATACCAGAAACTGCACAAACCCTGGATTGTGATGACCTTGCAATTGTACCTGTAGACGACTAGTATTGACCACGCTCATGTAATTCTTCACCGATTTTAATGAGCAAGCTACTCGGGGGTGGGCCCTGAAGCAGTTGGTACAGATATGCAACAAACGGCATTGCCCGAAATTACAAGACGCGTAATTAAAATTGTTGCATATCTGGGCCCTACCTAACTGGACAATGGGTCGTCCTAGTTTATCTACCGAATTGGGGGGTCTGAAGATGTCGAGTGGTCCCGCTGAAGAGCCGGAGGGGTATGATGTCGTGCTGACAGCCGACTTATGGCACCACTCTACTGAGTGGAAGATAGACTGACAGGCAGAACAGGAGGGAGCTTTCAGGCCTGCAAAGTGTCTGCAGAACAACTCTGTGTCCAAGACGGACCAGTCTGTGACATGTTGAAATTGGGACAGGGCCGCAGCTGCTTTGGCTGAGAATGAACAGTGGTAATCATAGAACGCGTTCCCACCATACCTATGACCCAATTCTGTGACCCGAAAGAGGTACAGGTCTAGTTCCTCCCTCCTGTCCGGCCTGGCAGTACAAATGACGTCCCTAAAAAGGCTGAAAGCCATGACGAACTCTGGAATGTTCAATTTGCGATTGAGCCGGTGGTCGCGGCTTCTCAGCACCACCGAGACTTCCCCGCAAGCTATGACCTTGTTGTCGGAAAGGTCCCTGGAGGCTATTAGTACAGAAGCGAGATTGACATCCCTACCCTCTAGGATGTCCTTTCTGATGCTGATGGGGACAAAATGAGACGGAGTCACGTTGGGGACTGGCTGGGCAGTGCGAATGTCTGCTGCGGCAGAGGTGGAGGCGACCGGAGGCTCGGGGGAAGAAACCGATACTGCTGAGTTGTGAGCCTCGACTGACTCTAGTCTAGCCTGTATGGACGTGACGGCCGACATCAAATTGTTCAGCATGAGGTGTAATTGGGCCAGCGATGTTTGTATCGTGGTTGCGGGGGGATCACCGCTGCTGGGCACCAGGGAGTCTTTCCATAGCCGGTATAGCTCCGCTTTTCTGGCAGATGCCGGGAAAGGAACGCCCCGCCTCGTCAACTCCGCCATCAGCTTGGGAATAGTCCAAGCACGCAGGGATAGTGTACTGCCCCCTTTGGACATCCCTGCAGCGTTTTCATCCACTGATGCTTCCATAATGTCAGACGCGTGCGACATCACAGCTGTGGAAACAATAACGCAAGGTGACCGACTACCCTGGGCGACCACCAGTGTCCGTGAAGCTGTTTGACAACGTGGTAGAAAAGGTGCACTGTCCCTGTGAAGCACGCACACTAACCCCAGAAAAGCCGTGAAAGAGTGGCCAGGAACCGCCACCCGGAAGTACACGCTAGGAGACCTGACTTACTTACCAACTGAGGAACTCTGCGCTCTAAACCCCGCGGATGTTTTTAAATGGAAAAGGAACAACCTGGACGTAAAACAGTGCATGAGACCACTCCCTTGCTAACGATCAATACCTCCCGACCACTGATGTGAACCCCCACTACCTTGTTCGAAAGCAAACTCGAGTGAAATCCTAGACTGACTTCTCTTGTATTTTTTTTTTTTTTTTTTTTCAGACCTGGGAAACAAACAACACAAAGAAACCAGTCAATGCACGAGGTACAACTGATGGAGAACGAGCTGTGAGCTGTGGATTTGATCAATGGATGGGAGCGGCATTGATTGACGTCGTCCACCCCCTGTCTCTGTCTGTCATTTGTGGTGAACCCCTACCTACCTAAGCAGCACGGCGGCCCGTGCCAGACTTTAGGTGTGTGCGAGGCGCGGGCCATTGCGTCCCCCACCGTGCTCCACTGCGACCGCGTGGGGAGCGCGGAGCTCCCTGGCACCGAGGACCAAGTGGGGGGATACCTTTGAGCAACGGCTCGCGCCTCACGCAACACGATTTTTGTGCCACGTGGAGAGCTAACGCGTGTCCCTGGTAGGGTGCGCAGTGCGGGGGGGCCGCTTCCGTCCGAGGGCTGGCCCGCCCTCCGGCTGAGCACTCCTGCTGCGTGGGGAGCTGCGCAGCCCTCAGGCATGAACCGGCACAGGGAGGGCCCCCGGTGGTGAGGGCCTATCCCTGCCGATAACGGAATGCCGCGTGGGGGGCCTCACCGGTCCCTGGTGGAGTGCTCAGTGCGAGGGTGCCCTCCTGCCGTCTGAGGGCCGACCCTCCGCCGGCTGAGCGCCTCCACCGCGTGGGGAAACGGTGTTGCCCCCTGGCATGATTTGGAACAGGGGGAAGCTTAACATGACACAGCCTTTCCCCTTTTACCAATTAACAACGTGCCGCGTGGGAGGCCCACCGCTCCCTGGTGGAGTGCTCAGTGCGGTGGTGCCCCCCTTTGTTAGAGGGGCCGACCCACCGCCGGCTGGGCATCTCCACGGCGTGGGGACACGGTGGTGCCCCCTGGCTTGGACAGAGACGGGGGGGGCCTGTGTGGCCTTGCCCCATCCCAATTGTGGCAAGGAGGGGCCACATGGTGCCGCCCCGCTCCCCGGCAGAGCACTCATGGCAGGGGCGCCTCCCCTCAACTGGGGGGCCGGCCCACCGCTGAGGGGCACGCCCACCACGTGGGGGAGCGGGGCAGCACCGGCTGGACATGGAGCGTGGGAGGCGGCCTGAAGAGGTGGGCGGGCTCTCCTGGCCGTGGGCCCCGCCCCCCGCTGGTGAGCAACCACCATGCCCGACCTAAGCGGCGGAGGAGGGGAGCGCAGTCTCTGTCGGCTCCACCACCTCCGCCGGACGGACGAAGTGCCGCCGCCCACGGGCGGGAGGGAACCCTCTACCGTCGAGGCCCCGCCCGTTGCCAACCTCTGCCGGAGCCCCCGCCCGCTGTGAGCGGAGAACGAGGGCATGTGAAGTGGTCCGGAGCGTGGGACCCGCTTACCAACGGGGCCGACCGCACCACCGGACATCGACTTACCTGGCCTGTTCGGCAGGACTGCCAGGTACAACGCACGCTCCGGAACTCTGGAACTCTGTACGTCGTACACGTGTGGGAGGGCGCCGGCCGCTGATGTAGGCAGCCAAGCCCCTCCCACAAATACAGGCCAATGAATCGGCCTTACACATATACGCACTTCACTTGAAAAACTAGGCGGTCCAGCCCCAGATAAACAAGGTATAAATCTTTATTGAAGCGGTTAAAAATATTCCATACAGGTACACTGTGTTACGCATTTCAGACCGTTTTCAATATAGGTCCTTCCTCATGACACAACCAGGCTCAAAGAAAATGCATCATATATACCGCATCCACACCTGTCCTCAATCAGGGAAGAGCGTGGCCCTGGTATAATCAGTGCAATTAATTGCACATGTATAAATTTACTTAAAAAAGCATATAACAATAACAAATATGTTAAAACAGACTATATGTATATAGCTACCCTATTATTAATAAAAAATGTATAAATATAAATACATACTGATGGCTGGATAGTAGATTTTTTTTCAATAGTTTGGCATTATTCTAGTACTGCAGTATAAGATCATGTCTTTTGTTTAACCCTTGCGGGTGACGTGTGGCCAGTTAAAACATCCAGTATGCCTCTCTGTTGAGTAACTTCCTCTTTAAATCCCCTCCTCTAATAGGAACAGCTATTCTTTCAATGCCCTGCACACTTTTAGAAGTGTCACCACCATGAAAAACCGCAAAGTGTAGACGGACTGCGAACACATTGCGGCTTTCATGGTGGGGCACATCAGAGATGTGTTTGCGTAGTCTCCTTTTGATTTGATTAGAGGCGCATCCTACATATTGTAGCTGACACTCAGTGCACATTATTAAATAAATGGCGTTTTTTGTATTGCAATTCAGATATGATTTAATCGCAAATTCTTTATCATTCACTGTGGATTTGAAATGGTTCATAACCTGCATATGGTTAACAGCAAATACATCTGCCGTGTCCACATTTGTAGCTACCTTTACTGCTGATCCATGTGGCCTTAATGTCTCCAGGCTCCTTAAACAAACTGGGGCTAAGTATTTGGCCCAGTGTCGGGCTTTACGTGCTGAGCACCTAATGCCCCCTTCACTATATCCGACCATTGATTATCATATCTTAAAAGAGGTATTTTTATTATTATTTTGCATATTGTGTCATATTGTTCACTATATTGTGTCATGAGGAAGGACCTATATTGAATACGGTCTGAAACGCGTAACACAGTGTACCTGTATGGAATATTTTTAAACTCTTCAATAAAGATTTCTACCTTGTTTATCTGGAGCTGGACCGCCTCGTTTTTCAAGTTTCACTTATAGCGCACCCAGACGCTGTGTCCTGGCTCAAGACAAGGATATGCAGGTGAGAGCTGTCTATGTTTGTATACGCAGTTCACTGTTGCAGTTATTTGCGGTAAAATGGTTTAGTGTCATATTTCAGTACAGAAAGAAAAATATATACTCTCTTCACTGTTGCAGTTATTTGTAGTGAAAGCGTTTAGTGGCCGATTTCAGTACAAAAAGAAAAATATATACACACTTCACTGTTGCAGTTATTTGTGGCAAAAGCGTTTAGTGGTATATTTCAGTACTAAAAGAAAAATATACACGCACTTTACTGATGCAGTTATTTGTGGTGAAAGCGTTTAGTAACCTATTTCAGTAGAAAAAGAAAAATATATATGCATTTAACTATAGAAGTTATTTGTGGTGAAAGTGTTTAGTGGCCTATTTTAGTACAAAAAGAATAATATATACGCATTTCACTGTTGCAGTTATTTGTTGTGAAAGCGTTTAGTGGCCTATTTCAGTACAAAAGGAAAAATATATACAAACTTTACTGTTGCAATTTTTTGTGGTGAAAGCGTTTAGTGGCCTATTTCAGTACAGAAAGAAATATATATACAGACTTTACTGTTGCAGTTATTTGTGGTGAAAGTGTTTAGTGGCCTATTCAGTACATAAAGAAAAATATATACGCTGTAGGAAGGAGCAAGGGTCCGTTGTTGATGGAAGGTACGTGTCACCAAGGTTCCTGACCTCGGTGAGATAGGAACCGGTAATTTTGTGTGTCAGCAGCAGCTAGTGCTTACTGACACTGTTTTACTTAGTGTAGCTGTAAAGCCAATCCGGGCTGATTCTTATTGGGAGCAGCCAAAGAGCAAGGTGAGTGGCTGTTCCCCACGTCCAGGCCAGGTTTTGGGCTTGGTTTAAAAACCCAGCCAGCAGCTCAGCTGGGTGTAGTATGTTCCTCCAAGTGATAGTGGATCTGTGGAAGCTCTGTGTTTTTGGGAGTTGAGGAGATCTGCCATACTGCAAGGCTGAGAGCTGTATGAGAGCCGCCTGCTGGGAGTCAGGTGCCCTAAAGCCTGCTGTGGTCTACCAGGTGATTTATGTTATTTTGGGAGCTCCTGCTGTGTGAACTATCACCAGGACTCTGTAAAGCATTGGGGTTTTTTTCTGCCTTTTCTGTGTGAATAAACACTGGACTTTTGTTTTTTCAACCGTGGTCTTGCCCTTGTATTGCGTCCGCTTACCCTGCCTACCAGAGCAAATTCCTACAATGCATTTTACTGTTGCAGCTATTTGTGGTAAAAGTGTTTAGTGGCCTATTTCAGTACAGAAAGAAAAATATATACGCATTTCACTGTTGCAGTTATTTTTGGCGAAACCATTTAGTGGCCTATTTCCGTACAAAAAGGAAAATATATACGCACTTCACTGTTTCAGTTATTAGTAGTAAAAGCGTTTAGTGGCTTATTTCAGTACAAAAAGAAAAATATATTCTCAGTTCACTTCTGCATTTATATGTGTTGAAAGCATTTAGTGGCCGATTTCAGTCCAAAAAGAAAAATATATACGCACTTCACTGTTGCAGTTATTTGTGGTGAAAGCATTTATTTGCCCATTTCAGTACAGAAAGAAAAATATATTTGTCGCTTATAGGGGTGTTTTAATTTGCTTTTAATTTATTTGGTTCAGCTAAAAGTATGTCAGACAGAGAAGTGCCAGGTCATGCACAGAGTAGGTGGCACATGCCTAAATGTTTCTGGTGCAAGCAGAGGTAACCTCAGATTAAGGGGGCATGGCAGCAGGAGTCGCAGCTAGAGGCCTTCGCTCCCGGTGTCATCTAGTGGTCATGTCTTGACCAGCAACCCAGCGGTTCTTGATTAGTTAACTCGGTCACCCACTTCAACCCAAGTGACATCAGACACCCCCAGCCAACAGTCGGTGGGTTCGCCCTGTGCCCTCACCTATCCTCAACCTGCCTCTATCCTTTCCTCCACTAGGCGATCAAGTAGCGATGAGGAGAGTGGCGTGGGAGCTGGTGTTGCGAGCGTTCATGCTCCTGACCCAGAGACAGTTGAGGAGGACATCAGTGATGTGCAGAGAGACCTCGATGATGATGATGATGTAGCTGATCGCACTTGGGAGCCGGGTGACGAAGGGGCTTCATTTTTTTTAAATATAATAATGTAATATTATAAAATCCGGTGTCTCCATGATAAATCTGCAGCGTGGGGGCCCCATGTGGCTTTTACACACTTTCAAAATAATCCTTCAGCGGGGCGAATAGATGCCGGATGACTGGGGCGCTCCATGACCTTCCCAAGAGCTTCTGTCGGGAGCAGCGTTCATTTCTGAGACGTCCGTATAGTGCGGGGGGAATCCGAAGACCCTCTCCATCTCCTTGCACTACAGGATGTCCTCCTTCCCATCCATGATGACTGGGAACTCGTGATGTTTTACCTGACAAAGAGACCAGGGGCTGGTAGTTATGGTTTGAATCTTGTTGAACCATGCGACTCTTTCGGGCTCCAAGCAATCTTGAAGCTTTGTCTTCTCATTTTCTGTAGCTACTAGAGGCCTGTTCATGCCAGGCAGGTTCCCCCAGAAGTATCGATGAGTAGACAATACCGCACTTGCATCAATCTTGACAGGATTCGTTTCCAGGTGGAGAGATATTGTTTTTTGGAATGCTTTCTCCATCACAACCACGTCGTCGAATAACCAGAAGACTGGCCGATTCTCTCCTGTCTTAGGAAACACTTAATTTTTTAAATTAAATATTTATTAAAATGAACCAAAACTTCATTAAAATTATATGAAACCAAACTTAAATTCGCCAATATATTATCCCAATATAATTCCCAGGCAATCAATTTGCCAAGCCTTTTGTGCCGGAGAGCGTGTATTATTAAATTGTGCCGAGCCGAAGTGGCCTCCTTATGCTGCTGCCACCTCCACACTTTGTCGTCGTGCCACTCTGTGGCCTCCTTATGTTCTGCCACCTCCACAAACTCTCGTCGTCATGCTACTCTGTGCCCTCCTCATGCTGCTGCTACCTCCACAATCTCTCATCATCGTGCTAATCTGTGGCTTACTCGTGCTGCTGACACCTCCACAATCTCTCGTCGTCGTGCCACTCTGTGGCCTCCTCATGCTGCTACCTCCTCCACAATCTCTCATCGTTGTGCTACTCTGTGGCCTTCTCATGCTGCTGTCACCTCCAGAATCTCTCGTCGTTGTGCTACTATGTGGCCTCCTCGAGCTGCGGACACCTCCACAATCTCCCATCACCGTGCCACTCCGCAGCCTTCTCATGCTGCTGCCACCTCCAGAATCTCTTGTCGTTGTGCTACTCTGTGGCCTTTAGATGCTGCTGCCACCTCCAGACTGACATTGGGCCACTCTGTGGTCTCCTCATGCTGTTTCCACCTTAACACTATGCCATAGGTCCATGCTGTGGACTTCTCATGCTGTTCCCACCCTCCCCACTTCATGACTGGTCCACTATTTTGGCTTTCGGCCTGGCTAACATCATCATTAATTTGACCTTTCTTCTGATCTGTCAGAAGGAAGGAAAAATGAGCCGCACAACGGATCATGTCTGTGTAGCAGCTGTAGGGCCTGTATGGTCCCATCAGAATTAGCCTATAATTTGGTAGCCAAAAGCAGGAGTGGGTACAAAATACAGAAGACATGCAAATATTCCATTCACGTGTCATCTCAGTTTTTTTTATCACTAGCAATACTGATGGATTATTAAGCAAATTCTGACCGAGTGAAAGAGTATGCTCCACAGACAGGATCCGTTTTTTGTGGTTTATTGTTCTGATGGAAGGGCACATTAATCAGTGACGTCAACACAAAAACTTTCTGCTGACACCCTCTCCACTCTGTCAGGGGGCTCAACTTGTATAAGTGTTTAATAGCACAGGTTCTGTAGACATCTTTCTGGAATCAGCTGACGATGGTGTAAAAGGAGTGCGCTTCTTCTTCGCGCTAACATCGACCTGTAGACTGAGTTCATACTTGAATTATTTGGTCAGTTTTGGCCCTGTGACTGCCCTAATAAGTAAAGTGTGCAGTGATTCTAAGAGTGACGCCTGTCATGTGCATGTTATTCGGGTTTACAGTATTATTTCACTACCACAACAGACTCCCTATGTGTGTTACTGCAAGGCACAGTGTTCTACACCACTATAAAGGCTCTCTGCAGCCAGTAAATAGCGTTTTTTAAATATATTTTGCATAATTTCGGATCGAACTGAATTTTTCCCCAAAAATTCTGCGAATTGGCGAATCAAATTTTTTAAAATTCGCTCATCTCTAGTTACAATAATAGATGCAACTAAACGTCACATGGGCACCATCCATATTTTTTGTGGAACCGTGTTTTGGGGACCACAAAATACGGTTGTGTGAATGCATCCTAAAGCAAAGGAATGATATACAGTGTGAAAGAACAGGCATACAGGTTTTGTGTATGAGACAGAGGTTTTTGATTGTGAACCCCAGTGGACACAGGGGCTAATATGTATGATTGGAATCTCTGTACAACGCTGTGGAATTTGTCAGCGCTATATAAGCAATATGAATAAGCGAAGACATAAAAAAACAGGCTGTATAGGGGTGATGTGGAAACACAGAATGTGTCTCCAAATCGCAATTTGTCAAGGATTTAGATTTCCTCATCGGTAATTTGGAAACATGTGAATTATTGGCAGCATGTACACATTAACTAGTAAATAGTAGTCAAAACACTGCATCTTTATGACTCGATTTCCTTCAATGATTTTTCTGAGACAGTTAGGTTTCCAATGTGTAATTTTTGTATCCTGTGCTACTACCCTTAGATCTTTTCATTCTTCTCATCATGCCAGGGCCATACTTGTGTTGTCATAAGCAAGTGGAAAAGTGCTGGGGTACCGAGTTTCTGCCCACACTCCAAACATGACTGCCTATTAAAGTCCCATTGTGTGTTAGATAGGAAAATTATCTGATGAGTCCCACTGGGGACAGTGACTGACATGAGTAATAACAATCTCTGAACACTGCTACAGAATATGCTGACACTATGTATTCAATAAACAATGGTTAAATAAGAGGGGTAACAATAACAAACAGGAATGACATATACAGGAGGTAGACCATGGACTGACTTTATAGAACATCTAATACAAGAGGACGAAAAGAAATTCCTTAGATAAGAACCATAGTAAATGATCACACTGTCATAGAATTTCTTGGTAGTGTATAGGACAGTGATGGCTAACCTCTGGCACTCCAGTTGTGATGAAACTACGCCTCCCAGCATGCTCCATTCATTTCTGTGTTCTGAGAACAGCCAAGCAAGTGTGCATCTTGGGAGTTGTAGTTTTACCACAGCTGGAGTGCCAGAGGTTGTCCATCACTAGTATAAGTAGATAGATTCTTCCCAATATGTCTGCAGTAAAATAGCATCATATACTGAAACGATATGTGAGGTACAAGGTGTAATAGATGCAGTGTCTACAGATATGTAATATATACAAGAGTGTACTGATATGTGAGGTACAAGGTGTAATAGACGCAATGGCTACAGATATGTAATACATGCAGCAGTGTACTGATACGTGAGGTGAAAAGTGTAATTTATACCTCACATATCAGTACACTGATGTATATATTGTATATCTGTATACACTGCATCTATTATACCTCGTGACCTTGTGACCTGTGACATCAGACCTCAGTTTACCCACTCCATTCAACCTTCTACCAAAAGGCTCTCTCCCTCAAACTCCAGCCTCACTGCTCTGTCCTGCAAGTCCCAAACAGAGGTGAGACATTTAAATGGGGACAATGCTGCTGTAAACAGAGGTAAGACATTTAATTGGGGACAATGCTGCTGTAAACAGAGGTAAGATATTTAAATGCGGACAATTCTTCTGTCAGTGGGGGAAGGGTTGTCAGAGACAATAATGCTGGGTATTTCATACTTCATAGTGGTATTTATTTGGCACTGTTGGGGAGATATTTTGTTCTGCAATGTGGTATTTATATGATGAAGTTGGGGAGATATTTTGGGATGCTCATAGATAGCTTTATCATAATATGTGTTGCTGTTGGGGAGGGTAAGGTATGTCCTAAGCCATGTGATTAGGCACATGTATTTCCTTTCTTGTAGTGATGTAGAGACACGAGCAAGTAAAGCAATATTCACCTCTGCTGTGTGTACTGTGCACCATTATTTTTATACAATATCTTATGTGGACTGCTAGGGTTTGTGTGCTGGGACTGTTTTGTAATCCCAATTTGGCACTGATGGCACACTATATAACACACAGTAACAAGCAGAGTTCTTGGAGCAAGGGGAGGTGTGGGTAAAGGCAGGGTCCAGGAATGGGTAGTGGGAGGGGCTATAGGTGGCTCTTTGGGCACAATTCAGATTCTTGCTATGGTGCCCAATGATTTCTGTGTAAGCCCCTGCTAATGATTCTCACTTTCTCATACACTTTTCAAAATTGGAGTGAGTGGTATAAAAATGTTAAATATGTCACAATTTTTTTGTTGTACAAATAAGTCCAAAAAGTTGAAAAATAAGCCCAGAAAGTGATTGACACCTATCTCTGTATAAACAGTCTTACAGGGAAGGCAGTCAATGACTGACAGGACCGCCTACTGGACTTCTAGGCTCATAATGAGCAGGACTCAAAATGAATTATACATTGCAATGAATCTCTTTCCACAAATCTATACATCAATCTGCTCTGCTCCTCCTGCTCTATAACATACTGCCTGAGGCTCAGACACCATGCCACAAGTTCCTTTCAAACCCAGCTTTTCTATTTGGCTTTTATTTATCTGCTCTGACCTTCTGTTCTCTGTGCTACAAAAATGATTCTCCATCCAAAAGGATTAGGGATGTCAATATTGGAATATGCTTACCCAAAATTGGAAAATAATAGAAATATCATTCAAATTGTTAAAGAGGACAAAAGAAGACAAAACGATCCCTTTGCATCTCTCTAATAGTCGTGTGTGCACAAAGCACTTTCAGTAGGAATGAAACATTGCTCTCTTTACCCAGGTTATATAACACTCTTGTTATGTCCTAGTCAATGATCAATTAGCAGTTTGCTCTGGGGGTGTTGTTTGACCATGGTGGCTTGCTGTAGTCGCTTAACTCCAAGCCGAGGGGCTTCATTAACATAGACCAGCCAAGCATACATCCTGATCTCTGAACTACCTGGAAGGACATGTAATGACTCTAATATCTGCTTATTCCGTACACTCCAAATCAAAAATCACTACCAGTTAGAGAGTATGTAAAATGACCCAATCCTGACTTGTTGTGTGACATAATATTACAAACCCTCTCCAATACACTTTATATTTCCCAATCAGTGAAACAGGTAATTACTTTTTGGTAAAATGAATAACATTAATGCTATTAACCAGCAAGTCTGCTTCAAGCAAGTGTTCTTTGATGTAGGAACAAGAAATGGTTACCATTGGTGGGACAGTATGGTAAAGGAAGAATCTCCTAGAAAATACACCAGTGCAGATTTTTACATTCGGATTAGGATGCAGATTTCTTGGGCTTCTGTCACATTTATGGCTACGCCTTCCAGTAGGCTGCTCCAGCGTAGAATGCAGGGAATCGGTCAGACAAAAACTGTTGTGTTCAACAGCAGTAAAGGCCAGCTCACCTGCAATCACTTGGGAAGGCACGGATCAGGCCCTAACTATAATCCAAAACAAGGAGAGATGTCCAGATTTCCATAAAAAAGTGATAGCCTTTATTCTTTAAAGCAATAAAATATCCAATGACACAGTACAGACACACAGCGTCAGCTTCTACCCGTTTCGGATCTTAAAATGTGACCCTTATTCGTGATAATGCATTGTCACGAGTAAAGGTCACAATACATCAGTCAGTGTTATACAATACATTCCAGAACTGTAAGGGTTATATAGCATCATAAATCATTATACTGCTATACGACCCCGTCAGTGCTAGGGAGGTCAGGACGGGAGCTGCCGCAGACAAATGCTGTGAGTTCAATGCATTGGACTCGCTCATGTGAAAGCGGCCCTTGTCCAAGTTTATGTTATCTAGAGGTCCCTTTCCACTGACAGATGACGATTGTCGGGAAGAAAGCTTTCGTTCCTGACAATCCCCTACTTGCCAGTGGAGGAGACACCTGGTATTTCATGCAGCGATCTCCTCCACAGTATGGGGAGGAGTAATCACTAATGCATCGCTCATCCTGATACAGAGTCATTGTTTGCTGGCAGCTGTTTAGACAACACGATCTGCTGCCGCCAATCGATGATTTAGGTGTCCGCATCAATGATCTTTTACCCAATGATCGAGTGTTTCGCTCATTCATTGGGTAATCGGCGACACCTTTACATCAGCAGAAGATTGGGCAATGTAAAGGGGCCTTTAGTAAACCTGGCCCACTGTGTGTGAAGGAGCCATAAAACACATAAAGGTACTTTCACACTAGCGTTATTATTTCCGGCATTGAGTTCCGTCCTGATCAGTTTTATCCTAATGCATTCTGAATGGAGAGCAATCCGTTCAGGATGCATCAGGATGTCTTCAGTTCAGTCTTTTTGACTTTTCAGGACGGAGATAATACCGCAGCATGCTGCCGTTTTATCTCCATCCAAAATTGCCATAATGCCAAAATGCCGGATTCGAACTCGAGTGTCCGGAAAAACTGATCCAGCATTGCGGTCTGCGCATGCTCAGACGACAAAAAAATGCATTTGTCATACGGATCAGAATCCTGATCCGTCTGACAAATGCCATTAGTTTACATGCGGTTTGACGGTCTACAAAGACCTCCTGACTGTTCACCAGCGGTATATTTTGATGAAAATAAACATGCATGCTTGGCCACAAGAAGTGCATATATTTATAAGGAGGCTGTAGGAGATACCTGTGAGCTGGGCAAGCATTCACCCAACAGCTATGTAATGTGAATGGCCAGTTTAAAGGTGGCCATATATATTAGACTACTGATGTCCAACAGCTATTCTTCCCCAACCCCCACATTCACATGCACTCTGGGCTCGGTTAAACTTGGACTTATGTATTTTTTCAACCACTGTGGTGTATCTCCCTTGAGAGCAAAAGTATTGGGCATGTTGGATTTCAACATACTGTATGCTGTTGGCGGAGAGTTGGGACACACCTCCGCACACTAGATGGTCACTTAGACCTGCCAAAATTGTATACTGTTATGGGCCACTTATCAGATCTTGAAAATGGTGGAAGACGAAACTGAGGGTCTCATTTATCAAGACTAGTATGTGCTGGAGAAGGCATGTAATTTATGACAATTTGAGCTACTGTAGATTTCCATCATTATTGATGCCAGTTTCTGACTTAAACAATGATAAATTAGCTGGGACTAATAGACTTGCCCATAGAACGCCCTCACTCCAACCTTGCCACATCCCTTTTTCGTACATTTGGTGTTGTAAAATGCAGAATGCAACTAGAAAAGTCGCAAATCCAGTGGATAAGAAAAGGCCTCATGCGCACAAACCTAGCAGGTTTGTGCCCATATTGTAGCCAGCAAACAGCAGTTCTGTAATATACGGGCACCGGCCATGTGAATGCCGTATTATGAATGTGGACCCAATGACTTGAATGGGTCCGCAATCTGGAAGATACGGTGCAACATTCCCCGGACTGACCTACAGGGGTACAGGTGAATCCACCGGTGGGCCCCTAGTCTTCCACCCCCTGCCCAAGTGGCACATAACACATTAAGCACTACATACAGTGGCGTACCTCCAATATAGGCAGGGTACCCTACTGCTATGGGGCCCGCGGCGCAGGGGGGACAGGGGTGCATAGAAGGCCCCTCCCCCTACGTCTACTCTGCACAACTATTCATACTATGAATGAGTGGGCCGGCAGTGAGGTGGCCCGGGCGCCCCACCCCCTGTTTATTTACTTCTGTCAAGAGTGCAGGCTCAGGAGGACCGCAGGGCAGCAGCATTACACGCTGAGCCAATGAGGAGTGGGCTCTACACACGTGCCTGCTGGCGCTGATTGATGCTGCCAGGTCCACGCTCAGAAGGAAGCATGCAGAGCAGAGGTCAGGAAGAAAAAAAACTCTCTGCATGCTATCAGCGGTGCTCCCCCTCCTCTGTGCCTCCTGACTGCTCCTCTCCTGCAGCCTCCAAGTAGAAAGGTAAGTGACCAATCTGTGTTTGTTATGTGTGTATATATATATATATATACATATATACACACACACACACACACACACAATTTATGTATATACAGTACAGACCAAAAGTTTGGACACAGCTTCTCATTCAAAGAGTTTTCTTTATTTTCATGACTATGAAAATTGTAGATTCACACTGAAGGCATCAAAACTATGAATTAACACATGTGGAATTATATACTTATCAAAAAAGTATGAAACAACTGAAAATATGTCATATTCTAGGTTCTTCAAAGTAGCCACCTTTTGCTTTGATTACTGCTTTGCACACTCTTGGCATTCTCTTGATGAGCTTCAAGAGGTAGTCACCTGAAATGGTCTTCCAACAGCCTTGAAGAGATGCTTAGCACTTGTTGGCCCTTTTGCCTTCACTCTGGGGTCCAGCTCACCCCAAACCATCTTGATTGGTTTCCGGTCCGGTGACTGTTTAGGCCAGGTCATCTGACGCAGCACCCCATCACTCTCTTTCATGGTCAAATAGCCCTTACACAGCCTGGAGGTGTGTTTGGGGTCATTGTCCTGTTGAAAAATAAATGATGGTCCAACTAAACGCAAACCGGATGGAATAGCATGCCGCTTCAAGATGCTGTGGTAGCCATGCTGGTTCAGTATGCCTTCAATTTTGAATAAATCCCCAAAAGTGTCACCAGCAAAACACCCCCACACCATCACACCTCCTCCTCCATGCTTCAAGGTGGGAACCAGGCATGTAGAGTCCATCCGTTCACCTTTTCTGCGTGGCACAATGACGCGGTGGTTGGAACCAAAGATCTCAAATTTGGACTCATCAGACCAAAGCACAGATTTCCACTGGTCTAATGTCCATTCCTTGTGTTCTTTAGCCCAAACAAGTCTCTTCTGCTTGTTGCCTGTCCTTAGCAGTGCTTTCCTAGCAGATATTCTACCATGAAGGCCTGATTCACACAGTCTCCTCTTACAGTTGTTCTAGGGATGTGTCCGCTGCTAGAACTCTGTGTGGCATTGACCTGGTCTCTAATCTGAGCTGCTGTTAACCTGCGATTTCTGAGGCTGGTGAATCAGATGAACTTATCCTCCGCAGCAGAGGTGACTCTTGGTCTTCCTTTCCTGGGGCGGTCCGCATGTGAGCCAGTTTCTTTGTAGCGCTTGATGGTTTTTGTGACTGCACTTGGGGACACTTTCAAAGTTTTCCCAATTTTTCGGACTGACCTTCATTTCTTAAAGTAATGATGGCCACTCGTTTTTCTTTACTTAGGGCTCTTTCACACTTGCGGCAGGACGGATCCGGCAGGCTGGTCTCCCTGTCGGATCCGTCCTTCCGCTGTTTCGCCGAGCCGCCGGACCGCCACTCCGTCCCCTTTGACTATAATGGGGACGGGGGCTGAGCTCCAGCGCAGCATGGCGGTGCACGGCGAAAGCCGCCGGACTAAAAATTCGGACATGCAGGACTTTAGTCCGGCGGCTTTCGCAGTCCTGCCGCAAGTGTGAAAGAGTCCTTAGCTGCTTTTTTCTTGCCATAATACAAATTCTAACAGTCTGTTCAGTAGGACTATCAGCTGTGTATGCACCTGACTTCTCCACAACGCAACTGATGGTCCCAACCCCATTGATAAGGCAAGAAATCCCACTTATTAAACCTGACAGGGCACACCTGTGAAGTGAAAACCATTTCAGATGACTATCTCTTGAAGCTTATCAAGAGAATGCCAAGAGTGTGCAAAGCAGTAATCAAAGCAAAAGGTGGCTACTTTGAAGAACTTAGAATATTACATATTTTCAGTTGTTTCATACTTTTTTGATAAGTATATAATTCCACATGTGTTAATTCATAGTTTTGATGCCTTCAGTGTGAATCTACAATTTTCATAGCTATGAAAATAAAGAAAACTCTTTGAATGAGAAGGTGTGTCCAAACTTTTGGTCTGTACTGTTTGTCTATATAGGTATGCATGTGTATATATGTCTATATTTATCTGTGCATGCATGGTTGTGTGTATATATATATATATATACATACATATATATATACACACACACACATACTGTAGATATATATATATATATATATATATAGTGTGTCTATGTATAAATGTATGTGTATATATGTGTCTATATATATTTCTATGTATGCATTTATGTCCTTATATATCTATGTATGCCTGTGTGTGTGTGTGTGTATATATATATATATATTTATTGTATGTATGTGTCTATCTCTGTGTGTGTGTCACTATCACCATGCCAACAGTGTTCCTATGTCTTGACGCGGCTGCATCAGGACGTTCTGTGCGGGGAAAGAAGAAGAAGAAAGCGGAGGCAGCGCTTTGGAGTCCATGGGAGAGATATTCGATCCGAATATATTTGCGGCGAATTACATTAAAAAACTGCTATTTCCAGGCTGCTAAGAGCCTTTATAGTGGTGTAGAACACTGTGCCTTGTAGTAACACCTAGTAATAATACTGTGAGTCCGTATGACATGCAGATGACAGGCGTCGCTCTTAAAATCACTGCACACTTCACTTATTAGGGCAGTCATGGGGCCAAAACTGACAAAATAACTCAAGCTTACAGGTCGATGTTAGTGCCAAGAAGAAGCGCACTCCTTTTTTAGCTGATTCCACATAGATGTCTACAGAACCTGTTCTATTAAACGCCTATACAAGTAGAGCCCCCCGACAGAGTGGAGAGGGTGTCAGCAGTAAGTTTGAGTTGACGTCACTGATTCATTTGCCCTTCCTCTGATCTGTCAGAACAATAACCCACAAAAAACGAATCCTGTCTGTGGAGCAGATGCCTTCACTCAGCATTTGTTCAAAAATCCATCAGTATTGTTAATGCCCCCCAAAAAACAGGACTGAATCTAAGACAGAGATGATACGTGACTGGAATATTTGAATGTCTGTGTTTTGTACCCACTCCTGCATTTGGCTACCAAATCATAAGCCAATTCTGATGGAACCATACCGGCCTTACAGCTGCTACACAGAGAGGATCCGTTGTGCATCTAATTTTTCCTTCCTTATGACAGATCAGAAGAAGGGTCAAGCAAATGATGATGTCAGCCAGGATGAAAGGCAAAATAGTGGCCCAGTAATGAAGTGGGGAGGTTGGGAACAGCATGATGAGACCAAAGAGTGGCCCAATGACAATGTGGAGGTAGCGGCAGCATCAGGAGGTCACAGAGTGGCACAATGACAGAGTCTGGAGGTGGCAGCAGCTGCAGTAGCAGCAGCATCAGGAGAAGATTACCAAGTTGCACAATGACAGAGTCTGGAGGTGGCAGCAGCTGCAGTAGCAGCAGCATCAGGAGAAGATTACCAAGTTGCACAATGACAGAGTCTGGAGTTTGAGGCAATATGAGAAGACCACGGAATGGCACAATGACAGAGTGTGGAGGTGACAGCAGTATGAGGAAGTCACAGAGTAGCACAATGACAGTCTGGAGGTGGCGGCAGCAGCAGCATTAGCAGGAGGCCACAGAGTGGCGCAAGGACAGAGTGTGGAGGTGGTGGCGGCAACAGCATCAGGAGGATGCCACAGGGTGGCACAATGACCGAGTGTGGAAGTGGCGGCAGCATCAGGAGACCACAGAGTGGCAAGGTGACAGTATGGAGGTGGCGGCAGCATCAGGAGGCCACAGAGTGGCAAGGTAACATAGTGTGGAGGTGGCGACACTGCGGCCGACGTGAACTGAGAATGTATTTTTCTTTTTGTACTGAAATAGGTCACTAAACGCTTTCAACACAAATAACTGCCGAAGTGAACTGAGAATATATTTATCTTTTTGTACTGAAATAATAAATAACACATACAACCACCGTACTGACTGACTGCTACCGCCACTACTTCCGTGAGCCCATGCACCACTACTTCCCGGGCAGGTAGGCTGTTGCGAAGCAAGTGGTCTACCCCAGGCACGTTTGGCTCCCGACCTCCCACTGCTGCCACCCTGCTGACTCCCAGCCATGCTTTCAACACATATAACCGCCGACTTGAACTGAGAATATATTTTTCTGTTTGTACTGTAGTGTTGAGCACGAATATTCGAATTACGAATTTTTTTCTCGAATATCGCAATTTCGAGATTTCGCGAATATTTAGAATATCGTTCTATATATTCGCGAATTCGAATATTCGTATATTTTTTTTTTATTATAATATTTTTTTTCTTTCCCACTTCTCTAAAGTTGTTCTTACCTGTCCTTTGGATTCCTGGCTTCCTGGCTGCTCCAGTCAGTGGTGTTTTCAACTTACTGCTATATTCCATATTAGCTAAATTACAATCTAATCTATATGTGTATTTTACGAAATTTCGCAAGTTGCGATGCGAGTAATATAACACGAAATAATCGCATGAAGATTTCAATTTAGCACTGCTATATTCCATATTCTAGCCTAATATGGAATATAGCTGTGCTAAGTTAGCACTGCTGTATTCCATACTAGGCTAGAATATGGAATATAGCAGTGCTAAGTTGAAATCTTCATGCGATTATTTCGTGTTATATTACTCGCATCGCAACTTGCGAAATTTGCAAATGTTCTTAATATTGCTCTAACTTCGTCTTTTAGAATATTACGAATATTCTAAAAGACGAAGTTAGAGCAATATTACGAAATTTCGTAAAATACACATATAGATTGTAATTTAGCTTATATAGTGCTATAATCCCTTTTTTTTCCTCTAATTTTTTTTGCCTCTTCTGAACTTAAGTTTTGTAAAATATGTACACTGTTAAAAAATATTACTATAGCAGTATATTAGCTTAAATACAATCTATGTGTATTTTACGAAATTTCGTAATATTGCTCTAACTTCGTCTTTTAGAAATTTCGTAATATTGCTCTAACTTCGTCTTTTAGAATATTCGTAATATTCTAAAAGACGAAGTTAGAGCAATATTAAGAACATTTGCAAAAGCCGAAATTGCGATGCGAGTAATATAACACGAAATAATCGCATGAAGATTTCAACTTAGCACTGCTATATTCCATATTCTAGCCTAGTATGGAATATAGCAGTGCTAACTTAGCACAGCTATATTCCATATTAGGCTAGAATATGGAATATAGCAGTGCTAAGTTGAAATCTTCATGCGATTATTTCGTGTTATATTACTCGCATCGCAATTTCGGCTTTTGCAAATGTTCTTAATATTGCTCTAACTTCGTCTTTTAGAATATTACGAATATTCTAAAAGACGAAGTTAGAGCAATATTACGAAATTTCGTAAAATACACATAGATTGTATTTAAGCTAATATACTGCTATAGTAATATTTTTTAATAGTGTACATATTTTACAAAACTTAAGTTCAGAAGAGGCAAAAAAAAAAATTAGAGGCAAAAAAGGGATTATAGCAGTATATTAGCTAAATTACAATCTATATGTGTATTTTACGAAATTTCGTAATATTGCTCTAACTTCGTCTTTTAGAATATTCGTAATATTCTAAGAGACGAAGTTAGAGCAAATCACGAAATTTCGTAAAATACACATATTAGCCTAGCCATAGTCAATTAGCATAGGAACGTTGCCTTATACTATCAAGATAAATAATCGCAATACGCGAAAAAAAAAAAATATTCGTATATTATTCGCGATAATTGGAATAATTACGAATATTCGATTTCGACGAATATAACACGAATATTCATTCGAATATTCGCGAAATATCGCGAAATCGAATATGGCACCTCCCGCTCATCACTATTGTACTGAAATAGGCCAGTAAACGCTTTCAGAAATAAATGCACCAGTGAAATGCGTATATATTTTTCTTTCTGTATGGAAATAGGCCACTAAACTAGCCACAAATAAGTGCACTAGTGAAGTGCGTACATTTTTTTTCGTTCTATAATGAAATAGGCCACTAAACTCTTTTTCCCTCAAATAAGTGCACCAGTAAAGTGTGTATATTTTTATCTTTCTGCACTGAAATAGGGCACTAAACCCTTTTGCCACTAATAAGTGCACCAGTGAAGTGCGTAAATTTTTTTCGTTTTCCCAGCCATGAGTTCAACACATATAACTGCCGACGTGAACTGAGAATACATTTTTCTTTTTGTACTGAAATAGGCCAGTAAACACTTTTAGCAGAAATAACCACCAAAATGAACTGAGAATATATTTTTATTTTTGTACTGAAATACGAATTAACACATAACCGCCGCACTGACTGACTGCTAACCCCTGCACCACTACTTCCCGGGTAGGTAGGCTGCTGAGAAGGTAGGTTGCTGAGAAGCAGGTGGTCTACCCCGGGCACGTTTGGCTCCGGACCTCCCACTGCTGCCACCCTGCTGACTCCCAGCCATGCTTTCAACACATATAACCGCCGACTTGAACTAAGAATATATTTTTCTTTTTGTACTGAAATAGGCCACTAAAAACTCTTTTACCACAAATAAGTGCACCAGTAAAGTGTGTATATTTGTTTCTTTCTGCACTAAAATAGGCCACTAAATGCTTTTGCCACAAATAAGTGCACCAGAGAAGTGTGTATATTTTTTTCTTTCTGTACTGAAATAGGCCACTAAACTTTTTTGCTACAAATAAGTGCACCAGTTAAGTGCGTATATATTTTTTCTATAATGAAATAGGCCACTAACTGATTTTGCCACAAATAAGTGCACCAGTGAAGTGCGTATATTTTTATCTTTTTGTACTGAAATAGGTCACTAAACGCTTTTGCCACAAATAAGTGCACTAGGGAAGTGCGTATATTTTTATCGTTCTGTACTGAAATAGGCCACTAAACGCTTTTCATATAGCATTCATAACAGTATCAATGGTAATAAAATAGATAGCAATAACAACACTATAGTAGCAATTGGTGACAATAGAAATATATAAATTAACACAGTGTAGTCCTAAAATAGCAGCAAAAAAAACCTCAATAGACGGCCAGTTCTTGGTTTAGCAATAATTCATCCTAAAAAACAATGTCAATGTCTCAATAGGCTGTATCATTATTCCACAACAGAAAAAGTAGAGGTGGGATGTACAGTGTTGCAGCAATATAACAGCGAGCTTACGCTCCGAAACATGTTTGGGTGAACAAACATACTAATATAAAAAACTACAGGGCTGGAGCGCTCCAAAAGAAATAAAGAGTCACGGTAAATAACCTATTCCTATACAAGTGGAACACCGGCAGTGGAATAAAAAAAAGGCGAACCGAATATCTGACGGGCGAACCTGAATTACACAGAGATGCCTCCATAACACGAGGGACGCCGAATCTGGAACACAGCTGCGATCGGAGCTTCCCAAAAGAACAGGATAAAGGTCAGTCTGTTCTCAGAATCTGTGCGGGACGCTGGACTAGGAGACAGCCGAACCGTGAGTAAAGATATCTATTGCATGTAACGGAGGAATTGCCTATACTAAAAAGTGTGACTATATTTAAAAGTGCGATCATCTGCACCATATGAGAAATGAAGTCTGATTGATACTATATCTGGAAATATCAACCCATCATTATCTACAGTTATTATCTACAGATATTATCTACAGATATTGCCATCAACAATATTGTTGCTGTTATATTGCTGCAACGCTGTTACTGGTACATCCCACCTCTACTTTTTCTGTTGTGGAATATTGATACAGCCTATTGAGACATTGACATTGTTTTTTAGGATGAATTATTGCTAAACCAAGAACTGGCCGACTATTGAGGTTTTTTTTGCTGCTATTTTAGGACTACACTGTGTTAATTTATATTTTTCTATTGCCACCAATTGCTACTATAGTGTTGTTATTGCTATATATTTTATTTTATTACCATTGATACTATTATGAATGCTATATGTACTTTTTATATAGTATTTTTAAATTGAATAAATATTCCCACTTTCTCATGAACCCATAATTGGAGTGCCTGCCCACTATTATACTATTTTTAACCATACGCAACTGACAAGGGTGAGTCATTTTTGGCCAGACACCTGTTTCCAGAAAACCAGTGGAGAGCCGCCTTTTTTGTTATATCCACTAAACTCTTTTGCCACAAATAAGTGCACCAGTGAAGTGCGTATATATTTTTTCTATAATGAAATAGGCCACTAACTGCTTTTGCCACAAATAAGTGCACCAGTGAAGTGCGTATATTTTCTTTCTGTACTGAAATAGGCCACTAAACGCTTTCAAGACATATAACCGCCGACATGAACTAAAAATATATTTTTCTTTTTGTACTGAAATAGGCCACAACCTTTGTTCTACAAATAAGTGCACCTGTGAAGTGCGTATATTTTTTTTTTCTATAGTGAAATAGGCCACTAAATGCTTTTGCCACAAATAAATGCACCAGTGAAGTGCGTATATTTTTTTCTTTCTGTACTGAAATAGGCCACTAAATACTTTTTCCACAAATAAGTGCACCAGTGATGTGTGTATATTTTTTTCTTTCTGTACTGAAAAGGGCCACAAAATTCTTTTTGCCACAAAAATTTGCACCAGTGAAGTGCGTATATTTTTTTCTTTCTAGAATGAAATAGGCCACTAAATGCTTTTGCCACAAATAAGTGCACCAGTGAAGTGAATATATTTTTTCTTTCTGTACTGAAATAGGCCAGTCAAGACATATAACGGCCACCGCCGACATGAACTTAGAATTTGTTTTTCTTTGAAATAGGCCACTAAATGCTTTCAACACAAATAACCGCCAAAGTGAACTGGGAATATATTTTTCTTTTTGTACTGAAATACAAATTAACACATATAACCGCCGCACTGACTGACTGCTAACCCCTGCACCACTACTTCCCGGGTAGGTAGGCTGCTGCGAACCAGGTGGTCTACCCCGGGCACGTTTGGCTCCCGACCTCCCACTGCTGCCACCCTGCTGACTCCCAGCCATGCTTTCAACACATATAACCGCCGACTTGAACTGAGAATATATTTTTCTGTTTGTACTGAAATAGGCCAGTAAACGCTTTCAGAAATAAATGCACCAGTGAAATGCGTATATATTTTTCTTTCTGTATGGAAATAGGCCACTAAACCCTTTTGCCACAAATAAGTGCACTAGTGAAGTGCGTACATTTTTTTCGTTCTATAATGAAATAGGCCACTAAACTCTTTTTCCCTCAAATAAGTGCACCAGTAAAGTGTGTATATTTTTATCTTTCTGCACTGAAATAGGGCACTAAACCCTTTTGCCACTAATAAGTGCACCAGTGAAGTGCGTACATTTTTTTAGTTCTATAATGGAATAGGCCACTAAACTCTTTTTCCCACAAATAAGTGCACCAGTGAAGTGCGTATATTTTTTCTTTCTGTACGCTTTCAACACATGTAACTGCATAAATGAACTACGTATATATATTTCTTGTTTAAAAAGATATAAGCCACTAAAGGCTTTTCAACATAGCACTTGCACCCCAAGAACAAATTGCCTGAATGACAGAGCTGTATAATGGCTATTTGAATCCCCAAATAATCTTTCCCTGCACTTGTAAATGGCTTTTCTACCACTGTCCCTAGCGCCTTCTGACGTCTCTCCCTGCACTAAGATGCTGAGAAATGATTCCTCCCTATCCTTTCCCTGCACTTATAAATCGCTTTCAGTTTTTTTTTCACAATGAGGTTTTTTACAATTGCTGTCCCTAGTGCCTTCTCACGTCTGTCCTTGCACTCAGAACGCTGTAAAATGTCTGAATCTAAGATGGCTGCCATATTTATAGGGCTGTGACATCACAGGGCTGGCTGGCTGCTGAATGGCTGAATGCATGGCATTATGGGTCAGCCCGCCTTCCCAGAGTTCCTTGCCCCATGTCCTCACACATGTAGCCACCATTGTAGTCGCAATTTTAGGAAAAACTGTGATTCGTTATCACGAAGCGCGAGGAAATTCACATTCGTTGCGAATCTAATTTTTCCTGAAATGCGGATCGAATTCCACTTCATCTGATTCGATTCGCTCATCTCTAATTTTAGCAGTACACTACAAAGTGGGAATGACAGATCGGCAATGATATATAGATGTAGACCAAAGAAATGTGCTTGAATACTGGAACAGGATCTGTAAAAGTTGTCCAACCATGTACATCTACATTTTTGTGTGCAGAAGATTAGGAGCAATTGATCTGCATGTGCAACAATCATTAATCACATCTGAATACTACTTGCTCCTACCATGCAGTGCGAAGCTGAAAATAGATCAGGCTGTATGACAGGATCTGGACGATCGAAAGCTTATTTTAGACTTGCCAACTAAAATTACTTCCCAATGTGACATTGCTTCCTGCTTAGAAAGAAAAAGGTAAAACCTTTATGTGAATGGTAGCATAACTAGCATTAACAGAAAATGCTAGAAAAACATCTCAACTTGAAAAGACATTCATGAAAGGGTGAGTCCAGTGAGGAGAGAGGGTTAAAAAAATAAATGTATATACAAGAAACAGAACTGGATCGCACATCCTCAATACTATGCTTTTATCTAACTGCTTCTCAGCATAAAAAACATTGCTTCTCAGTGTAATTTATCGTATACCTACCCCTATGCTGCATGCTAACATAAGGCATTAGTATACAATTTGATTAAAAAACATAGGCCCGCTATGTAGTGATACTCACCTTACTGATGCCCTGTCTGTCCTGTTACAGTTACCGACTTGTCGCGGTTCTCTACTAAACTAAATGTCAGGAATCAATGACTGAGGGGTCAGAGGAGCATCTCTTTATGATACAGAAAGATAACGATATGTACACGTGACTGAACCTTCGGGCCATCACTGAGCACGTGAGTAATATATCAGCCACTAATAGCCTCTACTTGCCCCCATGCCATGGTTTGTAGAAGTTTTACCAGTGGATTGGTTTGATTTTCCAACACATTGGCACAGCTGTTGTGTTCTAAGTTGAATTTGGTTACATTGACCCCAAGAAAGCATATAGCAAGAATCCTTAGCAAGTTCTCCTTTAGCACCTTAGTGACCAACCTGTTTTGTGCTTTACTGACCAAGCGTTTTTCTTCCGTTCTTCATCCTTGTCTTCCAAGAGCTATAACTTTTTTATGTTTCCATCTATGTAGCTGTATAGGCTTGATTTTTACTGGACAAGTTGTAGTTTTTAATGGTGTCATAACTTTCTGATTAACTTCTATGGGAGGGAAATGGGAAAAACAGCATAACTGCCACAGAGTTTTTACGTTATAAATTTGACGGCGTTAATTTTTCGGTATAAATAATATAATATCTTTATTCTCTGGATCAGTACGATTACAGCGATACCAAATACATATAGTTTTTTATAAAGTTTTACTACTTTTGTGCAATAAAACCCCTTTTTTAATAAGGAAGAAAATCTTTTTGCATCACTGCTTCAAGACCCATAACTTTTTTTAATTTTTCTTTCTATGGGGTTGTGCGAGCACTTGAATTTTGTGGGATGACTTGTATTTTTTATTGGTATCATTTTGGAGTAAATAACACTTTTAAATCGCTTGTTTTTACTGGAATTTTTTTTATTTAATAAATGTGTGTTTTTTTTACTTTTTTTCCACTTAATAGTCCCACAAGGGACTATAATGGACAATATTTTGATTGCTTTTAGAAATACAATGCACTATCTCTATAGTATTTTGTATTTTATTGTCAGTGCTATACTGACATTGACCAGCAGGCACAGCCTGCTGGAAAACACTCAAGGCTGGCTTGGGGCCTATACCAGGCCCCAGCCATCCTTTACACACATTAGCACCGCGCAATCACATTTGCGGGGCTCCGATGGGAGACGGAGGGAGTATGCCCCCTCTGTCACAGTTTACATGTGGTGAGCGCCATTGTCCGTGGAATGTAAAGGGTTAAACAGCCTGGATCAACACTCCTGCCGGTCTGGGCTGTTAGAGCAGGGGCGTGGCTTTCATGTGAGAACCGAGCCCCCACTGCACAGGAGATCCGTGAGGCACTTAGACTGGGCCGCCGTGAAAAAGACCCCTTAGTGCCCGCCGTAAAAAGGTGTATGGGTGGTGACTAAGGGTTGAAAAGGAACCCGTCACTTTAAAATAACAATGAATTCCGCAGCTAAGATCATGGGAAAGTATTCAGTAGAACTGGTCATGAGCTTCTTCTCATTCTGGGCTTTGAAGTCCACTGGCCGGTCCTACTCGGTGAATAATATACTGTATCTATACTGTATGTATACTCAGAGATAGTTGACAATTATAGTGAGACCCTGCACTGGACTCCTTAGTCCAAAAGGAGTAGAGGATTAGATTAATACATTACACATTTTGATGAATCTTTTCCCACCAAAGTATATATTAACTTGCTCAGCTCCTCCGTTCTACAATCTGCTGCCTGCAGACTGGATGGCATTTACCGCTTGACCTTCAGATATAAGTGTAGAACATAACCAAACTAGCAAAATTTCAATGTTTCTATTTTTATACTTTAGTGTTCCACTTTAAAATGTTTTCTCTTAAAAGGAGAACTTCATGCCTTAGATGTTTACTACATGACTTCTTAGGCTGTTAGAAGCTTTTGTCGCAGATTCTGCCAAAAAGGCCAGATGAAATAGCACTGCTAAGGGACACCATGGATTCCAAAGGATTCCATTATTTGTCTAAGAGTCTTGTGTTCACTACTCAAACAAACTTAACTTTGTCCATGCAGACTTTGGACACAATTCAGTGCTATGGCACAAACAGCGGCGCAGGTACAGCAGCTGCTCAGCAGGCCACATAATCCACAACCACAATAATTGGCTCGATCAGGCATCTCTTCATGCAGGAGCTCAACCCTGCTCTAGTGGGTCCAGCTCCACTCAGCTGATGGACCCCCAACCTCCAGTGGCTCAGGGACAGGCAGCTCACACAACTGCTACCCTGACACATTGGACAACAGGTGAAAACAAAGTCCTGATCTACTCTATATACCAGCCTCTGGTCAAAGGGTGAGGTCAAGTCACATCATCACCCTACACTGGTCACTCCAATCAATCATGGCAGCTGTGGCTGATACTCCCCAATTCCATATTGCTCACAATTGAGCACACAACTCCCCACAACTGCATGAACCATACCAGTAAAGGTCTCTCACTGCCAACTTTGCACAAGTCCTGACTTAACAACCCTCACAGCTCTCCTTTACAAGGTGGAAATACTTTCTGTCCACTTTACATGTCAGACATTGTTTCTTTCAGCCATCTGATGGAACCGATACTTCTATAACTTTTGTTGTTTTGCTCCTACTGCAGAGCAGACTGACGGAAATGATTCTCAAAGGCGTAGTGGCAATGTAAATGAGAACTCATACTAAAGAGCACAGCTTTGGGGAATGTTGCAGAGCAGTTCTGTGATAGCCTAGGAGAGGACAATGTAAAAATATTGTAATCTGAAGCCATCTTGTCTTGGAGTACTGTAGTGTCCCACTAGGTAAATATGGGCACTACACAAGGGTCAATAGGGCCACGTTGTTCTCCACCTCCTGTGGAACAGGGCCATTGTATTTTATATGATGTTTTTAATGTGTATTTTCCCTGTTATCTCTTGTATCAGGCCTGTTAGGGGTAGTTCCTCCTCCTAGACAGTAGAGGGAGCTAGGGGACCCCTAGTATATATTGTCAGGTTCAGGACAGGAAAAGAGAGTCTAGAAGGTGTGTAGTCAGAAGTCAGTGTGGACTTTAGCCAGAGGAGAGCTGAGGAGCAGCTTCTGACATGCAGCTAGATAGCCCAGGCTCCTAGCTAGCCACCAGGAGAAGAGTTTAACTCCTGAGAAACCAAGTTCCTATAAAGGTACAGAGCAGATCCAAGTTTAATTCCAGCCAAACAGAGAGCTGAAGGGCAGAAGGATATTCTATAGCAAGGAGACATATACCAGAGGAAGGTTTTCCCAACCCAAGGATAAAGCCAGCAATAGGGCATACGGGCCGTGGAGTAACCCAGACAGGACCTGAGGAAAAGTGCAGCCTGATCTGTAAGTGTTTATGCCCTCTGAGTATCTTGCAAAGACTTTGCCTGCCGTTTTGTATAAAGCCTGCCTGTATTCCACCTTTTGACATATGGAACCAACTACAGACTGTAAATAGCTGAACTGTCTCAGTAAAAGAAAGTTCTAGTTTACTGCAACTTGTGTTCCTCAATTATTACAACAATAAATCGGTGTGCCACCGTTACCGGCATCACAAACTTAAAGGGATCATGCCACCGGCACATTAAAAACCTGCAACATCTAGGGCACCTCACCTACCACCCGGCCTGGTCCCTATACACAGAGAGTGCCCCAGAGGATGCATGTGCCAGCCTCTCCATCACTGCTGTATGCCTGCCCAGGGTATATAAAAACTGTGAGTACCAAAAACACCCTCGGTTAGTAACTACCCCTGTGACCTCACCATTCGTCTCACCCTGCAGGGCTGCGTACTGCAGTACACTAACTTAACTTTTATTATTAGCATTATTATGAAAAAGATAAATTACATAAAGTTTAATGAGTAGCTTGAAGATCCTGAACCTCAAAATCTATTAATAACCTACCGTGTGTGTGTATGTATTTATATATATATATATATATATATATATATACACACACATTCTTTTTATACATTTTGTTCATTATATTGGATCGATTGGAGGCCCCTAAATGCAAAAGGCATTTATTATTATTGGCCATTACAGCTGTCATACTACACTGTGTCATTAATTGTCGATTACACCAAGCAAAGCATGATCATCTCAGAAACAATTACCGGTATTCCCTTGTATCCTCCTCCCTTTTATGTTAAAAATTTAAAACATGGCCAACTTCTATCCTCAAACTGTTTGTTATTGGTCGACTAAAGCGATCTTTCGCTGATCTTTCTTCATAAGAAGCATCTCCTTACCTAAAAATCATGCTACCTGTGGCTCATGAGCAGGAGCGCACATTGAAAAACTGCAGAACCATCTGTGTTGAGTAGAAAAACCTACCACAGATAGCAAGGAGCTCAGTGGTGGATCTACAATATCATCAGAAGTGACAAAAATAGATAAAAAGACAGAATATGAAAAAAAAAACAACTGGTGAGTATTAACAATTTACTGAATGGGACTGAGGGGTTTCAAGAGGTTAGGGCAAAAGAGAGAAAGCCTTTAATGAAAGCAGAAAAGGAGAAGGTTCATGCATAAATCTTTTCCGTAACTGAGCCAAGAAATAGAGAATCTTATTTCCTCCACAAATGCAGAATGAAATAACTCAATATACACTCCTCATCACTGAAACTGCAACACCAAGAAGAAAAAGTATTTATATAACATGTTAATGATATGCAAATGGTACAAAATGGAAACAAAATATTAAAAACGCCTCAATTTATTCAGTATTGAGTATGAGCACCACAAGCAGAAATTCATACACTTACACGTCTTGACATACTATCAATGAGGCTATAAGGGTTGTCTGAGGAAAGTACTGCTATACTGAATACACTTGGGAAGCAAATCATCAAGATTTGCTGCTGGCAGCATCCTTTGCAATTGCCTACCACAGGCAAGACAAGTCCAGAGATGCTGTAGGCCATGGCAGCACATTTAGGCCATGCAGACTGCTTACAATAGCATGAGCAACATGTGGCCTGGCATTGTCCTGTTTAAAAACAGCTTCTGGGACACTTTGGAGAAATACTGTGCCATCATTTCATGACCAAATCAATGTAATGCGAGCTGTTAATGTAACTAAAATGAAGACTAGAGGGGTCCAGCTACCATACATTATGCCACCCTAAACCATAATCCCGGGTGTAGGACCGTTGTGATCTTTCCTTGTGAAGGCCACTTCATGGCATTGCCCACATGATCTCTAGACCAATCTCTGGCTATTATTGCATCAGAGACAAAAGTGGGACCCATTGCTCCAGAGGACAGACCTCCATTCAAGCTTTCACTACCGTCTTGTGTGTACCATTATAGCCTTTGAGTGATAGCCTGAGGTTAATGGAACTCCTATAGCTGCACATCTGGCTTGTGGCCCAATGTCATGCAAACGCCTTCTAATGATTTGTGTTGACCCTGTTTTTCAACCTAGACTTGAGATATGACTTCAAATTTCACTTGCAGTAAAGATGGATCACTATGTGTCATTTTTCTAATAAGAAGATCTGTCCATCTGCCTCTGTGACCTCTTGCTGTCATTCTAGTACATTGTTGTTTCTCCCAACCACTGTTCCAGCATTAAACAGTCCTGGCATCTCGGCCTAGCGATCTGACAGAGTTCCAAACGAAGGTCTTCAAGGCACTTCAAGGATTCTGTCCCTCTCAGTTTGTAACAACAGGTAATCACTTGCACATCAACGAATAGGAGGCATCTCACAATCATCGCACACAGCTTGGTCCAATTTATGAGGTTCCCCTCTCACATGTCAGATTGGAGCTAGGTGCTTGAAAATGTATTCATCTGCAAATGACACCTCTTAGTGACACCTTCTGCTTTCTTGATTTGGATAACCATTTAGCTTATCCTTCTTGGTGTTGCAATTTTAATGTTGAGAAGTATAAAACCATGTATTTATATTACTAGACATAGAGGACATAATTGTAATTTTTAGATAGGCTTACTATTATGCTTTGTAAAAGGTGATGGTTGAAAATTGCACAAGTACAGGTTAAATTTATAACGCATTTGGCTACCGTTTCTGCTTGTCTTCCTCTGAGGTATGGTTTAAATTGTCAATAGCTTGTAAAATTTTCTGTTCCAAAACTCAATTGGACATCTACCTGTTTTAGACCAACCATACATTGTAAATGAGGAATGTATTATTTTTTTTCAGTATTTGTGCAACATCTGGTTTCAGATGAACCAAACTCTCATCCATTAATCGATGATTTTACACACTTGGCACAATGGTTTCTTGACATCAAAATAATTTCAATCATAGATCATAGCAAAAATTGCCTTCTTTCATTGTCCCAGATGTTCCTGGTTGATGCAACATTTTATCATTAATGATAGCAAGAAAACTAATCTAAATTTTTGTTTGATAAATTTGTGGACAAACTGAATAGCTTTGAGTAGTCCAGAAGAATAGTACATGAATAGAATAAGCATGCCAACATATCAAGTAAGTGGAAGTAAAACAAAAACAAAACAAAAAAAGGAGGTTAGGGAAACCTTTGGACAAGGAATATCCCACTCACAAGGCGCCAACGGTAATAGGACTATTAGAGAATTATTGATATATAGAAAAAAAGGAATACAAAAAAACAGCAATAGGGGAGGCTGCTAAAAAATAGCGTTAGCAAAGTTTGCAATGCAATGAACTGCAATACCTCATATGTAATCTACTTATTAGAATGCCCTTGTAAGTTATTATATATAGGACGCACTATACAAACTTTGAGGGAGCGTATGAACGAGCATCGTTCTAACATAAAACGGAAGATAGTCACACATAGTGTATCTAATCATTTCTCGTTATATCATGAGGGGGACCCAAAAGGCCTAAAAGTCACTCCGTTGGAATGGGTCCCACGATCTTATCAAACACTATCAAGAAAAGAAATGTTTTGGATTTACAAATTGAATACACCCACACCGTTCGGACTCAATGAGGCCTTAGCATATGCAAATTAATCCAGGATCCAGGTACTGAAATGGCCAGTCAGCAGTCCAGATTTTTCACCTATAGAGAACATTTGGCGCATCATAAAGAGGAAGGTGCAACAAAGAAGGCCCAATACGATTGAACAGTTAGAGGCCTGTATTAGACAAGAATGGGAGAGCATTCCTATTTCTAAACTTGAGAAACTGGTCTCCTCGGTCCCCAGACGTCTGTTGAGTGTTGTAAGAAGAAGGGGAGATGCCACACAGTGGTGAAAATGGCCTTGTCCCAACTTTTTGGGGATTTGTTGACACCATGAAATTCTGATTCAACATATTTTTCCCTTAAGATGGTACATTTTCTCAGTTTAAACTTTTGTTCCGTGATTTATGTTCTATTCTGAATAAAATATTAGAAGTTGGCACCTCCAAATCATTACATTCAGTTTTTATTCACGATTTGTATAGTGTCCCAACTTTTTTGGAATCCGGTTTGTACTAATGTAGTACATATGCTGCTAAAATCCCATATAGACAGGTAGTTCTTACCGTTATGTGTGGGATTTTCATTGATATTTCTCTATTTATTTCATATTTTCCATATTGACTTATAGGTATATATATGGTAATCCTTAGATCTATATTTGGTTTAAAAAGTGAGACTTTTTTAACTGCGAGGTACCAACATCCATGATCTCGGCATACAGCGAAGGATGCTGACACACATAGGCCCCTCCCCTGGCTGCTTTCCTCGTGAGTGCATTCCATCTTTGGAGCGCACCCGGGCGGAAGTGACGCCTTTCACAGCCGGCGTGCGTTCCACTTGCAGCCGACATGCGTTTCACCGGACCGGAAGTCGCGGACAACACGCGACTTCCTGCTTTCCTATGCGTTCCACTTGACGGGAAGTCGCGGAATACACGCGACTTCCTGTTTTTTCGAGATTCCAAAGCGTGGGAATGAGATGCGGTGGAGACGTGGGAGCATATAAACGTGTGAGTTATATGTATGTATTGTTTAATATTCTGCTCCTGAGGAAGGTTTTTTTTATGTACACCCCGAAACGCGTTAAGCCCTGTTTATTTAAAGAGAGTGAAGAGAAGCCCTGAATTATGCGTGCTGACTTCTACCTCTGACACACTACAAGCGAACCTGGCCGGGGGGGTACTGTCTCAGGCGTCTTAAGCTTAACCTGTTTGACAGCCCCCCAGTGAAGTAAGTAGGAATTATTTTTACAGTGCATGTTTATTCAAGATTTTGTGTGCTTTTCTTAAGCGACCTTGGCCAGGGGGGTATTGTGTCAGGTGTTTTTGAATATATACCTGTTTGACAGCCCCCCAGTGAAGTGAGTAGCAACTTCCAAAGTGTGGGTGGCTTTATAATATAAATTCGCCATCCATGACGCTAATAATAATGATTTTTTAAAATACTACATAGAAATTTTATTGATCTTTATCATTTATGTTTGTGGGGATCAGGAGCTTTTTTGTGTAACTGTTAACTAAGAAGGTCAGTAACACTATAGACCAAACGTTACACGTACTTTTCTTTTAACATATCAAGTAAACATGGGTCCCTATAGAAAACTTGGGAATAGGGTCTCTCTCCACCATGACCCCCAATGGCAGGCAGGCAGCTCCAGGAATGAAATGATTCTTTTGGTCTCCACACAATTTTCCTCACTGCTTCTCCTCACATTCACTTGTTCCATCCACAGTTATGACAACCTGAGCGTCACTTCTGAATGATGGTGAGACCCTTAGGTGCTCTGCCTACTAATATGGTGGTATTTAGCCTACAGATAAGCTTCAAATAAAGTGACCTGCAGATAGAAAAAAATGTTCCATTGTAGTATGCTGGCCTTGAAAGAAAAAAAAAATTGCAAGATTTTGAAACTGTCACGCTATTTCTAAAATATTTGCCTTGTTTTGCAAAAATGTTGAAACAGATATCATTTTTCTTTAGCGAGACTAATCTTTCAGGATAATGTCTGTGCACATTGCAATTTTTTTATGTTCGCAATAAACTACTTGCTATCGGTGATGCTTGTCAAACTGTGTACCATGCATTGAGAAACATGTGATAAAGTGTTTTTGCTCAATATTTTTCATTCAATGTCTAGTTAATGTAGAAATATAACAATTCCTGACAGGGGCATAACTATAATTCATGGGGCCCCATAGCAAAATAAAATGCTACCACCTAGTATAATTTTTTTTAAAAACAGCAACATAAGTAATAATTAAAGGTATGTATACTAGAACCATATATCAGAAAGCCCACATTATAGTAAAAAGTCACTATTTAACCATATGCAGTGTCCCACTACAAGGGATAATATCACAGTATTTTACTCACTATGTGTCCCGTAGACTGTGTCTGGGCAGCAAGGGAGTTAGCTAGCAACAAACTTTAGGCTGGGCTGGAACCACCCTTTCCTCTGGAAGGAAGTAGTTCAGTCTAGTGTACGTAAAACAGCAGCAAGGAGCAAACTAAACAGAGAATGTAACACCTACATTGAGGCTACAGACTTCCATGCATTGTGGTTAGGATGATTTACCACATGGTCCTTACCATGTTAAAAGTACAGACTGGCCATCTACTTGGAGAAACTATATCCTGCTGAGGAAACTGTGGATATATAAATCTGAAGATAGAGAAAGTGCACCTTAGGCCAAAAAGAGAGATTGTATAGATTGATTTAGAGACCCAAAGTGAACTAATAAACTATCAGGCCCCCATACACAGCTTTGGGGAACTGCATTTGGCGATTGTAAATACGGTACCTAATGTGATCCATGTCTGTGGAAACCATCTACCAACTGCTGCCATAAAGTACAGTGAATTTGTTGCACTAAAACCTGCTTCAACCTTGTACCACACCACCATCTGCATCACCATAGCTTGCATGCCACAGCCTGTCCTGTACTACAACACCTATTTACACCAAGGACACCTCCACTACCACCAGACAGAGGGCCCCAGTACCAGAGTGTGTCCGGAGGGAAGAAAGGGTATGTCCTCCAGTGACTACATGGCTCAGGGAGCACCTCCAATGTGACTACAACTACTCCCATCCTCTTCACCACATACTGATGCACATACAGGCCTGGTTGACAGAGCAGCAATCAATCCCCACAGAGAAAAAACGTCTCTTAAACCACTTTTCACAGAGCAAAAGTCTCCCAAAACAACAAGTTAATCCCCTTGTGGGCTGAATCTCACATCAGTGTGTCTTATACGGGGTGTTCATCCTATTCAAGACAACTTAATTATTGAACAACCCCCCAGGGGGGGGGGGGGGGGGTTGAGAGGATGGGAGTTGTAGTAGACAGGATAATGGTGGTAGTCCTTAGTCTGGGTCTGACCTGGTCATGGTGTTCACAGTGGCTGGGCATCTCTCTACTAACCCTCCCTCACTTATAGGGTTGATGGAGTGAGGAAGAAGTAGCACATGGGATGAAAGTGAAAGTAGTTCCCCCAGGGCTCTCCCTGAGTAAGGGTCTCCTGGCTGCAAAATGATAGGCAGGGTACAGAGATGAAGGTGAACAAGTAACTCACAGTTTGCTTACTTAGTAGCATTTTGCAGAACATGGCCAAACAAGATGGAGGCGCAAGTTTTACAAGACAGTTTCCCAACAAAGGTCTGGCTGAGTTGGAGCAAGATTTCCTAAATTCCAATGTCCTCTAGATGCAATTCCTCAAATTGCAATTACTCTACCATGCAGTTCTGACCCAAGGGGTACATAAATATTTTACATTTTCTGCAGTTCCTAGCGGTAAAGTGCAAATCTTTAAATCACAAGCAGGAATGAAAGCTGCAAAAACTGCTAAACCATCCAAGGGGTTAATCAGTGGTAAAAATAACATAATCCATTTGCTTACGGAGAGGCCGTAGCGGCCATTTTGATTGAAGAAACCGCACGAAATCTCGATCGGTGACGTGATGACGTTACCAAGTCATCACGCTGACCGGGCACAGTGATGCCGTCACACGTCACCACACGATAGATTTCACAGGGTTTCTTCAATCAAGATGGCTGCGACGGATGAGGTTAGTATGTTTTTTTTTTTTACTGTCAGTTCAGGAAGAATTGATTTGTTACAACAAAGCATTAGAAATTTTAGATTCATGGCGAGTCGAATTTTTTCGGAAATTCAGATCAAAGTCAATTCGTTTCGTGAGCAATTTTTTCCTCCCAGTTTCCAAGAGCCAAAATTGTCTTAGTTTTCCATTCACAAGACCCAAGGCTGCTATAGGAACTAAACAGCATCCACAATCTAATTGCAGGGGCTGCTGTTCGGTCATCAGAGGGCGCCCCTCCCTTCAAATGACCTATGAAATGCTGTGTTCACAACTAACCACAGCATCTAAGGGGTTAAATGTCCATGATCAGAGCTGTCTCTGATCACGTACATTACCAGTGTATGTCTGCTGTGTAAAACAGGAGATAAGTGCGCTCCATATTTAACCCCTTCCCGACCAGTGCCGTACTAGAATGCCCTCCTGAGCACACACAGTAGACACCCATGGCTCATGTCCTCGAACGGCGATAATGCTGGTCACGGACATTTAACATTTCAGAGGCCGTGGTCAATCCTGACCATGGCATCTGAGCGCGTGCAAACCTGAAAGTGAGCACTTCCGGTAACGGTCGGAGGAGCTGTAGCTTGTGTGCAGCAGCCCCTGTCATAGAGAATGACAGGAGGCTGCTGCATAGAGTTTCCTATGGATCCCCAGCCTGTAGCAGGGCTTAATAGTAAACTAGTACATTTCTCAGACTCCAATGCTAATGCAATATTGTTTTAATGAGCCCTCAGACAAGACCATCACCAGAAAAAAAATAAAAATAAAAATTTCTGGCAATGATCTTGGCCCATTTTTTGCAGGATAAGGTGACATTGCCATTGGTGCGATTTTAGGGTATATAAGACTTTTTGATCGATTTGCTATTACGCTTTTTGTGAGACAAGGAGGCCAAAAAATAGCACCAGTTTAAAAAATTTTTTTTTTTTACGGTGTTAATATGACGAGGTCAGTTATGAAATAATTTTTATAGAGCTGGTCGTTACGCAGAACGCAGTGTCATCAAATACTGTCTGTCTATATTTATTCTATTTTTTACAATGAAAAATGGCTTCCTGAGGGGAAAAGGGCTTTTTTTTACACTTTCTTAAAAAAAATTATAAAACTTTCACACGTTGTGCCCCTCAAGGTCATACAAGACCTTTAGAGGCATTTAACATAACTTTTTTTTTATTGCTGATTTCCACTGTAACTGGGGTTGACACAGTAGCTTCAGTTACTGGGGGAATACAACCCCCAGATAGGTTGTACAGCACTATTTAGCACTGTACATCCTGACAGCAAGGCTGATCTAGATATGGTAAGACCCAGCAGCTCCTACAGATTACTGGGACCCAAAGGCGGTCACATGATCACTGGGGCTGGAACAGGAAGCGGAATAGCACTTCCTGATTTGTACACACAGTGCTTGTTCAGAGCGGTTTATATATCTATTGGTAAGGCAGGGACACTGAAGGACCATCCCTGCCTTCTCTATGGGGAGCCCTGCTGTCATTGACAGCAGGCCTCTCTCTCAGCAGCTACACAATTAGAGTGAAGCTGCAAGCTCTGAACCAACATTCTAAAATGTCCATTCAGAAATAAGTCCCGACCACCCAGGACATTTATAGTCTATGGGCAGTCGGGAACTGGTTAATGTAATGTACACAGCATGACCTCTTATGGTTTGCAGGGACAGGTATAACCACCCTGTTCCTCCCCTCTTGGCAGGAGTGGGATGGTCCTATTTCATGACTAGGGGAGTCTAGTGAGTGAGGGGACAGGAAGCAAGTCCATGTGCTCCTTCTGCTTAGATCTCAGGATTCAAAGACTAACGGTCCTTTTACACTGGACGATATTACAGCAGATAGTTGTGAAGGAAGCATCCTTTCCCGACATTCTGCTGATGACTGGTGGAGGAGACTGCTGCATTTACGTGCAGTGATCTTCTCCAGAGTATGGGGAGGAGCAATCGCTAATGCCATCACTCTGCCTCTTCCCCATACTGACTTGTTATTTGCCCGCAGGAGATCATGTTTACACAGCACAATCTGCTTCAGGTAAATGAATGATCGGATGATCCGATGAACGAGTGTTTTGTTCGTTCATTTGGTGATCGATGGTACATTTACACCACCAGATCATCTCTAATAAACGTTACTATGAACGCTTGTTGGCGATAATCTGTGCGATTCTTGGCCATGTAAAGGTTCCTTAACTGATCGCCATAAAAGTTACTGCTTCTTCCACAGCAAGAAAGAAAGAAGAACTTAGAATCTGTAAGACTGAAGCATAGGATTCAGCAGGGTAACCTGCAATCACAGCTATACAGACTTTGCTGCTTGTGAGGGACTACAGTTAAGATACTCAGCACACTTAACCACACCCTGGCCAGACGTTCCTCTAAAGACCTGTATCCCGTGGTGGACACTACATCCACAATTGCAAGATAACAGTTGTTACTAAGATTCTAGAGAGAGACTTTAGCAAGATCACATACCAAGAGTGCCATTATTTGGAACTTTGCCAGCCTTGATACCATGCCATCTGGTCATAGGATTTGCACTTCGTATAGAATATTGTTGGATGAACTACAACTCCTATTTTGCACTTAAGTAAAAAAAAAATATTCTTCTACCACTGCCCTAACTTTCTGACTCCTACTACACTATACGCTGGCCATTGCACTACTACACCCCATGCACGGCACCCATACGGCCACCAATATCAAGGGCACTCCAAACTGCCATCAGGCTGGAGCCCCAACTACAGAGAGTGCCCCGAGGGAAAAACTAGTGCACCCTCCTTTCACTACACTGGCCCCAGGGAGCAATGGCCTAAGGGAAAACACAGTAACAAGTCCTATAGTCAGAGCCACTACCAGTTCTATCCTCTGCTCCGGCTCTTCAAGGGCTTTCTGCATGTAAACTGTATAAAACATATATGTAATAATTAGCTACACTAGTTACCATGTAAAATAACCAAGTAACTAGTAAATGAAACTTTAAATAATCCTCACATAGGTTGTTAGTCCCCTTTGCCATACTTGAGGTTCAATATCACTTATTTCCATGTAAACATGTCACTTTTAATAGTGAGCCGACAAGCAGTTCCACGTAAAGACAGCAATGTCTCCAGGCCATATTTCCTAATCAGGACATTCTTAATGACTTAATATGTCGGCTAATAATGTGCTATGTCTAATGAGATGGCAAGGTAGCATATAATATCACTTTAAACAACAATCTTGGTAATTACACTGTACTTTGTTTAGCTAGGGATAAAAATAAATGCTGTGGAATAAGTTTAACCCTCAGTGTCTCTAGGTGTCCTCCTTGCTGTGGAAAACATTTTAAAGCTTCATCCCAATTTTTTCCATGGTAGAAAAAGATGTAGATTTAAAATGGCATATATATGGGAGGAAGCTGTTAAGATATCACATTTTTGTAAGCGATTCATTGAAATATTTTTCTCTAAGCTATAGTATATATGGATGCCACCCTATAACTCTCTGTATAAATCTATTGCTATTAGAGATTAGCAAATTTCTTAAAAATTCGATACGGCTGCTTCGCCGAATAAAATAAATAAATAATTGCTTCATGACGAATTACTTCTTCACGAAGTGCATTTTTTTGTAAGTAGCAGGTGCAATGACAGGGAGCTGCGATAGCGCCGCCCCCGTCATTGTACCCCTCAGATGCCGCGTTCATACATGATCGCGGCATCTGAGTTTAAAAACAGTGCAAAATTAACAATAAAAAAAACTATTACAAATTTACCGCCTCCATTTGCTCTCGAAGGGGTGGCAGCCGCCATCTTGCTTGAAGATCTCGGTCAAAATCCCGTGCTGCGCGAGATTACGTCATCACGCCGGCTGGCGTGGTGACGTTTGACGTCATCATGCTGGCCGGCGTGATGATGCAATCTCGTGCCACACAGAATTTCGGCCGAGATCTTCAAGCAAGATGGAGGCTGGTGGCCCGTCGTGCGCAAATGGAGGCGGTAAGTTAGAAATTTTTTTGTTTTCTATAGTATTTCCGGATAAATCGCTGACACGAAGCACGAGGAAATTCGGCTTCTAGGCAAATCGAATTTATCCTGAAATTCAGATTGAATTCCACTTTGTGGAATTCAATTTGCTAATCTCTAATTTCTATACATTTAAAGGAGTTTTCCATTACTTAGATTTTAATGATCTATCCTCAAGGTAGATCATTAGTATTAGATCGGTTGGGGTCCAGTTCCTAGCATCCCCAGTTCCCCACCAATCATCTGCTTCATTTAGCTGCAAGCATCAGAAACTATAAAGTCTACAAAGTTGGCAGCAGAAGACTTCATATACTTTGCACTGGCCATGTCGGGGTACTGTAGCTCAGCTCTCATTTAAATGAATAGAATTGTAGAACACTGATGCCAGAAACTACACAGTGTATGAAGTCTTCTGCTTTTACTTCGTAAGTCTTGCAGTTTCCTTGTAGTAGTGTGGTTGTTGGCAATTCTTCTTATTTAGAAATTACATTTTTTTGGCTCTGGAACAATGGATGGTCAATTTCCCTCCATGAATACCAGACATGAGTGGCCATGGCCACCTCTTGTTGGTTCTGTGTGTATCTGTAACAAGGTGCCGAAGGCGCACTCGGTCTCCCATCACCTGCAGACCTGCTGCTTAGCTTCGGGAGCGAGGATCTGTGTTTGACCTCATTCCCAGGGCGCCTTTGCTAGCTGGGAGGCTCCCTGCTCCTAGGTCTGCCTTGAGCGCCGAGCTGATCACTCGGTGCTCGACTGGTCGGTCTGTCGGTCATGTGACGCTGGCCATGTCACATGACCCTCAGACCCCACTATAAATACAGGCAGCCTGTTGGCCACAGGTTGCCTGTTAATTCTAGGTTCCTGGCTATTTGTTGGACTACTGAATACTCCCCTGATCTTGTTCCCTGACGATCCTTTGCCTGCTTCTCCTGTACTGCGCATCCGTCCTGGTATTGTGATCTCGGCTCCCACCTGACTACTCTTTGCGGACTCCTCTGGTACTTCTCTACTCTCCTGGTATTTGACTCCTGCTTCTCCTGACCATTCTTTGCTTAACCCTTTGTACTGCGTAGCTCTATTGGTTCTGACCCGGTCCATTCACGTTCCGTATTTTGTCTTGTCTGTCTTCCCTGCACATATCCTAAGTAAGGGACTGTCGTCCAGTTGTCCCCTGTCATCAGGACTCGTGAGGCAAGTAGGCAGGGCCAGGGGTGAGGGTGGAGCCAGTGTCACTATCCTTCCCCCTGTGTGTGTGTGGATGAGACCGTTACAGTATCCCCCTATGCATTATGGTAGTAGGCACTCTCCAGCCCACCACCTTAGTGCAGAAACACAAGACCAACACCAGGTGCCATAGTTTATGCCAAAATCAGCTATCATACCTATAACCATTTGGGAGGGAATACTAACCAGCCTTCAGTATTTCCAGGGCGTTGTAGAACCAGTCCTTCTGCCTTTTTTTGACTTTAGTGTTCTAATAAGATAACGTCTATCCACAAATTGCCCACACTAAAGAACATGCTCTTTCAGGATATCCAGCAGCTCTCCTGGCCAGCTCAATAGCCAGATCTCTTCCCCACTGAAAATATCTAGGACTGGATGGAGTGACTGATCTCCCATGCCCAACAGCCAACGACCATCTTGGAATGACATACCACAGGAGGATATCCGGCATCTGTACAACCATTACAGTGGCAGCCTGTATTGCAGGAAGGGTAAATGCCATCTGCAATTAATGTGACCCTGCCTCAACATATACCCTGCTGCAGAACCCAAAAAGAAGTGTGCACCACCTTGACCAAGCAACGCTAACAGTTTATACTTTGGCAATCTCAATTTCGGCACATTAAGTTTTCCAGCTGTTCTCTTTCTTTTTTCCAGTAGTGTAATTTCAGACTAATGCAATTTATTAATTGGCATAAGCGGTGTGATACTTGGTGTGACTATACTAAGATGAGGGTCCTAAGGTGCCAGGTGTTTGGTGCCTATAGGTTTCAATTTAATTTACTGATTAAAAGTACATTTCCCTTTGTATATATACACAAATCTTTCCATTAGTACTACAGTATAGTTATAAAGAAAAAATATACTAATCCTTAATAATTATAATACTATTTCTAACTATATTACTATAGGTATATACTATTGGCTCTAAAATGACTGTATAACTACAAGTCCCAGAAAGTTCTGCTTTCTGCCCATGAACCACAGGTTGTCTAAATTTGATTGAGATGGCAAATAAATGAAAGTGAACTCTCTTTTCAATATAGAGATGACTTATTTTGTCTCATAAATTGCATCTCCTAGGACATTCTGGCTTCTGAAATACCTTTCTTCAGGTGCTTGGGAATATAGCTGGTACTCTTGTCTCATTACCACCAGCTTATCAGAAGTGGCTGTGCCATTAGAGTATACCATGGCAGTTTTATGTCTAATGACCCCAGAGGTTACGTCTAATTGCACTTTTATTTTAATAGAACATAAAAAGGCATCTGTCCCAGAAAGCAGACTGCTCAGACCTCAGATCATAGAAGTAAAATGTAATTCCAATTATAAGGTCAAAGATAGGTCACCTGTTCTTTGTGATTTTTTAATATAAGTTTAAGTATTTTACATGTGTAGGGGGAGATTTCATTTTTTCCTTTACATAGCTGGTCATTGACATAACCTGACCCTTCTGGGACCGATGCAAAATCTGTAACAGGATCCCACCTACCATGTGCCATTTATAATACGGGTGTCTTCTTATGTGTCAGAGGGAAGGTTACGTGTGACTCTGCACCCACTATAGCCATGACACTGTAGCCGGCCATATGTAGACAAGAAGATTTGCCCCAAAACACCAATGCTTTAGTATTTTGTATATGAGCATGCTTTCTATGCTAAGAACATTTTTTAGCTAATTTTTCTGTTTGACAAAGAATGTGGGCTTGTCTAAGAATTAAGTAAAAATTTAAATTCACAGCCTGTAAAGAATAACACCATTTATAGTATTGACTAGAGATGAGCAAATCGATTGTAACAGAATCGGATTCATCATGAATTTCAGAAAAAAATAATTGCCAAACAAATCCAAAGTTTTCGTGATTCACTACAGACGAATTGCCCAAAATTGCACCCACCATTTTACTTTTAAGATGCAAGATATTGGGCAGACTAGATGGGCCAAATGGTTCTTATCTGCCTACACATTCTATGTTTCTATGTTTCTAAGGCAAGGAGAATGAAGACTGAGGATCACATGACCCAGGGAGGGTAAGTGGGGTTTCAATAGCTAGCCTGATCGTGTACTGCAATTGAGGTATCAAAGTCCTGCACAGAGATAATTTTCTGTGCATGAGTAGTCAGCCTTAAAAAAAAACCCTCAAGATTTTATAGTTCATACAGTAAGTGTTTTATATGCATATTTTCAGCACCTCCAGCAGGTGTTTTGCTTGATATGCTGCACAATTGCACTTTTTCTTTCTAAAAATCTGTTTCAATTTTGGTAGCATTTATAATCGTGCAGTTCAATACAATTTATTGCATCAATACACCAGCTTAATTTACTGCATTCTAATTCATCAATATACCACTTTGATTCAACACATTTTCTGCATCAATATATCAGTTTAATTCAATGCATTTTTTTCATCAATATACCAGTTTAATTCAGCACAGTCTAGCATGTCAATGTACTAGTTCAGCACATTCTATTGTGTCTATATACCAGTTTAATGCAACGCATTTTCCTTCTTCAATATACCAGTTTAAGTCAATGCATTTTCCTGCATCAATATACTAGTTTAATTTAGCTCTTTATAGTACATCAATACACCAGTTTAATTCAACACATTTACCCTAAATATACTAGTTTTTTTCAGCACATTGTACAGAGTCAAAATATGAGTTTAATTCAATGCCTGTTTATGCATCAATATACCAATTTAAATTAGCCCATTCTAGTGCGTCAATATATAATATACTGTATACACTTGTGGAGGGGTAGGCATGAGTCAAAATCCCATCTTTGTCAAAGTCCTATTTTGTTTAATCTTAGTTAATTTCATGAAATAGAACATACATCTCTCCTCTCTCCATACAGGTACATACTGTATTCCTGCTATATAATAACCATCTATGATGAATTAACTGTTCTCCCTACAAGTGTTATTTTATGGTACATATTTCTGCTATATAATAACCATCTCTCCGGATTCCACAGTTTTCCCTGCAAGTGTTATTTTATGGTACATTTTTATTTCTGTTTCTGTCTTCCCAACTGATGTGATGTTATCGCTGTAACTTTTGTAAAGCCTATGATCCTTAGTGATTTTATGGCCTATACAGGCCTGCAGCCATGTCTGTTTACCTCTGCATAGCATTTCCCCTGATAGGTTATCACTATAATTTCCTAGATAACCTCTTTAAGTGCCCTGCAGTTAATCATGGTAGTTAGACAGGGCAGGAGACAGGGATGCTGTACAAACAAAGTTGTTCACAGCTCAGGTATGTTGCAGTATTGTCTCACCCTATTCACTGCGTCTGTCTCCATTGTTGCTGCTGCTTACCTTCAAACTCAGTGTCTTCAAAAAAATAGAGGTTTTATTCACCAACAGTGAAATGTTTTGACTTCAAAGAGTCTTTCTCAAGCAAGTGTATTACAACAGTGTATAATAAAAAATAATATATATATATATATATATATATATACACACACACACACACTTAATACCTAATAGCAAATGAGGGAATGAGACTGCGCTGAATGGGTTATCCCCACCCATTCATGATACCACTGTGATGGGGGAAGGGGGACCAGGGAATCAGGCCTCAGAGCTAGGGAAGGAAGATAGACACCTCCTAGTAAAACCCTAACCAAAATTTTGACTGACTACCAGTATAAACAGACCCCAGTGGTAGGTGTGTTCATACACAGGAATACCTAGAGACCTATCTAGCCCTATAGGACCCTGATTCTAATGGCAGCAGTATAAATTGGAGTCCTCTTGTGTCAATAGGGTATGCACATCACATTTGGAGAGGAGCAGGTATCTGCACGCTTAGAAATACCGCTAGCAAGATCAATCAAAACTGGCCAAATATTTAATGTCCACTAAGAGCCATGTCCATAGGATGACTCACTCTATAGTGCTATTAAGCACAAGTGTGAATAAACTGTCAGTAGCGCTCTCATGTACGTAGCCCTGCGCTTGTGATAAAATGTACTGTATGTTCGGACGGGAGGTGAAGAATCCCCATATTACCTACTGCGCATGCGTAGGGCAGCGCGTTGCTAAGCAGTGTAAGACGCTCCCTTCTGTTTGGGTCATAGAGGGTATTGGCTAATGGGAGGTCTAAGTGACCAGAGTGGACTTTGCCTACAGTTAATGTATAAAGGTCTCTGAGGATTCGGGGCATATTGATGATATAAAGTATACATATATATGTGGTGCCAGGTGTCTGTCAAGGGTATTAGAACAAGAATTACATAATTTATTATTAATTGCAAACTAATAGATATGGCCCCTGTGAAAGCACTGGATAGAGGGGTGAACCCTGGCCATGTGAGAAAGGGGCCTCAATCATACATTGTGATCGATCTTAAGTGCACCAAATTTCCAGTGATTTTTATCTTGGGCATGGGGGCTTGTCAGTCACCTCACACTCACCCGTCAAAATGCTGCATATGATCTTCCCCCACAAAAGGGGAGGAACACCACCATAGGCAGCATGTACATCAGCAGATTTTCTCTATTATAAATTTATGCTCTGAACCTATAAATCTCCCATTCACTTTGCCTACTTCAGCCTACTTCATTCCCCTCATCTTGTCACTTTCAAATAAGCCAAAATGACTGATATTTTTTATTTCCCTCCTTAGCAATAAGGTGCACATGCACATTACTGACCTTGATGCTCAAGACCTGGCCACTTACTTCAAAGATATGACTGAGAACAGCAGGAAATAGTGTTCCAGTAACCAACCAGCTTTAATCCCCTCTCTCCAACATTTCCCCTTGATCTCTTTCTTCATTGGACTTAAAAATAGAAGAAGAAGTCTCCAGGCTACTCACTTCTCAAATGTCTAATTGCAGTAGTGATCCTATTCCCTCATAACTCACCTAACTACAATATTTAACCTCTTTGTACTGGCCTCTCTCTTTTCAACATTCTTTTCTAACCTGACTACAAAAAATATACAGTACAGACTAAAAGTTTGGACACACCTTCTCATTCAAAGAGTTTTCTTTATTTTCATGACTATGAAAATTGTAGATTCACACTGAAGGCATCAAAACTATGAATTAACACATGTGGAATTATATACATAACAAAAAAGTGTGAAACTGAAAATATGTCATATTCTAAGTTCTTTAAAGTAGCCATCTTTTGCTTTGATTACTGCTTTGCACACTCTTGGCATTCTCTTGATGAGCTTCAAGAGGTAGTCACCTGAAATGGTTTTCACTTCACAGGTGTGCCCTGTCAGGTTTAATAAGTGGGATTTCATGCCTTATAAATGGGGTTGGGACCATCAGTTGCGTTGTGGAGAAGTCAGGTGGATACACAGCTGATAGTCCTACTGAATAGACTGTTAGAAATTGTATTATGGCAAGAAAAAAGCAGCTAAGTAAAGAAAAACGAGTGGCCATCATTACTTTAAGAAATGAAGGTCAGTCAGTCCGAAAAATTGGGAAAACTTTGAAAGTGTCCCCAAGTGCAGTCACAAAAACCATCAAGCGCTACAAAGAAAGTGCCTCACATGCGGACCGCCCCAGGAAAGGAAGACCAAGAGTCACCTCTGCTGCGGAGGATAAGTTCATCCAAGTCACCAGCCTCAGAAATTGCAGGATAACAGCAGCTCAGATTAGAGACCAGGTCAATGCCACACAGAGTTCTAGCAGCAGACATATCTCTAGAATAACTGTTAAGAGGAGACTGTGTGAATCAGGCCTTCATGGTAGAATATCTGCTAGGAAACCACTGCTAAGGACAGGCAACAAGCAGAAGAGACTTGTTTGGGCTAAAGAACACAAGGAATGGACATTAGACCAGTGGAAATCTGTGCTTTGGTCTGATGAGTCCAAATTTGAGATCTTTGGTTCCAACCACCGTGTCTTTGTGCGACGCAGAAAAGGTGAACGGATGGACTCTACGTGCCTGGTTACCACTGTGAAGCATGGAGGAGGAGGTGCGATGGTGTGGGGGTGCTTTGCTAGTGACACTGTAGGGGATTTATTCAAAATTGAAGGCATACTGAACCAGCATGGCTACCACAGCATCTTGCAGCGACATGCTATTCCATCCGGTTTGCGTTTAGTTGGACCATCATTTATTTTTCAACAGGACAATGACCCCAAACACACCTCCAGGCTGTGTAAGGGCTATTTGACCATGAAGGAGAGTGATGGAGTGCAGTCACCGGACCTGAACCCAATCGAGATGGTTTGGGGTGAGCTGGACCGCAGAGTGAAGGCAAAAGGGCCAACAAGTGCTAAGCTTCTCTGGGAAATCCTTCAAGACTGTTGGAAGATATTTCAGGTGACTACCTCTTGAAGCTCATCAAGAGAATGCCAAGAGTGTGCAAAGCAGTAATCAAAGCAAAAGGTGGCTACTTTGAAGAACCTAGAATATGACATATTTTCAGTTGTTTCACACTTTTTTGTTATGTATATAATTCCACATGTGTTAATTCATAGTTTTGATGCCTTCAGTGTGAATCTACAATTTTCATAGTCATGAAAATAAAGAAAACTCTTTGAATGAGAAGGTGTGTCCAAACTTTTGGTCTGTACTGTATATCTCTTGACCCAACCTGTGCTGCTAACTACCAACCTGTCTCTTATCCCCTTCATCTCTAAATCCTGAAATGTCTAGTCTACTTTTTGCTAACTTTCTTCTTGTCCCCTGGTCCCCTCACACTCTACACTGAACAGAAACTGTCCTTACCAAAGTGTCTAATGATTTCCTGAGAGCAAAGGGGAATGACAACTACCCTCTACACATTCTTCTGCATCTCTCTGCAGCATTTGACACTGTAGATCACAAACTTTTCCTTAGTATGCTCTACGCTATTGGCCTAAAGGACACTGCTCTCCCTTGGATCTCGTTCTATCCTTCTGGCCACTCTTTCAGTGTATCATTTGCTTTCTCTACTTCTCCTCTTCCTCCTGCTGTTGGCATTCCTCAGAGTTCACTCCTAGGTCCAGTCCTCACTTCTCTTTACACAGCCACTATCGGACAGATTTGGTTTTCAGTAGCATCTCTATGCTAATGACTACATAACTAATCCTGTGACTTCACTCAAGCAGTACTACAAAACACCAGTGATTGTTTTGCAATTGTCTCCTAAATCATGTCCTGAAACTTTAAAAAAATTACCTATTGTGTTTCCCCTATCTACTAACCTTCCTAAACCTGATATTTCAATTTCAGTCTTAGAAATTATGTTTGACTCAGATGTTTCCTTGCTTCCCTTATTCAATCACTGGCATGTTCATGTCATCATCTGCAGCTCAAGAAGATTTCTAGAATTCTTTTCCCTTTTCTCATAGTGGAAACAGTAAAAACTTGTTATTTTGATTAATTCTAGTCTTGACTACTGTAACTAACTACTAATCGGTCTTCCCCTCACTAAGCTATCCCCCTTCAGTCTGTCCCAAATGCTGCTGCCAGGCTCATCATTTTATACTTTTATACTACTATACCCATGCCTCTAACCTGTGCCAGTCACTTCAATAGTTTAAACCTCTCACTCACAAATCTCTACAAGGTGTTGCACCTCCCTATATATCCTCTCTCATTCTGTCTGCCACCCTACCTGCGCGCTCTGTTCTGCAAAAGATCTAAGATTAACATCCATAATTCAAACGTCTCACTCTCGTCTTTAAGACTTTTCTCGAGCTGCACCAGTTCTCTGGAATGCACTGCCCTAGACAATCAGGTTCATTTCCAACATCTGCGATTGAGAATGTGGGTGGCTATAGTAGTGCAAATAGCAGTGGCAGCACAGTCGGCACCACATGTCCAACCAGTAGTAGTGGCAGCAGTATATGTATGGATAGTAGTAGTAGCAGCAGTAGGCCAAGTTCTCCCTTGCTACTGGCAAGTGCCAGATTATTAGAGGAAAAAATATAATATTGTGGACTGAATGGCTCAGTCATCCTCTTTGTCACAGCAGGATGATATCAATGTCACCTCTGAGTCTGAGTCTGACAACGTGCTTTTGAGCTAGGGCTTGGCACATGTCTTCACTGGCCTCTCGTCTCCTAATGCCAAGTTGCCATTACCTTGCGACTACCCACCAAAACCCACGCCTTTGCTAAGAAGAACTTTAGAGGATCACTATGATATGAGAAATCTCTTGCGAATCATATAAGAAATCTCTTACGGATTATAATACAAAGAAAAAGTCATCCACTGAACGGCCAACAACCACGCGGCACATCACGTGAGACGCCGACCTAGCCGGAAAAGGCGTGCAACATACAGCGTGCACGGACAAATCATCAGAAAAAAGCGCATCAACTACCGCTTACCCAGACGCCGATCCAGCGAGATACAACGTGTGATACAGTGTGCACCGGCTACAACGCTACTAAACAGGTACCTAACTCAGACCGACGGGTGAGTACAACTAATTGCTGTGTGGGACGCCACCAGCAATAAACTATAAGCGAACATTATATTATCAACTATTGGTTTGATCAGAAGATTTACCTGGACTATCGCATGCTAAATATACCTACAGAGACTATTTTGTTCAGTCACTCTATTTATACTTATATTTATATCTATTTTTATCTCTTATTTTTTAAGTAATATTTTACCCTAAACCTTTGGACATACCTAGGACATATCCTGGACATTATTGGATCCCCCTATATTCACATGTTATTTTTGTAACGTTTTTTGTTTATCGATCACTTCTTCACTGATTACTTTGGATTTGATTATTTTGCAATTGATCGATCCGTATCGACCTACTTTTCCGATTATTTTTTCGATTATTATATTATATTTTTTCGATCATTTTCCGATTATTTTCCCATTTTTCGATTATACTTATAACCAATAATCCTTCACAACCTAGGTGACCACATCAGCACCACACCCCAGCCCCCCCCCATCCCCCACCACAACAACCGACAAACCATTTCAATTTTAAATAATAATTTTTAATGAACAAATATAAAATATAAAAAATAAAGATAAAAATCAACATTTTTAACATAAAATTCTGTATAACGTCAACCAATAAATATTCTTAAAAACCAGATAAAGAGTGCCTGTCGACTTTTCTTACTTTTCTTCAAACAAACAAGACATACAACAAACCCTGAACATAAACCCGCACCAAACATACAAGTGAGGTTGGGTACAAAGAGGATACAAGGGAGAAACAGGAAAGACCTTGATGACCACAAGGGTGGCCCTCACTGGACAGATGGTAAAGCCAGGAGCAGTGAACCACCAGCACACACCAAGCCTGGAGGAACACTGAGCTACAGGCTTCCAGCAGAAGCTAAATAGCCCAAAGCGACCACACCCAATCAGGGGGTTAACCCTTACAGCACCAGACAGGGGAAGGATACAACTTAAAGGGGAAGTGCATATACCAGCCACCATGTTGCCACCGGCAACAGCATGCGTGGCAACCATGTCACAGCACACACAGCCAAAGCAGAGACACTGCCACCACATACCATAACAGCAACATGTTGCCACCGGCAACAGCATGCGTGGCAACCATGTCACGGCACACACAGCCAAAGCCAAGACACTGCCACCACATGCCATAACAGCAACACGTTGCCACCGGCAACAGCATGCGTGGCAACCATGTCACGGCGCACACAGCCAAAGCCGAGACACTGCCACCATATGCCATAACAGCAACATGTTGCCACCGGCAACCGCAAGCATGGCATGAGTGTCACGGCGCACACAGCAAAGGCTTTGACAGCTGAACTCACACCTTGCCAAGTTGCTACTGGTGCAGTTGCTGACATACCACTTAGTTGCAGTTCTGCACCTTCATCAAAATGTAATTTAGCAGACATTAGTACTTCTGACCAGCAGTACATAAAAATTGTAGCATTCTCCAAATATGGCATAGTTTCAAACCTGCACCAAAACTAAATTAATCAGACATTAGTACTTCTGGCCAGCTATAAACATGGTCTCCTTTTAGAAATGTCACACTGCATATTCACCCTAATTTTATTCTTCTCTGTGACATTAGTACTTTTGGACAGCTGTTTGTAAAAACGTCTGCTGTAGGATATTTGTACTTCTGGTCAGTTGTCCATTTTTTTAAATTATTAAAAATTGTTTTGTTTGCTAAATGACTGTGCCATTCTCTAGAACAGGGCTGGCCAACCTGTGGCTCTCCAGCTGTTGTAAAACTACAGTTCCTACCATGACCTGCTGTAGGCTGATAGCTGTAGGCTTTATGGGCATGCTGGGAGTTGTAGTTTTGCAACAGCTGGAGAGCCGCAGGTTGGCCAGCCCTGCTCTAGAACATACCCTGTTCCCTGACCCCATGAACTTGCGGGGAGGCAGTCCGGAACTGGACCCTTTTGCTATCTCTGAAGCAAAAGGGTCCAGATTCGGCACATAGCCGACAGGAATGGAGCCAAACAAATTCCATTGACTAAAATGGGATCAGTTCAGTTTCCATTTAGGACAACACTTTATTTTAGCGGAGCAGGACTTTTCTCCATACTATTTTTATATAATCTGTGATGGAGGCCCTGAATTGAGCTTCCAATACAGTCAAGTATTTTATTTATTTTAATGTTGTTGGTGGCCTTTTCATTTTATGTTATTGTCGATAAATATTGCAGTTTTCACATTGGCCACTGAACCTTCATTTTAGCCTTAGGGATGGTCAGTCGTCGTCTTATTATCATCACAGGGAGAGCTACAATGAACAGCAGCATCACTATTATAAAGATGGAGACACATAACGTGTGTTTCCTCTCCCCCTCTGCACAGTTACTTCTGCACATAGCGCATACAAATTAATGTTTTTTTTCTGCCTTTGCTTTATTTTTTTCCAAATGCCTGCTAAAAACAGTTTTCTCAGGATGACTGTCCCCATAATCATGTAAAGAAAATATAATAAAAAATCTACAGAAAATTAAAGCAAGTTAGAAAAAATTAAGTGATCCGTTCCATTTATTCAATGGAATTACTGAGAAGAATTCCTCTTGATTACTACTTACGGTATATTTAGATGCATATCTGTGATATTAACAGCATCTATCACCTGGTGTCATGCACATGACCACATGCATTTCAGCCAGCAGTATGATCAGGGGCAGACAGGCCATATGTGCAACCTTTGCAGTTGATTGTGGGTCAGTGAAAAAATCACAGTGACATGGATTACTTTGGTCCAAGATGAGGACGACACACGTCCATTATAGTCATGGGTCAGTGAAAAAACAGGAACACAACATTGATGGCATCCGCAAAGGGCAGGCATTAGGGGGCGTAAAACTGCGCAATTGCCCAGGTCCCCGATCCTCTAAGGGGCCCCCTGCTTCAGTCCTGCCCGGCAGATCGCAAATAGCTGAACAGTCGGGACTCCAGAGTGGGGAATTTCCCAGCTTAGGGGTCCTTGCTCTGACTCCATATATGCATATGTCCATATATGGAGTCAGTGTTATGAACAAGCATTGTCATTATGCTTAGGAACACCCTGTTTATAAATCTAATTTAGACTCTATTTTTAAAATGTTTCTGTGGGCATTCGAACTCACAACCTTCTACATTACAGGTAAAAACTTTAACCACTGGGCTATAAAGCTCAATGTTTAGTTACTGCTGAAAAACCTCATAGAAGTTTCTCTTCTTATATACTAGAGAGATTTCTATGCTGTTTTTAACAGAAGAGAAACTTCTACGAGGTTTTTCAGCACTGACTTAGAATTGAGCTCAATCGCCCAGTGGTTAAGGTTTTGACTCTTAATGTAGAAGATGTGATTTCAAATCCATACAAAAGCTTTTTAAAAATAGAGGCTAAATAAAACTTAAATACACAGGATGTTCACAGCAGTGAAAAATGTGATTTTATTGAGAAAAAAAAATGGAGCAAAACATAAAATATGATCAAATAACACCCGTATTAACCAACGCCTGCAATACGCCAGTCCTGCAGGGGGAGCGAATGTAAGGTCACAGGGGACAGTTAACAGACCGAGGGTTGCTATTGGTACTCACAGTTTTTATATACCCTGGGCAGGCATACAGCAGTGATGGAGAGGCTGGCACATAGATCCTCTGGGGCACTCTCTGGGTATATGGACCAGGTCTGGTGGTAGGTGAGGTGCCCTGGGTGTTGTAGGTTTAGTGTGCTGGTGGCAAGATCCCTTATGGTTTGTGACGCCAGTGCCGGTAACGGTGGCACACCGATTTGTTGTAGGAATAATTGAGGTACACACAGTTGTAGTGAACCAGAACTCCTTTTTACTGAACAGTTCAACTATATACAGGCTTCAGTTAGTTCCATATGCAGGGACTTGGTAACAGGCAGGCTTCACATAAATGGCAGGCAAAGTTCTTGCAAGATACTCAGAGGGAATAACACTCACAAATCAGGCTGAACTTTCTTCAGATCCTGTCTGGCTTTCTCCAAGGCCCGTATGCCCTATTGCTGGCTTTATCCTTGGGTAGGGAAACCTTCCTCTGGTATAAATCCTTTTGCTGTAAATATCCTTCTGCCCTTTATCTTTCTACTTGGCTGGATAAAAGTGGCTCTGCTCTGTACTTTTCAAGGTGCTAGATATCTTCAGGAGGCAACTTCTTCTCCTGGACTAACTTCTGAGCTTCACTTGCTAAGCACTTTAGGCAGGCTAGACTGCACTACTTAGCCTCCTGGACTAGACTGGACTGACTCTTTCCTTTCCTGTCTGGGCCTAACTATATATACTAGGGGGTTCCCTAGCTCCCTCTACTGCCTAGGAGGAGGAACTACACCCCTAACAGGCCTGGTACACAGGAGATAATATGACAACATACATTAAAATCCAATACAAAATACCATGACCATGTTCCACAGGAGGTGGAGAACAAAGTAACCCAATTGACCCTTGAGTAGTGCCCACATTTACATAGTGGGACACTACCAGGGGAGCACCCAGGAATTTTGTCTAGGGGGGGTCCAAAAGGCAAAATAATGTGGCATTTATATTTTAAAAATGCGGGGAAGGGGTGTAGTGTGTTGCGCTGATTCTTTTACTTGGCGATTCTAAAAGTTCTGTAGGAATAGAACAATAGAACATTTTTGGGCCCCGCCCATTATTAAAAGCCCCTCCTCCATATAATAGGCCACTCCCAACAAACACTGTACAGCTGACATTCTATAGTTGCGGCCTGTCTCTACACATCATACGGAGAGGGGAGGTCTGTCCTGGCTGCACTGCCTGCTTCACATCATACAATAGACAGCAGGCTACAGCCAGGAAGCTCCTCTGCTCTCCTCCCTCCCCAGATCCTGCTCAAGGCCTGTGGTTCCCCCCACCATCTGCCACCCGCCCGTGGCCTGCTGCCCCCCTTGACCGTCCTCACCCAGCTCTGAATCCTCCTTCTGCAAATGGCAGGGGGAGGAGCCGGAGCATCTCCTCTCCTACATACCGCCAGATACCTCTTACATCCAGTGATGTCACCTTTGTTGTAGACGTTCTCTTTCTTTATCTTCTCCATTCACACCAGACCGCCATGATGATTTTTCAGCCATCTCCCATCTCTGCAGAGATTAACAAACAGACATTAGTTTCCCACATTTCCATCATCTTCACATCTTCTGAACACCCTTTCCTGCCACCCCCAATACTATACTGCAGAAACAGTCCCTCTGTAAATACTACTACCACACAGATAGTGCCCCCTTCAACAATTATTGGCACACAGTGCTCTAAAAAAAATAACTGCGCCCAGACAATAATATTATAAAGATAATGTCCCCCAAAAATTATTGTGCTAAGCTGATACTGTGGCAGGGTGCCCCCCAGAGTAACAGGGCTTCCCAAAATAGAAATAATTCTCTGCCAGAGCACACAGTAGTAATAATGCCCCTATAGTGCTCATACTAGTAATCATGTTCCTCATAGCCCCCTAGTAGTAGCAAAGCTCTGCATAATACCTCCTAGTACTAATAATTCTCCCTACAATATGACAGTACATGAAATACCCCCGCTTAGTGCCCGCTGTTGAGCTAATGTCCCCATAATGTATGCCAGTATAAAATACCCCTATATAGTGCCCCAGTAAATGCCCTCATAGTGCTCTTCTCCCCCTTCCCCATAGTGTCCCCCATAATATGCCAGTAAAAAATGCCCCTTCTAAGTGCCACCATATGCCCCAATAGTGCTCCTCTCCCCCATAGTGCCCTCAAATAATGCCCCATAGTGCCGCTCTCCCCTATAATGCCTCCGATAATGTGCTAGTAAAAAAATGCCCCCTTAGTGCCACCAGATGCCATAATGCCCCCCATAATGTGCCAATAAGAATAACCACTTAACCACTGGGCTATAAAGCACAAGTCATGGCTGGGAAACCTCATAGAAGGTTCTCTTATATAATAAAAGAGAAACTTCTATGAGGTTTTTCAGCAAAATCTTAGCGTTGAGCTCTACAGCCCAGTGGTTAAGGTTTTTGCCCTTAATGTAGAAGGTTGTGAGTTTGAATCCCCATAGAAACATTTTAAAAATAGAGGCTAAATGAAACTTAAATACACAAGGTGTCCCCAACAGTGAAAAGTTTGCTTTTATTGATAAAACAAATGAAGCAAAACGTAAAATATGATCAAATAACACCCGTATTAGGCCGAATGCACACGGCCGTGTTTCACGGCCGTGAGCGGTCCGTGGAACCACGGGCTGGATTCCTGCTGAGAGCAGGAGCGCACGGCGTCATTGGTTGCTATGACGCCGTGCGTCTGCTGCCGCCACAGTACAGTAATACACTGGTATAGATCATACCAGTGTATTACTGTATTGCGGCGGCAGCAGGGAGCGCACGGCGTCATAGCAACCAATGACGCCGTGCGCTCCTGCTCTCAGCAGGATGCCAGGCCGTGTTACCACGGACCGCTCTCGGCCGCGGAACACGGCCGTGTGCATTCGGCCTTAACCCACACCAACCTTTTTAACTTGTGTAACCAGTATTTTTTGTTGGGAAAGGTGGCAACCCTAACAGCCCATCCCCCCACTCAGGACCTCTATAGGCCTGCTCACTGCAGCAAGCTAAGCCTCATCAGGACTCACTTCGTAAAAATATATATTTTTTTTCATTGCGATATTCTGACCGTTTTAACTTTTTTATAGTTATGTCCACTGATGTGTGGGGGCTAACATTTGGGTTGTGTATGACTTGATCACTTTTTATTCAATTTTCTTGGGAGATAAAGTGATGAAAAAAGCTCGAAACTGCCTTTTTTTTAAAAAACATTCTGTTACTCCATTCACCATATGGTCTAACTTTTTAAAAAATATTTTAATAGTATGGGTGCTTTCGCATGCGGCGATGCCCATAATTCTATAATTTTTTTTGGTTTATTTTTATTTTTTATATTTTCAAAACGTTCTTCAGATTTTTTTTTTCTTTTTGTTAAATCCCACAAGTAGACCACAACTTACAATCATCAGATGTAAATTGCTCCATTATTCTGTATAGAAATCACTTTATCACGATTCAGTGCTGCCATCTAGTGGCCTGAACTGGGATATACTAACAATGAGCCTGGAAGCCTAGTACAGGCTGAGACTCATTTTTAAAACAGGGTGCTTTCCATTGATCTCCTCTGGGGAAAAGCGCTCCTAAAGTACAGATTTTTTTCACGGACTTCAAACGGACATGGAAATCTGAACGAGGCCTAAGCCTAAGGCCTCTTTCACACGAACATAAGGGCTCCATGCCCGTGCTGCAGACCACATACAGCGGTTCCGCAATAAACGGGTCACCAGCCATGTGCATTCCGCATCACGGATGCAGACCCATTCACTTAAATGCGTCCGCAAGTCTGGAGATGCGGTGTGGAACGGAAGCACAGAACGGAACCCCTCGGAAGCACTACGGAGTGCTTCTATGGTATTCCGTTCCGTGCTTCTGTTCCGCACCGCATCTCCAGATTTGCGGACCCATTTAAGTGAATGGGTCTGCATCCGTGATGCGGAATGCACATGGCTGGTAGAACTTGTTCTATCTTTTTGCGGAACGGACAAATTGCGGACCCCATTCAAGTGAATGGGTCTGCGATCTGCATGCGGCTGCCCACGATCGGTGCCTGTGCATTGCGGACCGTAATTTGGGGTCCGCAGCACGGCCACTGAGCCCTTATGTTCGTGTGAAAGAGGCCTAAGGGCTCATGCACACGATGTTCCGTATCTGAAGTTTTTTTTTTTTCTCTGATTTACGTCCTCTTCCATTCCATTATTCCACAAAACATATCCGTATGGTTTCCGTATGCGATCCGTTTTTTGCGCCTAAGTGATGCAGACAGTATATTACAGCGACCCGTGTATCCTGGTTAACAGTAACCATACTGGCTGACATCTAACCTGTATCTAATATATGGGGCACGCAAGTACCTTATTCCTCTGCAATCTTTGATTAAGCAGTATCTACCTTACATCTTATGGGAGGATGTATATTATTTACATATATCAAATGTGAGGGTGTTTGCAGGCCCATCGGCCCTACCTTCTGACTATTGCCTTCTTGCTGAATGAATATCAACGTCTATCATTTACCTATGATCAACTTGTGTTACAAAACACGCGAAACGCGTTGGGCTAAGGGACCTATAAATTGATTGCGATGACCTTTGCAAACTGAAGGTGTTTTGTGTTAATCAGGATACAATCTGATATTGCAGAAACTGTACTGAGCATCTATTCATCATTCTGTATTGACCAATGACTTACCTTGATGTATTCAGCGTTTTTTTACTTTGATGTACTCAGCATGTATTCAGCATCTATTTTTATGTATTTAGCATTCATTTGTTTGTTTTCTTTTGATGTACTCAGTGTTTATTCTTTTTTGTATTTATAGTAGGGTATCTAGGTGCCTTGCACATTTGTCTTCAAGGCCATCCGAGGGCTTGTAGGAGGTTCCTGAATATGGGATCGCCCCTATCGGGTTGGCCATTCCGTTCTATAGCATAGGATGAGAATCAGGGAAAGGTCCCCCATCAGACCATCACCATCCTGCCTAGAAATCCACCCTATCCCGTATTATGGAATACGAATGACTGCTGTACTTACACAGCCTTTCTTTTGATAAAATATTTGTGTTTTGTGTTTTGCATATTTGTGTTGGGTAATTTTAGCGCTTTGATTAAAGGCTAATTAGGGTGGTACTCTGTGAATACACCAAACACATGAGCAATATAGGCTGGGCATAGCATTTCTACAGTATGGATCCGCAAAATACGGATGAAATACGGATGACATATGGATGTGTTCCGTGTGCGTTCTGTATTTTTTGCAGACCCATTTACTTGAATGGGGCCTTAGACCGTGATTTGCAGACAATAATACGACAGGCACTACTTTTTTTTTGCAACGGAAACGGAATGCACACGGAGTATCTTCTGTTGTTTTTGCAGACCCATTGAAGTGAATGGTTCTGCATATGGTCCGCAAAAAAAAACTAACAGAAGTGGAAAGAAAATACGTTAGTGTGCATGAGCCCTAAGGGTATATTCACACGTCCGCAACGTGTTTTGCGGATCCACGGATCCGCAAAACACGGACAGCGGCAATGTGTGTTCCGCGGACCGCACATTGCCGGCACTAATAGAATATGCCTATTATTGTCTGCAATTGCTATTTTTTTCGGGATCGGAATTGCGGACCCGGAAGTGCGGGTCCGCAATGCCGTGTCCGGGCAGTACATCATGCTGCCCCATAGAAATGAATGGGTTCGTAATTCCGTTCCATAAAATGCGGAACAGAATTGCGGACGTGTGAATGGACCCTAAGTCAGTGTTTGAGCAGTGATTTTCATCAGTATATGTGATTTGAAGGTCCAAAACACAGACAGAACAAATGCAAATCCTTCCATTATACACTATCTCTGAGTAATCTTCACTTTTTTGGTTTTGACCAGAAATCATTTTAAATCATTGATCAAACACTGACCGAACTCTGACTGTGTGAAACGGCCTAACAGTTCAATATCTGAACACTAACTTGATTGCCAAGCTTGTTTGGTGAAATAAACACGGAACATTTTTGAAGACATAGAGTGCCGCAGTATCTTCTAATCTTTAAACAAATTGTACTATCAAAGAATGTTGCCGGAAAAAAGGCACTTCTCTGCTCCTGTGTTTTTCTGGTTGAATTTATGATAAAGTGACAGTTATTATGTCAAATGTGATCTTTCAGTAGCTGGAAGGTTTATACCACCCTATATAAGGCCTCATGCACACGACCGATGTTTGTTTCCGCGTCCGTTCCGCACATTTCGCGGTTCGGATGTGGAACCATTCATTGTCTATGGAGCAGTTGAAAATGCTGGTAGTCCACTGTTTGTTATCCGCGTCCGTGGTTCCAGTCCGTCAAAAAAATATCACCTCTTCTATTCTTGTCCGCGAAAAACGGTTCGCGGACGCATCCAAGGCAATGGGACCGCTAAGTCAATGGGAGGCACACCCGATTGTTATCCGCGTCCGCGCCCGTTTTATTCCTATAATTTGCATGGCAAACCTGTCTGCCAGAGCTTGTGCCAATAAAATAAAATAAAAATGTTGTTGTACTGACCTTGCCCTGTCTGTCCCTAAATGATGTAGCTATAAAGTCCATGAGTATATTTTGAGGGGCAGCTTCATTTTGCATAGGCCTGTACATGGTTTTTGGAAGAGTCGTGCACTAAATACCATACCCCATCATTTTTTACTTTAAATGGATGCCCCTACCTTTGCTACAGCAAACAGTAGTCATGTATAACCTGCATGTGCACGTTTTATTTGGTGACATGTGTCCCTGTTGTAATTGAGCATCCTATAGTTGTCACCATCCCATATTCTAAAGTATTTTAAAGGGGTTCTGCACTTTCATTTCACTGATGATCTATCCTCTGGATAGATCATCAGCTTCTGATCGGCGGGGGTCCGACACCCGGGACCCCCGCCGATCAGCTGTTTGAGAAGGCAGCGGCGCTCCAGCAGCGCCGCGGCCTTCTCACTGTTTACCGCCGGGCCGCCCGGCCACTGACGTCACGACTTGTATCAACTAGAGTGGGCGCGGGTCCGACACCCATTCAATGAACAGAGCTTAGCCGCGCCCACTCTAGTTGATACAAGTCGTGACGTCAGAGGGCAGGCGGCCCGGCCGTAAACAGTGAGAAGGCCGTGGCGCTGCTGGAGCGCCGCTGCCTTCTCAAACAGCTGATCGGCGGGGGTCCCGGGTGTCGGACCCCTGCCGATCAGAAGCTGATGATCTATCCAGAGGATAGATCATCAGTGAAATGAAAGTGCAGAACCCCTTTAATACAAATGGCTTGCACGACTAATCTCCTCCTTCCTGTACATTAGTTTCCCCACACCTGCACTACTGTGCCATGTGCTGTATAATCTTGCAAATTCGGAAATTTTTCTGATTTGGCGACTTGATTTAGCTTAACATTTTCGCTTTAGTATTTGTACTGTTATTATTTAATAGTTGTTTCTCTAATGTTTTTTGAGTAATTTTTATATTTGATTTCTTTACAGTGAAACAGACAAAAACCCGGTGGAACAGATGCCGGGATCAATTCAGCCGTGATCTAACTGCCAAAGGCCGGAGTGGGGAAGGCAGCTCCAAGAAAAGGCCATACTTGTACACGGCCAATTTTTGAGGCCGGTGATGGATTTGAGGCCGTAAGTATTTTTGTGGATCAAAAATCCTTATTTGCAGGTTATCAATAGTTCATAATCTTGGTTAGCAGTAGTCGTAAAGAATTTAAAGGGTTGTGTGGCGTTGTACTATTGATGTCCTATCCTCTGTGTAGGTGATCCATATCATTTTTGTGTGGGATTAACACCCGGCACCACAGCTGTATGATGAGACGACACGTGCAGAGCGCACATGCCGCCTCCCGTCTCTCTTTTTCTCCTGTGTGGCACTATTTTCGAGATCAAGTAACATATCAGAGCAGGAATAGAGAAGGGAAATGGCACGTGCGCACTGCACGCATTGTCTCCTCGTACAGCTGATCGTCTTGGTTGCCGGCTGTTGGTCCCCCACCAATCTGATCTTGTGTACTTATACTGTGGATAGGTCATAAATATGAAAAAGCTGGACAAACCGTCTTACCTTTTTTTGGCCCTGAATAGTGTAGTCATTTGTGTATGTTTAGTTTTGTTCATATTTTTTGGAACATACATGCTAACTTTTTTTGTTTTTGTTTTTTATTTTGTAACCGTTCTGTACTGTAATTGTCATTTACATAGTTTTAATGTTGGCTTACAAACCACAACATGGATTTCTAAAAGTTCAACTATAAAATGACAATTACATTCTCCTATTTATAATAGAGTATAATGATGCTCCAACTGCGTCCTTCCAGCTGATTTTTAACTACTACTACCACCATGGCCTTGTGATGCCTGGTCCATGTTGGTTGCCTGGAAATTATGTTCTTTTTGGTTTTCCTAAAATAGGTTTGCATGGTAGAAGCAGGCCAGATACAGACGATACAGACAGAATATCAGCGCTGGTTTTGGTCCTTGAATGTGTATACCTCGTTTTGTGCTGGACAGCTCCAAACGCCAAACAATGTTTTACAAATAGTTTCCCATTTGGCGTTTTTATCAAAAAATAAACCAAAGTAATGTTTATGGGTTTTTTTATTTTGGAAAATTCCCATTGAAGGTGATAATCCAACATTATTAAACAATATGTGATCTATGCAGGCTCACCGTATATAGTATAGTACACACACAGCTGGTTTTATTTTTGAAACATTACGAAATGTAATGATGTAATATATGTTTTCATGTCATTTTTCTATACAGTACTGTGGACAGTCTGGATGACCCAGAGGACTCTGAGACGGGTGAAAGTGACAGTCTGGCAGTATTTTCCCCTGCAAGTAGTCCTGCCCTAACATTGGCTGAGGAACCTGACCAGCCATCACTGGCCCAGCCCACCCTTTCACCACGGAGCCCTGAAAGAGCCCTGAAAGAGTACAGCAGCGGCAGCCCAGGCGTCACCACAATGTCCCTCACTCTTCCTCTGGGAAACCGACTCGGGAGATGATAGATGCCCGAGTCATTGAATTCCTTGCCCAGAGGAGGAGTGATGGCATTGAAGAGTCGATGTTGAGGGGCCTTGCTCCTTTATTGAAGCAGGTCCATACAGAAAAACATCACGAGGGTGTTGCTTCGGTGGCCCTTGTAATCAAAATGTATGCCTCCCCTTACCAGGGAGACATACACTCGCAAATTAATGACTTGCGAAGACACATATTGAACATCCCACCTCTCCAGCATGGACGCAGCTACCACCAGCCTCCACACCCACCTCAAGGTCCATCTTTCCCCCAACCACCATACCACCGGTCACAAGACCCTACACCACCTGTTGGGCAGCCAAGTTATCAGCCGAGTTTGGCAACTGGGGCCACAGATCCTGGCCATGTACGGCCAGGCTCAACATATGGGCCTGGCTTGTTTACGCAAGACCTGTTTGACCATTGATTTGATATGGTCCAATGTTATATTTTGTGTTATTTCTTTTTTTTTTATCGTTTATGTGATTGTCTGGGATTTGGATTTGTGTTCAACATGTTTTCTGTAAAGTTTGGTACAAAACTTTCAATTGGCTTGTGTTAATTTTTCAAATACACAAAACATTTACAGTTCTGCACATTTCCAATAAACATAGACATGCACAATAGTTCCAAAAAAATCACTTTATTTAGAGGAACATAATCGGTATTTGGGTAATGTGAACATGAGGTATTGGTATTGGACCATATAGGAAAAATACTAACAATGTTAATGTCCTTAACATTTTGATGAAAACATAATTAGTATTTATATTTACTTTAAACTATGTGATGGCCAAAAAACCTCAGCCCGCAAACCCACGTCAAGGGTCCTCATTCTCTTGCGAGTCCCTACACTTAAATACCACAATAAATTGACCAGAAGATATCAAACACTGCCACGAATATCGTCCCTCTGCCATGGCAAAGACCCCTCTGGGCTGTAAAAGTAGTCTGCATAGAGTTCCCGAACTGCAATGCCTGCAGTCCCAGGTCGTCTATGCAGGGTCCTTTCCAAACCCAAACCTGATGACGTAGAAAAATCTTCCATGTCAACAGAAGAGGAAGCTTCATTAATCCTGGTGAAGTTCTGTAGAACAACACAAGCTTGAATCACCAGGTTAGCATTCTCCAGATCCATCTGTATGGATGACAAAAACCCCCTTCACTTGCTAGAGAGTATTCCGAAAGCACACCGAGGGGCACGAGTCAACCGGTAGTTGAAAATACGCCTCCTGACATCCAAACTACGCTTTAGGAAGGGCCGCATAACATGGGGAGTCAATACAAACCCTTCATCCGACACAATGACAAATGGAGGCGGCAGACCAGCAGATCCGAGCAGTCTTCTGAACTCGGGCAGGGCAAGCTGGTTGGCACGAAGCCGCTCACCCATTCTAGAAGCACTAAAGATGCGAGCATCTGCTGTGCTTCCATAAGCCTCGATATCAACGATTATAAATCAGTAGTTGCTGTCAGCCACAGCCATAAGCACTACCGAAATAAATTGCTTATAATTTAAGAATCGTGACCCCGAGTGAGGAGGCTTCCTCACACGGATGTGCTTGCCATCCATTGCCCTGATGCAGTTGGGAAACTGCGCCGAAAGATTGAAGCCCTCAGCGATCCGAACCCAATCGTCCGTCTTTTGGCTGTGGCATCGCCGTCTCTTGGAGTTGATGCCAGATGACATGGCAAGTGTGACGCACAATCCAAGAAATTGTTGAGGTTCCCAAAAGAAACGCAAAATGCAGGGATGCAAAAGAGTTCCCACTTGCAAGGAATCTGTAGAAAAACAGAATCAGTAAGCAGAAAATAAAAGGGAACATACGATACATGATTCGCCTCTATTGTTGGATATGAGACGTGTTTAAACAATCAATGTCCATTCACGAAAAAAAAAACTATTTCTAATGTGAATTTGTATGTAGGGATGAGCGAACTCGAACTGTATAGTTCGGGTTCGTACCGAATTTTGGGGTGTCCGTGACACGGACCCGAACCCGGACATTTTCGTAAAAGTCCGGGTTCGGGTTCGGTGTTCGTAGCTTTCTTGGCGCTTTTGTGACGCTTTCTTGGCGCTTTTTGAAAGGCTGCAAAGCAGCCAATCAACAAGCGTCATACTACTTGCCCCAAGAGGCCATCACAGCCATGCCTACTATTGGCATGGCTGTGATTGGCCAGAGCACCATGTGACCCAGCCTCTATTTAAGCTGGAGTCACATAGCGCCGCCCGTCACTCTGCTCTGATTAGCGTAGGGAGAGGTTGCGGCTGCGACAGTAGGGCGAGATTAGGCAGATTAACTCCTCCAAAGGACTTGATTAACTGATCGATCTGCAGCTGTGGATCATTGAGCTGCTGATCCTCAATTGCTCACTGTTTTTAGGCTGCCCAGACCGTTTGTCAGTCACATTTTTCTGGGGTGATCGGCGGCCATTTTGTGTCTTGTGGTGCGCCAGCACAAGCTGCGACCAAGTGCATTTAACCCTCAATGGTGTGGTTGTTTTTTGGCTAAAGCCTACATCAGGGTGAAGCTGTCACACCAAGTGCATTTAACCAGCAATAGTCTGTTCATTTTTTGGCCATATACAAAATCAGGGGCAAGCTGCGCCTGTCACCAAGTGCATTTAACCCTCAATGGTGTGGTTGTTTTTTGGCTAAAGCCTACATCAGGGTGAAGCTGTCACACCAAGTGCATTTAACCAGCAATAGTCTGTTCATTTTTTGGCCATATACAAAATCAGGGGCAAGCTGCGCCTGTCACCAAGTGCATTTAACCCTCAATGGTGTGGTTGTTTTTTGGCTAAAGCCTACATCAGGGTGAAGCTGTCACACCAAGTGCATTTAACCAGCAATAGTCTGTTCATTTTTTGGCCATATACTAAATCAGGGGCAAGCTGCGCCTGTCACCAAGTGCATTTAACCCTCAATGGTGTGGTTGTTTTTTGGCTAAAGCCTACATCAGGGTGAAGCTGTCACACCAAGTGCATTTAACCAGCAATAGTCTGTTCATTTTTTGGCCATATACAAAATCAGGGGCAAGCTGCGCCTGTCACCAAGTGCATTTAACCCTCAATGGTGTGGTTGTTTTCTGGCTAAAGCCTACATCAGGGTGAAGCTGTCACACCAAGTGCATTTAACCAGCAATAGTCTGTTTATTTTTTGGCCATATACTACATCAGGGGCAAGCTGCGCCCGTCACCAAGTGCATTTAACCCTCAGTAGTGTGGTTGGTCAAGCTGTGACACCAAGTGCATTTAACCAGCAATAGTCTGTTCATTTTTTGGCCATATACTACATCAGGGGCAAGCTGCGCCCGTCACCAAGTGCATTTAACCAGCAATAGTGTGGTTATTTTTTGGCCATATCCCAGTCTAATTCTGTCACTAAATCCATACCGGTCACCCAGCGCCTAAATACTAGGCCTCAAATTTATATCCCGCTAAATCTCTCGTTACCGCTGTCCTGTTGTAGCTGGGAAAGTTATTTAGTGTCCGTCAAAGCACATTTTTTGTTCTGGGTTGAAGTACAATTCCCAATTTAGCAATTTCATAATTTAGTGGTTTCTGCTATATCAGAGCTATTTGAAATCTATCCCTAAAAGGGTATATAATATTCAAGGTGCACATTGGGTCATTCAGAATAACTTCACACACACCCGCTACTGTGTATTTTCAAGTCTAATTCTGTCACTAAACCCATACCTGTCACCCAGCGCCTAAATACTAGGCCTCAAATTTATATCCTGCTAAATCTCTCGTTACCGCTGTCCTGTTGTAGCTGGGAAAGTTATTTAGTGTCCGTCAAAGCACATTTTTTGTTCTGGGTTGAAGTACAATTCCCAATTTAGCAATTTCATAATTTAGTGGTTTCTGCTATATCAGAGCTATTTGAAATCTATCCCTAAAAGGGTATATAATATTCAAGGTGCACATTGGGTCATTCAGAATAACTTCACACACACCCGCTACTGTGTATTTTCAAGTCTAATTCTGTCACTAAACCCATACCTGTCACCCAGCGCCTAAATACTAGGCCTCAAATTTATATCCTGCTAAATCTCTCGTTACCGCTGTCCTGTTGTAGCTGGGAAAGTTATTTAGTGTCCGTCAAAGCACATTTTTTGTTCTGGGTTGAAGTACAATTCCCAATTTAGCAATTTCATAATTTAGTGGTTTCTGCTATATCAGAGCTATTTGAAATCTATCCCTAAAAGGGTATATAATATTCAAGGTGCACATTGGGTCATTCAGAATAACTTCACACACACCCGCTACTGTGTATTTTCAAGTCTAATTCTGTCACTAAACCCATACCTGTCACCCAGCGCCTAAATACTAGGCCTCAAATTTATATCCTGCTAAATCTCTCGTTACCGCTGTCCTGTTGTAGCTGGGAAAGTTATTTAGTGTCCGTCAAAGCACATTTTTTGTTCTGGGTTGAAATACAATTCCCAATTTAGCAATTTCATAATTTAGTGGTTTCTGCTATATCAGAGCTATTTGAAATCTATCCCTAAAAGGGTAGATCATATTGAAGGTGCACATAGGGTCATTCAGAATAACTTCACACACACCCGCTACTGTGTATTTCCAAGTCTAATTCTGTCACTAAACCCATACCTGTCACCCAGCGCCTAAATACTAGGCCTCAAATTTATATCCCGCTAAATCTCTCGTTACCGCTGTCCTGTTGTAGCTGGGAAAGTTATTTAGTGTCCGTCAAAGCACATTTTTTGTTCTGGGTTGAAGTACAATTCCCAATTTAGCAATTTCATAATTTAGTGGTTTCTGCTATATCAGAGCTATTTGAAATCTATCCCTAAAAGGGTATATAATATTCAAGGTGCACATTGGGTCATTCAGAATAACTTCACACACACCCGCTACTGTGTATTTCCAAGTCTAATTCTGTCACTAAACCCATACCTGTCACCCAGCGCCTAAATACTAGGCCTCAAATTTATATCCTGCTAAATCTCTCGTTACCGCTGTACTGTTGTTGCTTGGAAAGATATTTAGTGTCCGTCAAAGCACATTTTTTGTTCTGGGTTGAAGTACAATTCCCAATTTAGCAATTTCATAATTTAGTGGTTTCTGCTATATCAGAGCTATTTGAAATCTATCCCTAAAAGGGTATATAATATTCAAGGTGCACATTGGGTCATTCAGAATAACTTCACACACACCCGCTACTGTGTATTTTCAAGTCTAATTCTGTCACTAAACCCATACCTGTCACCCAGCGCCTAAATACTAGGCCTCAAATTTATATCCTGCTAAATCTCTCGTTACCGCTGTCCTGTTGTAGCTGGGAAAGTTATTTAGTGTCCGTCAAAGCACATTTTTTCTTCTGGGTTGAAATACAATTCCCAATTTAGCAATTTCATAATTTAGTGGTTTCTGCTATATCAGAGCTATTTGAAATCTATCCCTAAAAGGGTAGATCATATTGAAGGTGCACATAGGGTCATTCAGAATAACTTCACACACACCCGCTACTGTGTATTTCCAAGTCTAATTCTGTCACTAAACCCATACCTGTCACCCAGCGCCTAAATACTAGGCCTCAAATTTATATCCCGCTAAATCTCTCGTTACCGCTGTCCTGTTGTAGCTGGGAAAGTTATTTAGTGTCCGTCAAAGCACATTTTTTGTTCTGGGTTGAAGTACAATTCCCAATTTAGCAATTTCATAATTTAGTGGTTTCTGCTATATCAGAGCTATTTGAAATCTATCCCTAAAAGGGTATATAATATTCAAGGTGCACATTGGGTCATTCAGAATAACTTCACACACACCCGCTACTGTGTATTTCCAAGTCTAATTCTGTCACTAAACCCATACCTGTCACCCAGCGCCTAAATACTAGGCCTCAAATTTATATCCTGCTAAATCTCTCGTTACCGCTGTACTGTTGTTGCTTGGAAAGATATTTAGTGTCCGTCAAAGCACATTTTTTGTTCTGGGTTGAAGTACAATTCCCAATTTAGCAATTTCATAATTTAGTGGTTTCTGCTATATCAGAGCTATTTGAAATCTATCCCTAAAAGGGTATATAATATTCAAGGTGCACATTGGGTCATTCAGAATAACTTCACACACACCCGCTACTGTGTATTTCCAAGTCTAATTCTGTCACTAAACCCATACCTGTCACCCAGCGCCTAAATACTAGGCCTCAAATTTATATCCCGCTAAATCTGTCCCTAGTGCTGTAGCTGGGCGAGTTATTTAGTGTCCGTTCAAGCACATTTCTTGTTCTGGGTTGAAATACAATTCCCAATTTAGCAATTTCATAATTTAGTGGTTTCTGCTATATCAGAGCTATTTGAAATCTATCCCTAAAAGGGTATATAATATTCAAGGTGCACATTGGGTCATTCAGAATAACTTCACACACACCCGCTACTGTGTATTTTCAAGTCTAATTCTGTCACTAAACCCATACCTGTCACCCAGCGCCTAAATACTAGGCCTCAAATTTATATCCTGCTAAATCTCTCGTTACCGCTGTCCTGTTGTAGCTGGGAAAGTTATTTAGTGTCCGTCAAAGCACATTTTTTCTTCTGGGTTGAAATACAATTCCCAATTTAGCAATTTCATAATTTAGTGGTTTCTGCTATATCAGAGCTATTTGAAATCTATCCCTAAAAGGGTAGATCATATTGAAGGTGCACATAGGGTCATTCAGAATAACTTCACACACACCCGCTACTGTGTATTTCCAAGTCTAATTCTGTCACTAAACCCATACCTGTCACCCAGCGCCTAAATACTAGGCCTCAAATTTATATCCCGCTAAATCTCTCGTTACCGCTGTCCTGTTGTAGCTGGGAAAGTTATTTAGTGTCCGTCAAAGCACATTTTTTGTTCTGGGTTGAAGTACAATTCCCAATTTAGCAATTTCATAATTTAGTGGTTTCTGCTATATCAGAGCTATTTGAAATCTATCCCTAAAAGGGTATATAATATTCAAGGTGCACATTGGGTCATTCAGAATAACTTCACACACACCCGCTACTGTGTATTTCCAAGTCTAATTCTGTCACTAAACCCATACCTGTCACCCAGCGCCTAAATACTAGGCCTCAAATTTATATCCTGCTAAATCTCTCGTTACCGCTGTACTGTTGTTGCTTGGAAAGATATTTAGTGTCCGTCAAAGCACATTTTTTGTTCTGGGTTGAAGTACAATTCCCAATTTAGCAATTTCATAATTTAGTGGTTTCTGCTATATCAGAGCTATTTGAAATCTATCCCTAAAAGGGTATATAATATTCAAGGTGCACATTGGGTCATTCAGAATAACTTCACACACACCCGCTACTGTGTATTTCCAAGTCTAATTCTGTCACTAAACCCATACCTGTCACCCAGCGCCTAAATACTAGGCCTCAAATTTATATCCCGCTAAATCTGTCCCTAGTGCTGTAGCTGGGCGAGTTATTTAGTGTCCGTTCAAGCACATTTCTTGTTCTGGGTTGAAATACAATTCCCAATTTAGCAATTTCATAATTTAGTGGTTTCTGCTATATCAGAGCTATTTGAAATCTATCCCTAAAAGGGTATATAATATTCAAGGTGCACATAGGGTCATTCAGAATAACTTCACACACCCGCTACTGTGCATTTCCAAATCTAATTCTGTCACTAAACCCATACCTGTCACCCAGCGCCTAAATACTAGGCCTCAAATTTATATCCCGCTAAATCTCTCGTTACCGCTGTCCTGTTGTGGCTGGGAAAGTTATTTAGTGTCCGTCAAAGCACATTTTTTGTTCTGGGTTGAAATACAATTCCCAATTTAGCAATTTCATAATTTAGTCGTTTCTGCTATATCAGAGCTATTTGAAATCTATCCCTAAAAGGGTAGATCATATTGAAGGTGCACATAGGGTCATTCAGAATAACTTCACACACACGCTTCTGTGCATTTCCAAGTCTAATTCTGTCACTAAATCCATACCGGTCACCCAGCGCCTAAATACTAGGCCTCAAATTTATATCCCGCTGAATTTGAATACAATACATTGGGCCAAATAATATATTTGTTGTTGTGGTGAACCATAACAATGAGAAAAACATCTAGTAAGGGACGCGGACGTGGACATGGTCGTGGTGGTGTTAGTGGACCCTCTGGTGCTGGGAGAGGACGTGGCCGTTCTGCCACATCCACACGTCCTAGTGTACCAACTACCTCAGGTCCCAGTAGCCGCCAGAATTTACAGCGATATATGGTGGGGCCCAATGCCGTTCTAAGGATGGTAAGGCCTGAGCAGGTACAGGCATTAGTCAATTGGGTGGCCGACAGTGGATCCAGCACGTTCACATTATCTCCCACCCAGTCTTCTGCAGAAAGCGCACAGATGGCGCCTGAAAACCAACCCCATCAGTCTGTCACATCACCCCCATGCATACCAGGGAAACTGTCTCAGCCTCAAGTTATGCAGCAGTCTCTTATGCTGTTTGAAGACTCCGCTGGCAGGGTTTCCCAAGGGCATCCACCTAGCCCTTCCCCAGCGGTGAAAGACATAGAATGCACTGACGCACAACCACTTATGTTTCCTGATGATGAGGACATGGGAATACCACCTCAGCATGTCTCTGATGATGACGAAACACAGGTGCCAACTGCTGCGTCTTTCTGCAGTGTGCAGACTGAACAGGAGGTCAGGGATCAAGACTGGGTGGAAGACGATGCAGGGGACGATGAGGTCCTAGACCCCACATGGAATGAAGGTCGTGCCACTGACTTTCACAGTTCGGAGGAAGAGGCAGTGGTGAGACCGAGCCAACAGCGTAGCAAAAGAGGGAGCAGTGGGCAAAAGCAGAACACCCGCCGCCAAGAGACTCCGCCTGCTACTGACCGCCGCCATCTGGGACCGAGCACCCCAAAGGCAGCTTCAAGGAGTTCCCTGGCATGGCACTTCTTCAAACAATGTGCTGACGACAAGACCCGAGTGGTTTGCACGCTGTGCCATCAGAGCCTGAAGCGAGGCATTAACGTTCTGAACCTGAGCACAACCTGCATGACCAGGCACCTGCATGCAAAGCATGAACTGCAGTGGAGTAAACACCTTAAAACCAAGGAAGTCACTCAGGCTCCCCCTGCTACCTCTTCTGCTGCTGCCGCCTCGGCCTATTCTGCTGCTGCCGCCTCGGCCTCTTCCTCCGCCTCTGGAGGAACGTTGGCACCTGCCGCCCAGCAAACAGGGGATGTACCACCAACACCACCACCACCACCTCCGTCACCAAGCGTCTCAACCATGTCACACGCCAGCGTTCAGCTCTCCATCTCACAAACATTTGATAGAAAGCGTAAATTCCCACCTAGCCACCCTCGATCCCTGGCCCTGAATGCCAGCATTTCTAAACTACTGGCCTATGAAATGCTGTCATTTAGGCTGGTGGACACAGACAGCTTCAAACAGCTCATGTCGCTTGCTGTCCCACAGTATGTTGTTCCCAGCCGCCACTACTTCTCCAAGAGAGCCGTGCCTTCCCTGCACAACCAAGTATCCGATAAAATCAAGTGTGCACTGCGCAACGCCATCTGTAGCAAGGTCCACCTAACCACAGATACGTGGACCAGTAAGCACGGCCAGGGACGCTATATCTCCCTAACTGCACACTGGGTAAATGTAGTGGCAGCTGGGCCCCAGGCGGAGAGCTGTTTGGCGCACGTCCTTCCGCCGCCAAGGATCGCAGGGCAACATTCTTTGCCTCCTGTTGCCACCTCCTCCTTCTCGGCTTCCTCCTCCTCTTCTTCCACCTGCTCATCCAGTCAGCCACACACCTTCACCACCAACTTCAGCACAGCCCGGGGTAAACGTCAGCAGGCCATTCTGAAACTCATATGTTTGGGGGACAGGCCCCACACCGCACAGGAGTTGTGGCGGGGTATTGAACAACAGACCGACGAGTGGTTGCTGCCGGTGAGCCTCAAGCCCGGCCTGGTGGTGTGTGATAATGGGCGAAATCTCGTTGCAGCTCTGGGACTAGCCAATTTGACGCACATCCCTTGCTTGGCGCATGTGCTGAATTTGGTGGTGCAGAAGTTCATTCACAACTACCCCGACATGTCAGAGCTGCTGCATAAAGTGCGGGCCGTCTGTTCGCGCTTCCGGCGTTCACATCCTGCCGCTGCTCGCCTGTCTGCGCTACAGCGTAACTTCGGCCTTCCCGCTCACCGCCTCATATGCGACGTGCCCACCAGGTGGAACTCCACCTTGCACATGCTGGACAGACTGTGCGAGCAGCAGCAGGCCATAGTGGAGTTTCAGCTGCAGCACGCACGGGTCAGTCGCACTACAGAACAGCACCACTTCACCACCAATGACTGGGCCTCCATGCGAGACCTGTGTGCCCTGTTGCGCTGTTTCGAGTACTCCACCAACATGGCCAGTGGCGATGACACCGTTATCAGCGTTACAATACCACTTCTATGTCTCCTTGAGAAAACACTTAGGGCGATGATGGAAGAGGAGGTGGCCCAGGAGGAGGAGGAGGAGGAGGAGGAAGAGGGGTCATTTTTAGCACTTTCAGGCCAGTCTCTTCGAAGTGACTCAGAGGGAGGTTTTTGGCAACAGCAGAGGCCAGGTACAAATGTGGCCAGCCAGGGCCCACTACTGGAGGACGAGGAGGACGAGGATGAGGAGGAGGTGGAGGAGGATGAGGATGAAGCATGGTCACAGCGGGGTGGCACCCAACGCAGCTCGGGTCCATCACTGGTGCGTGGCTGGGGGGAAAGGCAGGACGATGACGATACGCCTCCCACAGAGGACAGCTTGTCCTTACCCCTGGGCAGCCTGGCACACATGAGCGACTACATGCTGCAGTGCCTGCGCAACGACAGCAGAGTTGCCCACATTTTAACCTGTGCGGACTACTGGGTTGCCACCCTGCTGGATCCACGCTACAAAGACAATGTGCCCACCTTACTTCCTGCACTGGAGCGTGATAGGAAGATGCGCGAGTACAAGCGCACGTTGGTAGACGCGCTACTGAGAGCATTCCCAAATGTCACAGGGGAACAAGTGGAAGCCCAAGGCCAAGGCAGAGGAGGAGCAAGAGGTCGCCAAGGCAGCTGTGTCACGGCCAGCTCCTCTGAGGGCAGGGTTAGCATGGCAGAGATGTGGAAAACTTTTGTCAACACGCCACAGCTAACTGCACCACCACCTGATACGCAACGTGTTAGCAGGAGGCAACATTTCACTAACATGGTGGAACAGTACGTGTGCACACCCCTCCACGTACTGACTGATGGTTCGGCCCCATTCAACTTCTGGGTCTCTAAATTGTCCACGTGGCCAGAGCTAGCCTTTTATGCCTTGGAGGTGCTGGCCTGCCCGGCAGCCAGCGTTTTGTCTGAACGTGTATTCAGCACGGCAGGGGGCGTCATTACAGACAAACGCAGCCGCCTGTCTACAGCCAATGTGGACAAGCTGACGTTCATAAAAATGAACCAGGCATGGATCCCACAGGACCTGTCCGTCCCTTGTCCAGATTAGACATTAACTACCTCCCCATAACCATATATTATTGGACTCCAGGGCACTTCCTCATTCAATCCTATTTTTATTTTCATTTTACCATTATATTGCAAGGCTACCCAAAGTTGAATGAACCTCTCCTCTGCCTGTGTGCTAGGCCTAAATATATGCCAATGGATTGTTGCAGTGGTGGCTGACGTGAAGCCTCATTCTCTGCTATGACATGCAGACTGATTCTCTGGTGACATGAAGCCAGATTGTCTGTTACGGGACCTCTCTCCTCTGCCTGGGTGTTGGGCCTGAATTTATGACAATGGACTGTTGCAGTGGTGGGTGACGTGAAGCCTGATTCTCTGCTATGACATGCAGACTGATTCTCTGGTGACATGAAGCCAGATCCTCTGTTACGGGACCTCTCTCCTCTGCCTGGGTGCTGGGCCTAAATTTATGAAAATGGACTGTTGCAGTGGTGGGTGACGTGAAGCCTCATTCTCTGCTATGACATGCAGACTGATTCTCTGCTGACATGAAGCCAGATTGTCTGTTACGGGACCTCTCTCCTCTGCCTGGGTGCTGGGCCTGAATTTATGACAATGGACTGTTGCAGTGGTGGCTGACGTGAAGCCTGATTCTCTGCTATGATATGAAGACTGATTCTCTGCTGACATGAAGCCAGATTGTCTGTTACGGGACCTCTCTCCTCTGCCTGGGTGCCGGGGCCTAAATATCTGAGAATGGACTGTTCCAGTGGTGGGTAACGGGAAGCCAGATTCTCTGCTATGATATGAAGACTGATTCTCTGCTGACATGAAGCCAGATTGTCTGTTACGGGACCTCTCTCCTCTGCCTGGGTGCTGGGCCTAAATTTATGAAAATGGACTATTACAGTGGTGGGTGACGTGAAGCCTGATTCTCTGCTATGACATGAAGACTGATTCTCTGCTGACATGAAGCCAGATTGTCTGTTACGGGACCTCTCTCCTCTGCCTGGGTGCCGGGGCCTAAATATCTGAGAATGGACTGTTCCAGTGGTGGGTGACGGGAAGCCAGATTCTCTGCTATGGAACCTCTCTCCAATTGATTTTGGTTAATTTTTATTTATTTAATTTTTATTTTAATTAATTTCCCTATCCACATTTGTTTGCAGGGGATTTACCTACATGTTGCTGCCTTTTGCAGCCCTCTAGCCCTTTCCTGGGCTGTTTTACAGCCGTTTTAGTGCCGAAAAGTTCGGGTCCCCATTGACTTCAATGGGGTTCGGGTTCGGGACGAAGTTCGGATCGGGTTCGGATCCCGAACCCGAACATTTCCGGGATGTTCGGCCGAACTTCTCGAACCCGAACATCCAGGTGTTCGCTCAACTCTATTTGTATGTATGAACCAAACACTAGCAGCAATTGGGGTGTGGGCACTAGTCCCACAAGCTATGTTACACCAACTGTGTTTATGCCATTTCCATGCAGAAGGTAGGGGCGACTTAAGGATGATGGGAACACTCTGCATGATGATGATGTTAGATGACCACAAATTGTAAACCTGTTTAAAATAAACGACTACTTTTAATCTTGCCATGTTATGTGTCAGGGATTCACCCCCCCCCCCCCCAAAAAAAAGAGATATTACAATGGTCGAAAAACATTATGGACAAAGAAAGGTAACTTCAGCAAACATTAGCACATGTGTGACACCAGCCATTTCCAGAAACATGTTCCTCCTGACAGAAGCAGTGCACATTATTGTGTAAACTATAAGTAAGATATTGCTTACCTCAATGTGACGATGAGCCTTTCCTCTGGAGAAATGCTGCGCCTCATATTGGTGTCCATGAAGGTAAGGACAGTACGTAGAGACGACAGCAAGCAATCAAATGTAGACACTGACATCCGACAGAACGAAAAAAAACTTCTCTGGATGCTGCCGAAGATTTTGGTAGAGGGTATGAAAGTGTCCTTTCCGGTGGCGTTATGAAACAATCGGATGGACCCAAAATCGACGCCTTCTACTCGGTTCCTCGTCCAACAAAAGGGAACGCTGTCCCCATCGCCGAGAAACAAGCCAGTGCAGTACGACCTCTTCCTCAGAGTCATCCGCCATGGTGAAACAGCAAAGACAAGCAACCAAACGAACCTCTGTACTCTGTAAAGACTACAGAAAATGGCCACCAAACCAAACTCAGGGGACCAGCATATATACCAGTATCCTGGGTGGAGATATTAAAATTACACTTTTTTTTTACCTTCCTTTTTTTCTGGCGTTCTGCCCCAAAAAACGGAAGACACACGGAAACACAACGAAAACAAAGACGGAAAAACGGATCACGGAACAACAGAACCCCATTCTGCGGACTGCAAAAAACTGTCGTGTGCATGAGGCCTAACCCTGAGAGTAAGGCCTCATGCACACGACACTTGTTTTTTGCGTCCGCAAATTGTGCGTCCGCCAAAAAAATGGATGCGGCATCAGTTTTTTGGGGAGGATTTGTTTTTTTCCACAGATCCCTTGCAATAAATGCCTATCCTTGTCCGCAAATATGAAAAAAGTAGGACATGCACAATTTTTTTTGCTGAAGGGAAACACGGACAACAGACGCGGAACACAAACGGATGAACTATCAGCATTTTTTGGCTGACCCATTGAAATGAATGGGTCCCCATCCTATCCGCAAAAAAAAACGGAACGGAGGCCGAGAAAAACAACTGTCGTGTGCTTGAGGCCTAATGTGCTTGCTCCTAGAAGGTGTTCTTGTTAACGTATCAAGATCTCTCCATTTCCTTTCTAGTGACATTTGTAGGTACCAAGGATTCACGCCAAGAATTCTGAAGTATTCTTTGACTTGTAAAGAATGTTTTCATTAACTCATGAAAACATCTAAATTGTACCTATTGTTTCAAAGGATACAAGTCACCGACATTCATGTGTTGCCATCTAGTGGACATAAATGTTATATATGTCAGCAATATAGTGACCTTTAACTTAGGCCTATTGCACACGACCGTATGCCTTTTTAGTGTCTTGCGGTCCGTTTTTAAGGGATCCATTGTTCCGTTTTTTCTTTCCGTTTTTCCGTTCCGTTTTTCCGTATGCCATAGGTTCCATTCACACATCCGCAATTCCATTCCGCATTTTGCGGAACGGAATTGCAGACCCATGCATTTCTATGGGGCCGCATGACGTGCAGCCCCGATCCGGAATTGCGGACCCACACTTCCGGGTCCGCAATTCCGATCCTGGAAAAAATAGAACATGTCCTATTCTTGTCCGCAATAGCGGACAAGAATAGGCATATTCTCTTAGTGCCGGCAATGTGCGGTCGGCAATGTGCGGTCCGCAAAATGCGGACCGCACATTGCCGCTGTCCGTGTTTTGCGGATCTGCAAAACACACACGGATGTGTGAATGGACCCATATACAGTAATTACATCGAAAAAATTGGGTTGGGAATAAAATTTTCAATAGATGGTTCCGCAAGACCCATTGACTTGAATGGAGTCACGGAACGTGATTTGCGGGCAATAATAGGACATGTTCTATCTTTCAATGGAACGGAAAAACGGAAATACGGAAACAGAATGCATACAGAGTACATTCCGTTTTTTTTTGCGGACCCATTGAAATGAATGGTTCCGTATACGGACCATATACAGAACGCAAAAAACGGAACGTAAACGGGAAAAAAAAACGTTTGTGTGCAAGACGCCTTACTGTACATGAACATCTGAAGCTCCACATTAGGGAATCACATTCAGCTATCATCTGATGGGTATCCACAGGAATGACCAAGGTGACCACTTTAATAACCCCCAAAAGGGGGACACCATACTGAAGGCAGTGGATAGCGATACAACACATAGAATAGAAAATGCAATCTATATGCCAGCCTCAGAGGACATTACAGGGAGGAGATATAAGAGGAGAGGACTACAACTCCCAGCACGTTCAGGCTGATATTATGGGATATCAGAGACAGGGAGGGGGCATAAGGGGGAGAAATACAGCTCCTAGCATGCCCAGGCTGATATAATGTGAGTACAAAAGCAGAGGACTACAACTCCCAGCATGTCCAGGCTGATACGAGATGTCAGAGCATGTCCAGGCCATTATTAAGCAATGAAAGAGAATATTTCAGAGAGCGGGAATAAGAGGAGAGGATTACAACTCTCAGCATGTTCATGGGATATCATATGACAATTTTAAGAGGGAGTATAACAGGAAAGGACTACAACTCCCAGCATGTCCAGGCTATTATTATGGGATATTTTAGAGCAGTGTTCCTCAACTCCAGTCCTCAGGGCCACCTACCAGTCTTGTTTTCAGGATTATCTTAGTATTGAGCAGGTGATATAATTAGTGTCAATACATCGGGACTTACCACAGGTATTCATTCTGTGGGATATTCTTAAATCATGACCGGCAGAGGACAATTCGAAGAGGAAGTATAAGAGAGAACTACAGCTTCCAAGGTTTCTCAGGCTCACCACTTCTCTACTGCTGAATTATGCCCCTACACTGTTCACATGACGATCACATCATCACAGATCCTTACCACTTCTGCCCTCCACTGCCGAGCTCCGACCCCTCATGCACTGATCACATGACGGTGATGTCATCACAGGTCCTTACAACTATTTTTCACTGCTGAACTCTGGCCCCTCCTGCACTGACCACACAACGTCATCACAGATCCTTACAACTTCTCCCCACTACTGATCTCCGGCTCTCCCTGCATTGACGGTGACGTCATCACAGGTCTTTACAATTTCTCCTCTCCACTGCTGAGCTCCAGCTCATCCTACACTGGTCACACGACGGTGACATCATCACAAGTCCTCTTGCACTGTAGCAGATTATCGCCCCCACTTGATAATCCCAGATACATTTGGTAATTTATAAATCCCAGACTGACTATTCTTTCGGTCCTAGAAAGAGATCTTAGAGGCCAGATGTAGACAATTTGTTTTCCTGTACCCCATTGGAAAGTTAACTGTACTTTTAAAAACTTTTGATATGTAAAGGTTTTGATTGTTGGGGGTCTGAATGCTGACATCTCCACTAATCACTAGAACAAAGAGATAGAAGTTCTTACACAGAGCACTGTCTCTCCATGCTATGGGCTCATAGACTTTCTATTGAGTCAGTGCTCAGCAGTGAGGAGAGATAGCTCATTGTGTGAAGGATTATATCTCCTTTCCTCAGCACTTAGACCCCTATCAATCAACATCTTTGACATGCCGCTATGAGATATCAAAAGGTTTTTAAAATCACAGTTACACTTTAATATTAGTTGATTGGTCCAAACGAAAGCACTACCTACCTTAGAGTTCTGATAAGGAATCAGGAGTTTGCTGCCTAAAGGATCTTAAGGTGGATTTCCATGGGGCACTTGTCGGGGAGATTATCTGGAACGAACGTTAGTACGAACGCTCCTTCTGGATAATCTGCCCATGTAAATGTGCTGCATAGCGCCCCATGAATGAGTAAAATGCTTGTTCCTAGGTTGAAAAAGTTTATACGGACTCCTAAATCATTGTTTCTCAGGAACAGATTGTGCTGTGTAAGCAGTGATCAGCTGCCCAGAATTGATGAATACCCCTTTAATGTTATGGCTGGTTGATATAATGTATTTAAAAAGCCATTATACCCTGCCATACTCAGGGGTCCTATCTACTAGTTGACAACATACTGCATTATAAAGCTGTGGCTAAATGAACCTATTTTTTTTAAATTGTAAACAAAATACAATTTTCTTTGGGAATCCTGTTGGATTTACTCTGGCAAGAACATCTTCAGCGTAAATCTGTGTCAAGAGTCTGCATTTTAGGTTGCAAAGTTTTGTATAATTTCATTATTTTCAGTAGAGGAAGATAATAGACCCCATAGCAAAGGTCAAACTTGGCCCATGATTATGTGGCTGGGTTTTACTATTTCAGTGAATCTTGGTCTCATTCTACACCCCATGGATAGTGTATCTGCATAGAATGAAGTCCTAAACAGACTTCTCTAGTAGTGTTTACAGCATGAAACAAAAATAATAAATGATAAAATATTGACCCCCATTGGCATGTTATTCATTATATATATATACTTGCATATATTTTAAAGGGTATCTCAATGAAAGTTGATCTTCCAAAATGGAATACTTTTTCTTTCCTGTCAAACATAATCAGTTTGTCAAATCTGGGTATATGCCAATGCTAATACCAGTGGAGGAGAGGGGAAAGGGGACAGTGCTGCTGAAAGTGGTGCTGCACTATGGCCAGGGCCGTCTTTAATATTGATTGGACCCTGGGCAAAAATTCCGACACCATAGCATGCAATCACAGCCTCCACCACAACACACACACAAAAAATCCACACACCTGGTAGAGTACAGTGAATGACTGTAAATACTTCCAGTTCGGAAGACTCCAGTAGCTCAGGATCAGTGCTCTGGGCAGCCGGGCTCAGGCTGGAAGTGGGCACTGCTCGGCAGGAAGGAGACCGTGGCTCAGCTCACCCTAGCATTACAGTGCACCCCAGCACCCCACAGTATGCAGTATAGCACCCTATAGTATACAGCACCCCACAGTATGCAGTATAGCACCCTATAGTATACAGCAACCCACAGTATGCAGTATAGCACCCTGTAGTATACAGCACCCCACATTATGCAGTATAGCATCCCACAGTATACAGTACCCCACACTATACTGTATACAGCACCCCACAGTATACAGTGGAGCAGTATAGCACCCCACAGTATACAAAACCCCACAGTATACAGCACCTCACAGTATACAGTAGAGCAGTATAGCACCCCACAGTATGCAGTATAGCACCCTATAGTATACAGCACCCCACAGTAACTATGCAGTATAGCACCCTATAGTATACAGCACCCCACACTATACAGTATACAGCACCCCACAGTATATAGTAGATCAGTATAGCACCCCACAGTATACAGAACCCCACAGTATACAGCACCTCACAGTATACAGTAGAGCAGTATAGCACCCTACAATATACAGCACCTCACAGTATACAGCACCCCAAACTATACACTATACAGCACCCCACACTATACAGCCCCCCACAGTATACAGCACCCCACAGTATACAGTACAGCAGTATAGCACTCCACAATATACAGCACCCACAGTATACAGCACCTCACGGTATACAGAACCTCACAGTATACAGCACCCCAAACTATACAGAATATCGCACCTCACAGTATACAGTATGCAGCACCCCACAGTATACAGCAGAGCAGTATAGCACCCCACAATATACAGCACCCCACAGTATACAGTAGAGCAGTATGGCACCCCACAATATACAGAACATCACGTTATACAGCACCTCACGGTAAACAGTATACAGCACAGTATACAGTAGAGCAGTATTGCACCCCACAGTATACAGCACCTCACAGTATAAAGTAGAGCAGTATAGCACCCCACAGTATGCAGTATAGCACCCTATAGTATATAGCACCCCACAGTAACTATGCAGTATAGCACCCCAAACTATACAGAATACAGCACCTCACAGTATACAGCACCCCACGGTATACAGTAGAGCAGTATAGCACCCCACAGTATATAGCACCCCACAGTATACAGTAGAGCAGTTTAGCATCCACAGTATACAGCACCCTAAAACATACAGCCCCCACAGTATAAAGCACCTCACAGTATACAGTATAAAGCACCCCACAATATACAGTATACAGCACCCCACAGTATACAGTAGAGCAGTATAGCACCCCACAGTATACAGCACCCCAAAATATACAGCTCCCCACAGTATACAGCACTCCACAGTATACAGCACCCCAAAATATACAACCCTCCACAGTATAAAGCACCTCACAGTATACAGTATAAATCACCCACAATATACAGTATACAGCACCCCACAGTATACAACACCCCACAGTATACAGCACCCCACAGTATACAGTAGAGCAGTATAGAACCCCACAGTATACAGCACCCCACAGTATACAGTACCCCACAGTATACAGCACCCCACAGTATATAGTACCCCACAGTATACAGTAATTTACAGTATATTAGCATAATAGCCCATGTCACCTTTCCCTGATGTAATCGTCACAAAAAAAGCTCCACAGCTAAGGCAAACTTCTCCTGCAGCAACACTCCTGGTAGAAAGAAAGGACCTCTGGTGGCCTCATAGCCATGTGACCAGTAATATTGCTAGGTTACTGGTTAGATGGTGATGATGTCATCTAAGGTCCTTTCTTTTAAGAGAATCACAGCTCTCACAGTTCGCTGTCTGAAGTGCCGGCAGGTAGGTTTGTCATGGCAGCTCCCCCCTGTGTAGCTGACACACTGACACCCGGGTTAGTGGCTAGCAGGGCTCAAGAGGCAGCTGCCTTGGGCACCCCAAGGAGCAACTGGGCCCGAGGCAGCTGCCCCTTTTGCCCCTTGTTAAAGACGGCCCTGACTGTGGCAGTTATTTGGTATTTCTAAATAGGATTTTGTGTTGCACTGTAGTATTTGTTGCCGCTGGGAAGGTATTTTGTGTTACACTGTGTTATTTAGCATTGTTAAAGAGGTATCTTGTGCTGCATTGTGGCATTTATTTGACACTGCTGGAGAGATATTTTGTGCTGCACGGTAGTCTTTGGTGCTGCTAAAGAAGGTTTTGGTGAGTCAATTTGTGCCACAATATAGTATTTGGTGCTTCTGATGAGTTATGTTGTTCTGCATTGTGGTTCTTGGTGTTGCTAGTGGATATTATGTGTATGAATTGTGAGTATTTGGTTTTTAAAGCTAGGGGTAATATGAGAGCTGCACGCTGGTATTTGGTGCAGCTTGGTAGTATCTGTTTGCTGGTAAGTCCCCGGCATCACCATGGATTGGGTAATAAAGTCCTGATCATAGAGGTAGCCTAAGTTTGTCCCAGACTGAAAAAATGTGCCTGTCCTTAATTGCATGATTAGCATGTTAGTATTTTTTCTCCTTGTGTTGAAGGTGTGCTTTATGTATTTAAAGGGGTTGTCCCACAAATATTTTAGATTTCAAACCAGCACCTGGGTATGAATACTTTTGTAATTTCATGTAATTAAAAATGTATTATATCTACTGAGTTATTCAATAAAATCTATCTGTATAGCGCCACCTGCTGTTTTCTCAAATTTCTCTGTCCTGCTCACTGAGACAGAAAGGTAAGCTCAGTTTCATCCTTCAACTGCCATCAGCTACAGAAGATAGGACACAATCCCTGAGAAAGGACATGTTACCTAAACTGACAGATTGAAATAAATCTAGCAACTGAAATCCAGCAATTTAAATAAATCTAACAATATATTAGCAACTCTAGAACAACAGGAGCAATGAACGGAGAGATCGAGATCTCTGGATCCATGAGAGGGCTGGTTCTAGTATTGTTCGAAAGCAATTGTAATGTACTAGATAGCATATTTTTGCCCTATAACATGTACTTTTATCCCCCAAAAATGTAAGTGTGTCTTATAGGGCGAATACTAATGAGCGCTTCCATTATGGAAGAGCTCATTCGTACAGTAGGACCTGGGAGAGGTGAATACAGATCTCTTTATGCTGGCTGTATACTCACCATTCCCTGGTCTTCGTCTGACGACACTGCAAGCTGTGCTATGACCTGTACACAGTTTCAGGATGTAGGTGCTCTCTGTGAACTCATGCTGTATTATGTCGGGTCACCGCACAGTGCAGCAGGAAGAGCGGTGGACGGCAGGAGTAGCGGCAGCATCCGGAACAGGAGATGTGAGTTCATTTATTATTGTTTTTTGTCTGATTTGAGATCTGATTGGGGATCTTATTAACATTGAGAGTGATATGAGGTCTGATGGGAAGTCTCATTAAAATTGTGGCTCTAATTAATATTGGGGGTCTGATCTGAGGTCTTTTTGAGGGTCTAAGCTGAGGTTTCATTAAAATTGGAGGTCTAAGCTGTGGTTTAATTAACATTAGAGGTCTGAGCTAAGGCCTAATTAACAGTGGAGGTCTGAGCTGAGGTCTAATTAACATTGGAGGTCTGAGCTGAGGTCTGATTAACATCGGGGGCCTGAGTTGTGGTCTTTTTGGGGGTCTGATTAACATTGGGGGTCTGATCTGAGGTCTTTTGGGGGGTCTGAGCTGAGGTCTAATTAACGTTGAGGGTCTGTGCTGAGGTCTAATTAACATTTAGGGTCTGAGCAGAGGTCTGATTAACATTAGGGGTCTGAGCTGAGGTCTGATTAACATTAGGGGGTGCTTTAATGAAACATATTTTTTTTCTTATTTCCTCCTCTAAAACCTTGGTGTATCTTATTGGCAGATGCGTCTTATAGGCCAAAAAATATGACGTGTAATTTTCATTTTTTGCATTATTCATGGAAAGGAACCCCTTTAAAGGAGTGGTTAGGGATGTAAATTCATGCATAGTGTAAACCATTCATTGTTCATCAGTATTTTTCTGCAATATGGGGTGTGGTCAATATTGTAAGCACAAGTTTATTTGTGTGCCAGGGCTGCATTTTCATTCCAGTCTGGCCCCGGTAAAATAGGATCAATTTGACTTTATTCCTCCTTGTATTGTAATTTCACTTAAAAAGCATTTTCCAAAGAAAAAAATAGCTGAATAAACAAAACAGCGTGTTTTATATTTAAACTATGGGTAATATATGCTGCTTAGACATCCTAAGTGTTGTGGAAGCAAGAGGAGGATACCCAGGGTTGAACAAGGAAAGGCTAGAAAAAGTGTTCTCCTTTATCTTGGAAGAACAGAAAAAATAAAAATAAAAAATAAATAAATTATATATATATACAGGTCCTTCTAAAAAAAATTTGCATATTGTGATAAAGTTCATTATTTTCTGTAATGTACTGATAAACATTAGACTTTCATATATTTTAGATTCATTACACACCAACTGAAGTAGTTCAAGCTTTTTATTGTTTTAATATTGATGATTTTGGCATACAGCTCATGAAAACCCCAAATTCCTATCTAAAAAAATTAGCATATCATGAAAAGGTTCTCTAAACGAGCTATTAACCTAATCATCTGAATCAACTAATTAACTCTAAACACCTGCAAAAGATTCCTGAGGCTTTTAAAAACTCCCAGCCTGGTTTATTACTCAAAACCGCAATCATGGGTAAGACTGCCGACCTGACTGCTGTCCAGAAGGCCATCATTGACACCCTCAAGCAAGAGGGTAAGACACAGAAAGAAATTTCTGAACAAATAGGCTGTTCCCAGAGTGCTGTATTAAGGCACCTCAGTGGGAAGTCTGTGGGAAGGAAAAAGTGTGGCAGAAAACGCTGCACAACGAGAAGAGGTGACCGGACCCTGAGGAAGATTGTGGAAAAGGACCGATTCCAGACCTTGGGGGACCTGCGGAAGCAGTGGACTGAGTCTGGAGTAGAAACATCCAGAGCCACCGTGTACAGGCGTGTGCAGGAAATGGGCTACAGGTGCCGCATTCCCCAGGTCAAGCCACTTTTGAACCAGAAACAGCGGCAGAAGCGCCTGACCTGGGCTACAGAGAAGCAGCACTGGACTGTTGCTCAGTGGTCCAAAGTACTTTTTTCGGATGAAAGCAAATTTTGCATGTCATTCGGAAATCAAGGTGCCAGAGTCTGGAGGAAGACTGGGGAGAGGGAAATGCCAAAATGCCTGAAGTCCAGTGTCAAGTACCCACAGTCAGTGATGGTCTGGGGTGCCATGTCAGCTGCTGGTGTAGGTCCACTGTGTTTTATCAAGGGCATGGTCAATACAGCTAGCTATCAGGAGATTTTGGAGCACTTCATGCTTCCATCTGCTGAAAAGCTTTATGGAGATGAAGATTTCATTTTTCAGCACGACCTGGCACCTGCTCACAGTGCCAAAACCACTGGTAAATGGTTTACTGACCATGGTATTACTGTGCTCAATTGGCCTGCCAACTCTCCTGACCTGAACCCCATAGAGAATCTGTGGGATATTGGGAAGAGAAAGTTGAGAGACGCAAGACCCAACACTCTGGATGAGCTTAAGGCAGCTATCGAAGCATCCTAGGCCTCCATAACACCTCAGCAGTGCCACAGGCTGATTGCCTCCATGCCACGCCGCATTGAAGCAGTCATTTCTGCAAAAGGATTCCCGACCAAGTATTGAGTGCATAACTGAACATAATTATTTGAAGGTTGACTTTTTTCGTATTAAAAACAGTTTTCTTTTATTGGTCGGATGAAATATGCAAATTTTTTGAGATAGGAAATTTGGGTTTTCATGAGCTGTACGCCAAAATCATCAATATTAAAACAATAAAAGGCTTGAACTACTTCAGTTGGTGTGTAATGAATCTAAAATATATGAAAGTCTAATGTTTATCAGTACATTACAGAAAATAATGAACTTTATCACAATATGCTAATTTTTTAAGATGGACCTGTATATATATATATATATATATATATATATATATACCGTATTTTTCGCCCTATAAGACGCACCGGCCCATAAGACGCACCTAGGTTTTTGGGGATGAAAATAAGAAAAAAAATATTTTTAACCAAAAGGTGTGCTGTGTGTTTGGTGGGTTTGGAACTAATGGTGGTCTGTGGATGGCACTATTACTGGGGATCTGTGGATGACTGACACTGTTATGGGGGGATCTGTGGATGACGGACACTGTTATTGGGGGGATCTGTGGATGACTGACACTGTTATGGGGGGATATGTGGATGACGGACACTGTTATTGGGGGGATCTGTGGATGACTGACACTGTTATGGGGGGGATCTGTGGATGACAGACACTGTTATGCGAGGGATCTGTGGATGACAGACACTGTTATGGGGGGATCTGTGGATGACGGACACTGTTATGGGGGGATCTGTGGATGACGGACACTGTTATGGGGGATCTGTGGATGACGGACACTGTTATGGGGGGGATCTGTGGATGACGGACACTGTTATGGGGGGATCTGTGGATGACGGACACTGTTATGGGGCATCTGTGGCTTGCACTGTTACAGGGGGATCTGTGGTTGGCACTGTTACAGCGGGGGGGATCTGTGGATGGCACTGTTATGGGCTGGGGGGATCTGTGGGTGGCACTGTTAGAGGGGGGATCTGTGGGTGGCACTGTTATATATGTGCCATCCACAGACCCCCCAGCCCATAACAGTGCCATCCACAGACCCCCCCAGCCCATAACTGTGCCATCCACAGATCGCCCCCGCCTCCCCCCCGCCCCCGCCGCTGCCGCCAGTATACAAGAATAAGATGTTATATTCAATTAATGGTTATTAAACATGCCCCCTCAGTCCTATTACTACCTTACATCCTAATCGCTTCTGTAGAATTCAGGCAGTAATAACCATTACATGAATATGACATCTTATTTTGGTATACCGGAGCGGCGGGGCTATACTACACTGACTGCACCGCCCCGCCGCTATTGCCAGCCCCCAGATCCTCCTCCCAGTCCCTCCCAGAGTCCCCGCTCGCTCCTACATTGCAGCTTGCGATGTAAAACGGCAAGCATTCGCCCCATAAGACGCAGGGGCATTTCTCCCCCGTTTTGTGGGAAGAAAAAGTGCGACTTATGGGGCGAAAAATACGGTATATATATACACACACACACACACTGTATTTTTCACCATATAAGACGCACCGGCCCATAAGACGTACCTACAGTCGTGGCCAAAAGTTTTGAGAATTACATAAATATTGGAAATTGGAAAAGTTGCTGCTTAAGTTTTTATAATAGCAATTTGCATATACTCCAGAATGTTATGAAGAGTGATCAGATGAATTGCATAGTCCTTCTTTGCCATGGAAATTAACTTAATCCCAAAAAAACCTTTCCACTGCATTTTCACTGCTGAGATCATTTCAGTAATCGTCCTGTTAACTCAGGTGAGAATTTTGACGAGCACAAGGCTGGAGATCATTATGTCAGGCTGATTGGGTTAAAATGGCAGACTTGACCTGTTAAAAGAAGGGTGATGCTTGAAATCATTATTCTTCCATTGTTAACCATGGTGACCTGCAAAGAAACGTGTGCAGCCATCATTGCGTTGCATAAAAATGGCTTCACAGGCAAGGATATTGTGGCTACTAAGATTGCACCTCAATCAACAATTTATAGGATCATCAAGAACTTGAAGGAAAGAGGTTCAATTCTTGTTAAGAAGGCTTCAGGGCGTCCAAGAAAGTCCAGCAAGCGCCAGGATCGTCTCCTAAAGAGGATTCAGCTACGGGATCGGAGTGTCACCAGTGCAGAGCTTGCTCAGGAGTGGCAGCAGGCAGGTGTGAGCGCATCTGCACGCACAGTGAGGTAAAGACTTTTGGAAGATGGCCTGGTGTCAAGAAGGGCAGCAAAGAAGCCACTTCTCTCCAAAAAAAACATCAGGGACAGATTGATCTTCTGCAGAAAATATAGCGAATGGACTGCTGAGGACTGGGGCAAAGTCATATTCTCTGATGAAGCATCTTTTCGATTGTTTGGGGCATCAGGAAAAAGGCTTGTCCGCAGAAGAAAAGGTGAGCGCTACCATCAGTCCTGTGTCATGCCAACAGTAAAGCATCTTGAGACCATTCATGTGTGGGGTTGCTTCTTATCCAAGGGAGTGGGCTCACTCACAATTTTGCCCAAAAACACAGCCATGAATGTAGAATGGTACCAAAACACCCTCCAACAGCAACTTCTTCCAACAATCCAACAACAGTTTGGTGAAGAACAATGCATTTTCCAGCACGATGGAGCACTGTGCCATAAGGCAAAAGTGATAACTAAGTGGCTCGGGAACCAAAACGTTAACATTTTAGGTCCATGGCCTGGAAACTCCACAGATCTTAATCCCATTGAGAACTTGTGGTCAATCCTCAAGAGGCGGGTGGACAAACAAAAACCCACTAATTCTGACAAACTCCAAGAAGTGATTATGAAAGAATGGGTTGCTATCAGTCAGGAATTGGCCCAGAAGTTGATTGAGAGCATGCCCAGTCAATTTGCAGAGGTCCTGAAAAAAAAGGGCCAACACTGCAAATACTGACTCTTTGCATAAATGTCATGTAATTGTCGATAAAAGCCTTTGAAACGTATGAAGTGCGTGTATTTATATTTCACTACCTCACAGAAACAACTGAAACATAGATCTAAAAGCAGTTTAGCAGCAAACTTTGTGAAAACTAATATTTGTGTCATTCTCAAAACTTTTGGCCACGACTGTAGAATTTAGAGGGGACAATAAGAAAAAAATATTTTTCATTACACCTCAGGTCAGATCAGCAATGAGACCCCCAATGTTAATCAGACCTCAGATGACATCCCCAATCAGACCCCCAATGTTAATAAGACCCCAATAAGACTTCAGATCAGACCCACAATCAGACCTCAGCTCACACCCAAAAGTGAATGACCCCCAATCAGACCTCAGCTATGAGCCCCAATATAAATAAGACCCCATTCAGACCTCAGATCAGACCCCCAGTCTCTAATCTGCCCCCCATGCCTCTTTTGACTAGCCCCAGTCTCATATCAGCCCATATACATCTTTTAGTTAGCCCTAGTCTCATATCAGCCCTATTGCCTCTTTTTATCAGCCCCCACTGCCTCTTTATCAGCCCCCATTGCCTCTTTATAAACGCCCATTGCCTTGTTATAAGCCCCCATTGCCTTTTTATAAGCCCCATTGCCTCTTTATCAGCCCCATTGCCTCTTAACAGCCCCCATTACCCTTTCATAAGCCCCATTGCCTCTTTATCAGTTCTCATTGCCTTTTTATCAGCCTCCATTGCCTCTTTATAAGCCTCCATTGCCTCTTTATCAGCCCCATATTGCTTCAGATGAAAAAATAAAAACAATCACTTTCCTCTCCTGCTCATGGACGCCAGCACTCCTCACTATCGCGATCCTCTTCATCCGGCTGTCTGTGAACTCACGTGTACAGCGTGACGTCACAGAGCAACTCACGCTGTGCGCAACTCTGCACAGCCGACAGCTGAGGACCAGGAAGCGGTGAGTACAGATCCTTTACCGCTTCCCGGTCCTCCGGTACTAAAGACCGCTTCCATAATCAAAGCGGCTCATTTTCTTTTTGGGGGGAAAATTTGTCTTATGGGGCGACAAATATGGTAGTATATATATATATATATATATATATATATATATTGTGACACAGTGAGAGGTTTGGTCTGGCAAAACAGGTATTTTCCTCCCAGCATGTGCTGCTAGGCTGATTTACAGCCAGATGAGGTCAAATACGGGACTGGATTTTAAGTGCCGGTCTGGGTTTTGGCAGCACCTGCCTGTCCTTAAATAGGCAGCTGGGCTCAGAAGCTAGGTCTCTGTGTTTGGATCTGGGAGTCTTGTGTCTGTATGAAGGCTTGCTACCTGTTCGGAGTGAAAACAGATTGGTGCTGCTATGGTCAAGGACTGTTTCAGACAGAATTGCCGCATTTTGTGAATTACCACCAACACCACAAGGTGACTTTTTGCTTGATTATGACTGCTTGTTTTGTCATTTGCCTAAAGTGTGAATAAAACACTGAACTGTTTGATCCAAAGAACTTTGTGTTGCCTCTATATGCGTCTGCTAATCCTGTCTACCAGAGTGAAAGAAACCCCACAATATGGTGGAGGATGCGGGCAAAAACAGTGAGACAGACGTGAACGCTGATATTTTTGGTTTCTGCATTTTTCAGGCACGGTTGTATGTTGTACATTAAACCAGCTGTATTGGCCCTGATAAATAACTCTTAATGTAGCAGGATATATCATTTAATATTAGCCTGTGCTAATCTTTTTTTAACCTCCCGAAATTCCCTGCATTTGTTTTGAGTGGCTATTTAAAAATCAGGGTAGATCTCTATCCTAGCTCCGTTATAGTTTAAATCACATAGATCTCTCTTCCTTCTCATAATGGAGTCTCTATCTTTCTGGGACAACAGTCTGGCCAATATGGCATGTGGTGTAATCCTAGGAGGGGGGACTTTTCCAGGGATCCGATGGGCCCTTTCTACTGCAAAGAATGGGGAAATACTCTCCTGGCCAAAAACCTCAGAGGGCCAAGTTTAAATAAATCCTGTGGGGGTCCTTATTATCACTACCCTCCGGAAATCCTACCAACCGGAGATCTGCTCTCTTCGCTCTATCTTCCAACTCTGTGAGTTTTTCTCTTAGTAATTTCTTCTCAGTATCAAATACACCAACTCTTTTAATTGTTTTGTACATCTCTATTTTCATTTCCTGGGAGAATTCCTGCAAATTTTTGATCTTATCTCAGATTTTGTTTATATCATCTCTTATTAATGAGATATCCGGTTGAACAGTTGCAATTTTGGTAGACAGATTTCCCAGGGATTGATTAGAAAGGTGGACAGCTTCCAAAATATCCTCCAATTTCTTATTAATTAATTCATTTCTATTATCCAAACTAGCACTGGCCCCAAACTCTTCCCACCCACCTTCCATATCTGCTGTTCCCGTGGTCGCACCTCCTTGGGCTTTCTGGGTAGACCTCGTCTTAAAAAGTGGGGATTTAAGGAACTTATCCATCTTATTTATAGGGCTACTAGTATCAGATCCCTTGGGGGAAGCTGGGCCAATCATAGTAATATAGTAACATAGTACATAAGGCCGAAAAAAGACATTTGTCCATCCAGTTCGGCCTGTCATCCTGCAAGTTGATCCAGAGGAAGGCAAAAAACCCCTGTGAGGTAGAAGCCAATTTTCCTCACTTTAGGGGAATAAAAATTCCTTCCCGATTCCAATCAGGCAATCAGAATAAATCCCTGGATCAACGATCTCTTTCTATAGTAGCTTTAGCCTGTAATATTATTACGCTCCAGAAATACATCAAGGCCCCTCTTGAATTCCTTTATTGTACTCACCATCACCACCTCCTCAGGCAGAGAGTTCCATAGTCTCACTGCTCTTACCGTAAAGAATCCTCTTCTATGTTTGTGTACAAACCTTCTTTCCTCCAGACGCAGAGGATGTCCCCTCGTCACAGTCACAGTCCTGGGAATGAATAGATGATGGGATAGATCTCTGTACTGACCCCTGATATATTTATACATATTAATTAGATCTCCTCTCAGTCGTCTTTTTTCTAAAGTGAATAACCCTAATTTTGATAATCTTTCAGGGTACTGTAGTTGCCCCATTCCAGTTATTACTTTAGTTGCCCTCCTCTGGACCCTCTCCAGCTCTGCTATGTCTGCCTTGTTCACAGGAGCCCAGAACTGTACACAGTACTCCATGTGTGGTCTGACTAATGATTTGTAAAGTGGTAGGACTATGTTCTCATCACAGGCATCTATGCCCTTTTGATGCAACCCATTATCTTATTGGCCTTGGCAGCAGCTGCCTGACACTGTTTTTTGCAGCTTAGTTTGCTGTTTATTAAAATTCCTAGATCTTTTTCCATGTCAGTGTTACCGAGTGTTTTACCATTTAATAAGTACGGGTGACTTGCATTATTCCTTCCCATGTGCATAACTTTACATTTGTCAGTGTTAAACCTCATCTGCCACTTATCTGCCCAAGCCTCCAGTCTATCCAGATCACTCTGTAGTAGTATACTGTCCTCTTCAGTGTTAATTACTTTACACAGTTTGGTGTCATCTGCGAAAATTGATATTTTACTATGCAAGCCTTCTACAAGATCATTAATAAATATATTGAAGAGAATAGGGCCCAATAGTGACGCCTGAGGTACCCCACTAGTGACAGTGACCCAATCTGAGTGTGTACCGTTAATAACCACCCTCTGTTTTCTATCATTGAGCCAGTTACTTACCCACTTACAGACGTTTTCTCCCAGTCCGAGCATTCTCATTTTATATACTAACCTTTTATGTGGTACAGTGTCAAATGCTTTGGAGAAGTCCAGATACACGACATCCATTGATTCGCCGCTGTCAAGTCTAGAACTTACCTCCTCATAGAAACTGATTAAATTTGTTTGACATGATCGATCCCTCACGAAGCCATGCTGATATGGCGTTATTTGCTTATTTCCGTTAAGATGCTCTAACATAGCATCTCTCAGAAAACCTTCAAACAGTTTACCCACAACAGATGTTAAACTTACCGGCCTATAGTTTCCAGGCTCTGTTTGTGGACCCTTTTTGAATATTGGCACTACATTTGCCATGTGCCAATCCTGTGGGACATTCCCTGTCAATATAGAATCTGCAAATACCAGAAATAAGGGTCTGGCTATGACATTGCTTAATTCCCTTAGGATACAGGGTGTATGCCATCCGGTCCTTGTCTATTTTAATCTTTTTAAGTCGCTGATGTACTTCTTCCTGGGTCAGACAGGACACTTTTAATGGGGAATTTATTTCAACATTCGGCATGTCATCTGACAGTTTATTTTCCTCAGTGAATACATTGGAGAAAAAAATATTTAACAGCTTTGCTTTCTCTTCGTCGCTCTCTGCGACTCCCCCCTCATTACTCTTTAACGGGCCGACACCTTCAGATTTATACTTTTTAACATTTATATAATGTATATATACAATCGACTTTTTTATTTTGAGATTTTTCCCTTCCCTTCCCCTATATTAATCTTCCCACTAAATTCTATCCAGGAGGAAAAAAAATAAAGGAAAAAAAGATGTAGAAGCGAAAGGGGTGGGTGAGTTGTGCAGCTTCCTTGTCCAAGAGTGTTCAAGAGTGCCCCTTCACGTGGAACCCCCAGTATTTTAGGCCAAATATAATACACAGTTCACGTGAGCCACACAATATTAATAATCCTGATATAGTCAGGCAAGAGTCAATAGGAGATATGATTATTTATAGGGGAAGGAGCAATTATCCCTCCAGTATAACTAGAGTTGATGTTCATTCACTGTGGCGCGGTAACCAGGTAATATCCGCTCAAACAAGATCACCCAACTAGCAGAGTTGATGTTCATACACTGTGACATGGCCAGAATCTCTGACCCAGGGCAATGATTTAGATGGACATTCAATGTGCGGTAATCAGGTGGTATCTGCACTCTCACACTATCTGACTAGGTCATTAAAATAGCAAAGTTGATGTTCATTCACTATCCAAGTGTGCCCCTCCACATGGAGCCCCCAGTATTTTAGGCCAGGTATAGTATACAATGCACGTAGGCCACGCAATGTTAGTAATCCTGGTTTAATCAGACAAGAGTCAATAAGAGATATGATTATTTATAGGGAGAAGAGCTGTTATCCCACCAGTATGACTGGAATTAAATTTCATTCACTGTAGCACGGCCGAAATCTCTGGCTCAGGGCAATGATTTAGATGGATATTTAAAATGCAGTAACCAGGTATTATCTGCCCTCTCACACCATCAAAAGTCACCCAAGTTTCAGAGTTAATCTTCATTCACTATCCAAGAGTGCCCCTTCACAGGCAAGAGGCAGTGAGAGATATGAGTATGAAAGGGTGCCCCTTCACATAGAGCCCCCAGTATTTTAGGCCAAGCATGGTACACAGTTCACATAGGCCACACAATATTAGTAAGGCCTCATGCACACGACCGTTGTGTGCATCCGTGTCCGTTGTTCAGTTTTCTGTGATTTTCTGCGGACTCATTGACTTTCAATAGGTCCGATGAAAACTCAGAAAATGCACCGTTTGTTATCCGCGTCCGTGATCAGTGTTTTCTTGTCCGTCAAAAAAATACCTGTCCTATTTTTTTGACGGACAACGGTTCACCAACCCATTCAAGTCAATGGGTCCGTGAAAAACACGGAGGCACACAAGATTGCGATCCGCGTCCGTGATTCGCGTCATTAGGCTACTTTAGCACAGACGGATCCGCCGATCCGTCTGCATACAGCTTTTTCAGAGCTGAGTTTTCACATAGTCATGGGGACGCTTCAAGTTAGAATATACTAAGAACTGTGTACATGACTGCCCCCTGCTGCCTGGCAGCATCCGATCTCTTACAGAAGGCTGTGATCTGCACAATTAACCCCTCAGGTGCCGCACCTGAGGGGTTAATTCTGCGTATCATAGCCCCCTGTAAGAGATTAGGTGCTGCCAGGCAGCAGGGGGCAGACCCACCTCCCTCCCCAGTTTTAGATTTATTGGTGGCCAGTGCGGCCCCCCCTCCCTCCCCTGTATTAAATTCATTGGTGGCCAGTGCGGCCCCCCCTCCCTCCCTTACCTGTATTAAATTCATTGGTGGCCAGAGCGGCCCCCCTCCCTCCCCTGTATTAAATTCATTGGTGGCCAGTACGGCCTCCCCTCTCCCCCCCTAATTAAAATCCCCCCTTCCCCATCATTGGTGGCAGCAGAGAGTTCCGATCGGAGTCCCAGTTTAATCGCTGGGGCTCCGATTGGTAACCATGGCAACTAGGATGCTACTGCAGTCCTGGCTGCCATGGTTACTTAGCAATTTTAGAAGCATTATACTTACCTGCGCTGTCTGTGACAGGCCGGACGCTCCTCCTACTGGTAAGTGACAGCTCTGTGCTATAAGCAATGCGCCGCACAGACCTTTCACTTACCAGTAGGAGGAGGTAAGTATAATGCTTCTAAAATTGCTAAGTAACCATGGCAGCCAGGACTGCAGTAGCATTCTGGCTGCCATGGTAACCGATCGGAGCCCCAGCGATTAAACTGGGACTCCGATCGGAACTCTCCGCTGCCAAGATATGAATATTTGTAGGGAGGAGAGCTGTTTTCCCACCAGTATGACTAGAGTTGGTGTCCATTCACTATAACACAGCCAAAATCTTGACCCAGGGTAGTGGTTTAGATGGACATTCAAAGTGCAGTAACCAGGTCATATCTGCACTCTCACACCATCAGACAGGGACACCCAAATAGCAAATCTGAAGGGGAACACCTGGGCCAGTCCACACAGCGTACAGCCAATCTTCAGCCCAATGCAGCTCGCTTGAGCCCAAACCCAGTGACGCTGTTAAGCGGGCTATTAATTATTGATATTTATGCAACTCTCAATAATTAATATTCATAAATAGGCGTGCGTCGTCTAGTGATGACTCCGCCTATTTATGCCTAAATGATATACCTATCTAGGTTAATTATGTTAACTAGCTAACTACCTCTGTTACCTATACACTCCACTGAACTACACTACGGCTATTGCTGCGGCACCTACCACAACAAAAGACTACACACTGTGCTTAAATAAAAGGTATTTATTAACATACTATACGTAACAGTCTAATATTTGCTTATAATTATATATATCTATATCAATGGAATAGATATATATATATATATATTTATAGCAGCACACAGCAATATAAGTAAACACACTATAACAACACACTAATACGGTTCTAACTACACTAACACAGTCCCAAATCCTCCCCAGAATCTAACTACAATTACAATAATACACATACATACACTTTACCAGCAGCCCACCCAATCCTGTCAATATACTCTCCCTACGGGGAATAACAAGGGGTAAATACAGACACTGCTGCTGCTGGGGTAAGCAGGGCAGCCGGAAAGGGGTATCAGGGGTAGAGGCAATACCAGGATAGGTATAAGGGTTGACCAGGGTAGCGGGGGATATGAGGGATCCTGGGGGAACACAGGGGAATTAGAAAGGTACCAAGGGTTTAGGGGGTAACTAAGGGAAGCAGGGGCTATAAGGGAATTAGGGTCAGTTGGTGGTGTAAGGGTTAATGCAGGGGAATCAGGGAATGCAGGGGAAGGTAAGGGTAGATATGGCAGGGGATCTTTGGTGGTTTAGGGCAGGGGAATAATATATATATCCTTGGTGGTATAGGGAGGGTAATCATATATATATCGTTGGTGGTATAGGGAGGGTAATATAGGGTTACTCAGCCATCTCCAGGGGCATGTGGCCTCTCTTCCTTCAGGGAGCTGTTCCCATGTGTCTCTGATTGTAGTCTGGTTGCAAGAGACCACCTTGTTTATGGCTTCGGGCTCATATATCAGCCTCAGAAACAGCCCACCTCCCCCCTCCTCAGGGATGTGACATCATAGTGTGACTGTGACGTATGCCCTCACTCAGGACTGCCAGTTGGCCCCCTAAGGCTAGCAGCACCACACGCCCAGCCATGTCACAAACATATGGTGGGGCAGGGCATAGTAACTAGGCTGATAAACTCAACAAAAGGCCTCAGATCAATTGATCCCTTAGCCTTTGAAGTCACCAGCCACCTGGAGACATATCCACCCCTCTGCAGGAACTGGCTGAACACTGTCCCTATGGGGGGCATTTAAGTATATATATATATATATATATATATATGTATATAGATACTTGGGGCACATCTTTATACACATATATACTCATTATAAACCTGGGGCATACATGGGCAGTTATAGGCCCATATATATATATATATATATATATATCTGGGGGAGAGCCATGGCAGATACACATATATAGATGTTTGGGGCACATCTGCCGGCATGTACATATACACAATATAATTCTGGGGCATAAATGGGCAGTAATAAGCCCACCTGCCTATGGATATATTATACATAGAGATGTATGCTGACAAGGGAGCATACATACATTTCCATGTATACACCCATGCCACCTGGACTGGCCCATGCAAAAGGGCCAATATACATGCATATATGTAAGGGCATATATACATATATATTTAAATCCAACACTTCCCTCAACAGACGCATTAAAGTTTCTTGCTCATACAGGTAGATTAATGCAACCATCAAATTACTACGACCAGGGTCTGATAACTCTCTCATATCATGTTATAAAGACGCTTTAGGGGGCAAAGAAGGGGGAAGTCAACTGACATAGTCCTCACCACTTGTTGCCTCTCAGAGAACACTTCACGTTCCTGCTCCTGCTCTCACCTCAGGAACCGGGCCTCTGCAGTGCAGCCAGTAGCAATCCCAGGCTTCGCCCCTCAATGTATTAGTTGCTGCACTACGGGTACCAACGCAAGTTCGCAGCTCTGGGCGACGGTCTCAGGCGATGGCGTTCTCTCTAGTGCTTTAAGCAGCTGAGACCTGGCCAGTCTCCCTCATGAGCAAGTTGATGCCAGAAGCCGAGGAGGAGACAGAGGAGCGGGGATAGTAGCAGCGGGATTGCGGCATGCCTACGTGCTTACGTCATGCCACAACAGCCAGTCGAATCCTTTTCTTCCCTAAATCTGAGGACATATTAGAATAGGCGGACCACAAGGGTGTAGGCACCTGAACCAGTCTTAGATTATGATGTATTATGGAGGAGGAGGGGGGGATATGCAGATAGTAAGAGATCTGTAGGGATGTATTTCCCTGTGAACCAGAGTGGATGGAGGGGGGGGGGGGATTTCGCCTTGTCTTGGGTTCTGGGGATTTGCTTAGTCAATGTTTTGTTTTGTTTTTTCTCTTACTATTTCAATATATAGGGAATGAGTAATATAATCCTTACCTGGAATGTCCGAGGCCTGGCCAAAAGAACTAAGAGGGTAACAATCTTTGATCAAATTAATAAACATCTTCCCACTATAGTGGAGCTTTTAGAAACACACTATTCATCAGAAAAAATCGGGTATATATTAGGAAAAAATGGGCACAGCTCGAGTTTTACTTGTTTTTTTCATCATATTCTCGGGGGGTCAGTGTGTATATTGTAGGAAGGAACAAAGGGTCGTCATTGATGGGTGGTATGTGTCACTGAGGTTCCTGACCTCGGTGAGGTAAGAGCTGTTTTTTTTCCTGAGATATCATTATTGCAGTCTGACACTTCAGCTAGTTAGTATGGCTGTAAAGCTGATCCGGGACGGCTCTTACTGGGAGTAGACAAAGTGCTGGGTGGGTGGCTACTCCCTACGTTCCAGGCCGGGTCTTGGGAGGTCAGTCAGCACTGTCAGGTGGGGTGGATTATCCTCCATCTCACAGTAAATCTGTGGAGTCTCTGTGTTAAAGGGCTGAGAGCCGCATGCTGGAAAACAGGCCCCTAAAGTTTTGTTATGTGGACTTTCCATGGTGTGAACGAACACCAAGACTGCGAACTGTCGTTTTGTTTTGGCTTCTGTGTGAATAAACACTGAACTGTTTAAAGGGATTCTGTCACCTCTTTTTACCCTATAGAGTTGCACACATGCACGGCTAGATCGCCGCTAGCATGTCCGCATAATACCTGTCCCATAGCTCTGTGTGGTTTTATTGAGTCTAAAAAATGATTTTATATATATATATATATATATATGTAAATCAGCCTGGTAAGGAGCCCAAGGGGCTGTACTAACCGTTCTGGAGCTCAGCCACGCCCCCTCTGTGATGGAGCCCAGCACCTCCTGTATCCACAAATCTCGTCCTTGCGCAGTGCCGACATAGTGTTCCTTCCCTGTGCTGTCATCAGCCTCAGGGAAGGAACTGCGCATGCATGAGCTCGCACATCGCGAGATTACGGCGATCTGACTTTCTGAGCAAGGAGGAGATTTGTGGATAAACTCCTTCACAGGGGGGGCGTGTCTGGGCTCCAGAAAGGTTAGTACAGCCCCTTGGGCTCCTTACCAGGCTGATTTACATATATTTAAAATCATTTTTTAGACTCAATAAACCCAAACAGAGCTATGGGACATGCTAGCAATGATCTAGCCGTGCATGTCTACAACTCTATAGGGTAAAAAGAGGTGACAGAATCCCTTTAAGTTAAAGACTTTGTGGTTGCCTCTATACTGCATCCGCTAACCTGCCTACCATAGCGAATCCCCACAATATACATAAAATGGTAGCGTACGAACATATCAAGCAAAGCATTGACAAGGAAGGGAGGTACATATTTCTACATGGTTGGTGGAATGGGGTAATTTGTGTGCTTGCATTTATCTATATTCCACCTCCATTTTCTTCTTATGTCATAGCACGTTTCACAGAATTTATTAATCAAAGAGCTAAATGCCCAATTTTAGTTATGGGTGACTTCAATAATTTAATGTGCCTGGAGAATGATAGAATGTCTTCAGTGCCAGCTCTAAGAACTAGAACAGGTGAACAATCGATTCTGTATAAGATCTGCCAGGAACTTGCATTAATCTATATTTGGCGTTATCTGTATGGTGAAAAGAAAACCTTTTCTTGTCCTAGCCGATCATATACAGCTATGTCTAGAATAGATCTGGTGCTGACGACTCCCGATTTCATAGATAAAATTTATCGAATGAAGTATGAAGCCCATACAGTATTAGACCATTCCTCTATGCTGGTATTGATCAAAGACCTTGACAAAGGGTCAACTACTAGACGCTTTAGACTGAATCCGTATTGGTTCATCCTTATACAGGATCACAAAAAAATATATAATGAGATTAAAGATTTTTGGAAGATTTATTATAGCTATACACATATACACTTTGTATAGGACTCATTAAAAGCATTTCTCAGCGGTATTTACTTTACCAAAATTAAAATAATTAAATCTATGTTCGCAGAAAAAGATAAAAACTTAGAACATAGAGTTAATACATTACAAAATAAGATTATTAAAAATAAAAACACAGAAATTAGAATGCAATTAATGAAAACCAATAAATAACTCAATCTATATTTAAAGCAAAAAGCTCAACAGAGAGTATTTTTCATGGGGCAGAAACAATTCTGCGAGGCTGAGAAGCCCGGGAGATTGCTTGCATCATTAATCCAAAATCAAAAGCAGATTAGTATTATCAAAAGCATTAAATTGAGAAATGGTATGCTGACTTCTACTCAGGAGGAAATGATGCGAGAGTTTAGGGATTTCTTTTTAGTGCTATATACATCTGAGATGAAAGGGCGAGAATTTGACCCACAGGGTTTTCTTGAGGGAGTTGTTCTCCCTAGATTGTCTGAAGAAGATAAGGCCTGGTTAGATCTCCATGTTCAACTGAATGAACTAAAAGAAGCGCTGAGTTCTATACATGGGAACATGGTTCCCGGCCCCGATGGGTTACCTTTTGAGACATATAGGAGATATAGTGATATTTTACTACCTTATTTATTACAGGTTTTGAATGAATCTTGGGATAGAGGTAGTCTTCCACCATCCTTGATGAAAGCCACTATTACCTTGTTATTGAAAAAGGACAATAATGAATCGAAGATGGGGTCTTACTGCCCCATCTCCTTACTAAATACAGATAATGAAATTTTCGCTAAAGTTCTAAAGAATAGGCTCAAGCGAGTAATAGATAAAATTTTCCACCTAGATTGGAACGTTTTTTAGATAATCTTATCTGGGGCAAAAAGAGAGTGCGGATTAAACAAAAATATCTATGGCTCTCTGCTGAGGATGGAGGTTTATCCCTCCCTTTTCTCCAGGGTTACTAGTTGGCTGCCCAGACACCGTGGTATATGAGTGGTCTTGGACACCTTACCCGGAAATACCCAGGTCCTAAAAAGAATATATTTTATATCTTAGAAACTGGATTTATGGGTACGAGAGGAAAACACTGCCTTATCAGCAAGACAATGCAATTGGAATAAAAAAAGATCAAATAAATATTAGGTATATCGCATACTCTAAACTTCATTCCACTGTGGCACAATATAAATTTTTGAGAATTTCAAGTAATGGAGGATAGTAGTTTTTGAGAAAAGATTAGTATCACGTTGGTTGATAAAAAGTAATCTTCGGGGCACATTAAAAAGATAGAATATTTAATAGGGAATAATATAGGTGACCCCCTTGCTAGGTTTAGGTATAGTCAGCTTAAATACGCTCTTTTATGAACTAAGAACAACAACTTTTTATTTTGTATAAGCACACGATTTCACCGAATTTTGCTATAAGTTTAATAAGAATAAGTTTTCTATTGCACAGATATATAGAAAAATTAGGGATAATTTAAGCACAATTGTTAAATTTAAGAGCAAAGTAAAATGGGAACAAGAGATAGGGATGAATATTACTATCTGAAAGGATTTGGACCTTTCTGCTTTCTGGACCTCTACGACAACCTTGGTTTGAGACACTGACGTCAGGAGAGATGTTTCTCAGTTGGCAATAATAGACACACACATCACTGAGAAACACTGTAACTTTATTATGCTATCACTTGGCCTTATAAAGGCAGTAGAAAAGTTTGCATAACAACAGCGTTAAACCAATCATAAAGGATAAACATTGGTGCTCACACAGATACTACCGGAACATCCTTTTATGGGTATGCAATACGTCACATATAAGAATGTACGCAGTTGTGCCGAATGACCCTGAATGAGACAGAACATTTGTTCTAGTTCTGGGAGATTCCCAGATAAGTGAACCTAACTCACAGCGAGGGAGGGATGTGAAGTGCGTGGGTGAGATATTATAACAATTCTGTACATCTAAGAGACGAGAAGATGGAGTCACACTTCCCTTCACTATCCATTGGGAAATTGTATATAAAAATGTTAAGAAATCCTCACTGTCTAGTAACCATAGGTTAATTCAGTTTAATATACTTCATCGACTGTACTATACTCCTACTATGTTATGAAAGTACTATAATACAAAATAAGTAATAAACAACATTTTTATTGATCCAAAAGTAGGACATACATATATTATGGACAATTAAAATTACATATATTGTAGGAGAGCAGGATTTTGGAGAAAAGTCGTTCCTGGGAATGGTTGGGTACTATGATTTTATTATTGCTCTCAGTCTACTATTAGGTGATTCGGTTGTTCCACTTGATGGGTACAGCACTGTCTCTTTATTGTTTAACCCTCAGGATGCCGTTAGGCACCATATTATGTTAACTAAGTGGTTCATGCTATTATGCACAGTGACTGTAGAGCTGTACTATTGCACTTTATTCCCAGCACTGGAGGGACTTTTCTCCATAATCCTGCTCTTCTACAATATATGTAATTTTAATTGTCTGTAATATATGTATGTCCTACTTTTGGATCAATAAAAATGTTGTTTATTACTTCTTGTGTGATGTAAGATTTATATAGGAGTTTATGTTATGATTCCATGCATATTGATGTGCTGGTGTTTATATTGGAGTTAAGTACTATAATACCTCTATGCATATGTGTCAGAAATGTGATAGTGAGCAAGCAAATTTCTTGCATCTGAGCTGGTCCTGTCCGGCAATTAAGTCCTTCTGGAGTAAGACATTTGTAGAACTCAGGAGAAGAACATCTTACAATCCCACCCTGAACATTGTCTCTGCGGTGTTGGGTCGCCTTCCCCCATCCGTAGACCCTCAAACTCAAGGGGACCAATTATGGATGAAGGCCCTAATGTTAGCCAGAGTTATAATAGCTAGGAACTGGCCGGCAAATAGGCAACCTGAGATAATTCAATGGGTTTATCTAATCAACAAGGTAAAAGAATATGAGAGACTCGCTATTCAAGGACTTTGGCAGAAAAAAACTATGGGAAGTAACTTGGAAGGATTGGGCATGAGTGCTGTTTTAGTTTTTTATGTTTTTATTGCTGGTCTCTCCTCAGCATCCGAGACATGGGTTGGGGTTGCTGCTACTATACTTGATGGCTTTGCAGACAGCAGGAGCAACCCCGAGTGTCCACGATGCCTAGAAAGCAGTCCGTGCTGCGATTCCAAAGATGATCCCCGCAGACAAAATCGAAACCTAACTGGCGATGTACAAGAGAGTGGCCATAAGGGAAAAGCTACCCCGTGGCTGTGTGAATGTGTTGGTCTGGGCCCAGTGGGTGCATCAGTGGGGGTTCAACCTGGCTGAGCCTGCAAGACCCCAGTATTATAACTTACTTTGCCTCTTGCAAAAATGGCTACAGCCTGACGTGCTGAGTCCCACTGCTATGCTGGAACTTCTGTTTGCCGATATGTTTTGGAGAGCTTTGCCATACCCTCTCCAGCACTGGATCCGACAGGTGTCTCCTAGCAATGCCCTTGAGATGGTAGACCTGGTGCAATGCTATAAAGTTACCAGGAATCTAAAGGAGGGTTCTGTCGGGAGGGGGGTCAGCAAACCCCGGAAATCCCCCAGGCCCGGAGATTTGAGCTGATGAAACCCGCCCGTGATGTACCCACGGCAGACCTGGCTCCGATAGTGTCATGCCCCACTCTGATGATGTGCGGAGGTCAGCCAGGATAGCAGCACGAGTTTAGTGGTTGCTTTGGAGCCGTGCTGGATCCGCCTCTCATCAGGTGCACTGGGTGGAGTCATTAGTTTAAATAGCACACTGCCCAGTGCCCTGAGCGGATTATACTGTTCATTTTGGTCTGGGAAGCTTGGAGGGAAGGTTGGCTGTCAGTTCCTGCTCTCAGAGATAAGTGTCATCTCTAGTTCGGTTGTTTGTGTCTTCTATTCCATCCAGGTTCTGTGCGAGTAGACTGCTCCTATCTCCCCACTTCACCATCTTAGGGAGTTCAGGGTTTTGTCAGCCCAGGCTGGAGGACACAAGCAGACCTACCTTCTAGGTCTGCTGTGGGCTGAGCAGTGCAGGGAAAGAGGTCAGGGATAAGCTAGGAGGTGACCCTTCCCCTGTCTCTCGTCCAGAGCCTGGTTGGTGTGTTATCTTTTGTACAGAGTGCACGTCTGCCGTGACAGATAGTCATCGAGTTGAGCCCATGAACACTAACTATGGCTACTATCAGTGGCTATATGCCAGGAAGCTGTGTGCAGCAGGTACCCCAAAAACGCTAAACCACCTGTGCCAGGTGGGTGGAAGTAGGAAACACTCCGGCGGAGGCTCTGCTGGACTCAGGGAGTCTGGTCATTCTAGTAAGGGGTACCCTGGTGCAGTCCACTTTGTATACTGGCCGGAAAGTCGGGGTGATGTGCATCCACGGAGAATTAAAAGACTACCCCACCACACTGGTGTCTCTAACTATGGTGGCCGGTAGATGGACCCACAAGGTGGCTGTCGCCACAAATCTACATTATGAACTCATAATAGGGAGAGACTTCCCGGGCTTTCCGGCACTGAAGCCTGCTAGGAGAGTGACTGATACCCATGAGACAGGGGTAACCCTAGCAGAGTGGCCTGGCTCAGGGGGGAGACCAGAACCCATAGAACCTGAGACCGAAGGGTCAGTGGTAGGGGTGACCGCGACTTTGGTGGAAGAGAAGGAGACATGGAGGACTTGCCACAGGGTCCTGAATTGGCAGACCTCAATGTCTCTGGGGATAATTTTGGTACCTCCTAATGTCGGGACCCAACCCTATACCGTGCCTGGGAAAATGTGTTAATAGTAGATGGTGAACCACAACAACCTGGGGTAGAGTCAGTGTTTCCCTGTTTTGTGGTTCATCAGGATATGTTGTATCGGTTAAACCAACTACAGGTTGAGCCTATTAAACAGTTGGTGGTCCCCAAGGCTTATCGCAAGCTTGTGTTAGATATAGCCCACCAATACGTTCCCGGGGGTCACCTTGGGCTGCAGAAAACTCAGGATCGTATTCTATAGCGGTTTTACTGGCCCAGCATATTCAAGTCTTTCCCGACCTGCCAGATAACTATCCCCAGCCACATTTCCGTAGTCCCCTAGTACCTCTCCCGATTATCGAAGTACCATTTGACTGAATTGCTATGGACCTCATAGGCCCAGTACCGAAGTCTGCCAGAGGGCATCAACACATCTTAGTCATTCTAGACTACGCCACTCGGTACCCGGAGGTGGTGCCACTGCAACATACCTTGGCCAAACTCATAGCTAAAGAGTTAATGGAGATGTTTTACCGAGTAGGACTACCTAAAGAAGTTCTGACCGACCAAGGTACCCCTTTTATGTCCAAGGTGATAAGGGAAGTTGCTGCACATAAAATTGGTACGGATGTCCGTTTACCATCCGCAAACAGACGGTCTGGAAGAAAGGTTTAACCAAACATTAAAAAATATGTTGAAAAGGGTGGTGGCTAAAGATGGGAAGGGCTGGGACCTCCTTCTACCCTATCTCATGTTTGCAGTGCGAGGTACCCCAGGCCTCTACTGGGTTCTCGCCCTTCAAACTGCTATATGGCAGACACCCTCGCGGTCTCTTGGATGTGGCCAAAGAGGCGTGGGAACAACAACCCACTCCACATAAAAGTGCCATTGAGTACTGTACATTACCTAGATGCAAGATCGGATAGAGACAGTGTTACCTCTTGTTAGGGAGCATATGGAGGCAGCTCAGGGAGCCCAGAGTCGGGTCTATAATCGGCAAGCTCGGGTCCAGATCTTTAACCCGGGTGATCGGGTTTTGGTTCTGGTGCCGACCATGTTCAGTAAGTTCCTGGCTAGGTGGCAGACGCCCTACGAGGTACTCAAGAAAATTGGAGATGTAACCTGCAAGGTACACCAGCCAGGGTGGCGAAAGCCGGAACAGGTTTACCATGTGAATTTACTCAAACCGTGGAAAGATAGGGAAACCTGTACATAAGGCAGCCCGTGGCCGGGTTTTCTAGGAGAAGAGGTACCGGCCCCTCTTTCTGATGCGAGAGGCGGCTGCCACAGTAAAAATTGCTGACAGCCTCTCCTCTAAACAGACTCAGTAGGCCAGGGAGTTTGTTAAAGTCTGATTAAAACCATACCGGGTACCCGAGGCTCGGCGACAAGTCATATTGGAGGAGGTGCAGCTAATGTTGCAGCTAGACGTCATTGAGGAGTCAAAAAGTGAGTGGGCCAGTCCTATAGTATTGATACCCAAGCTGGATGGGACTTTGCGGTTTCTTAACGACTTTCTAAAACTTAACGAGGTTTCCAGATTCGATGCGTATCCCCTGCCCCCCGATGGATGAGCTCATCGAGAGGTTAGGATTAGAGGTTTTTCTGTTTTGGACCTCACGAAAGGGTACTGGCAGGTGCCCTTAACAGAGGCTGCCAAATAGAAAACTGCCTTCATCACGCCTGAGGGGCTGTATCAATATAAGGTTTTACCCTTTGGTCTGCATGGCGCCCCCGCCACTTTTCAGCGACTAATGGACATTGTGCTTCATCCACATCGTCGATACGCTTACCTGGACGATATTGTCATCCACAGTACCGACTGGGAAAGTCACCTACCCAAAGTGCAGGCTGTAGTGGACTCCCTTCGGAAAGCTTGCCTAACCGCTAACCCCAAAAAATGTGTGATAGGGTTAGAAGAGACTAAGTACCTGGGGTATGTCATTGGGTGCGGAGTCATCAAACCCCAAGTGAACAAAAAAGAGGTGATACGAAATTGGCCCCGACCTGTCACCACTAGGCAAATAAAGTAATTTCTGGGAATGGTGGGCTATTACATGAGGTTTGTTCCCCACTTTGCTACTCTAGCCGCTCACTTGACAGATCTCTTGAAGGGACACAAGTCAATGATGGTTCGCTGGGATGATCAGATGGAAGAGGCTTTCTCCATTTTTAAGTCGGCCCTGTGCGGGTCCCCAGTTTTGGTGATGCCCGACTTCAAAAGATAGTTTATAGTACAGACCGATGCCTCCGAAGTAGGCCTCGGTGCTGCACTGTCTCAGGAAGTCAACGGAGAGGAGCATCCCGTTGTCTTCCTCAGCCATAAGCTCACACCAGCCGAGACCCGATATAGTTTAGTGGAGAGGGAGTGCCTGGCCATCAAGTGGGCACTAGAATCCCTCCTCTATTATTTATTGGGGAGAAAATTTCCGCCTGGCGACTGACCACTCCTCTCTCAAGTGGATGAGCCAGGCCAAGGACAGAAATGCCTGGGTCACCCAATGGTTTCTCTCCCTACAAAACTTTAAGCTTTTGGTGGAACACAGGGCTGTCACCACCAGACATCTGAGAAGCTCTGACAGACGTCCTTCAGAACCTCCTCCTTGAGGTTCCTTTTGTTTTGCTTTCATTTTTTCATCTCGTTAGCCTCTCTCAGCTGTCATGTAGTTGCACTGATTGCATTCCTTTAAATCCCTTCCCATACTGCATCACTTTGCGGTTTATATTACTTCCTGGAGAGTGTTTCGCATAGGCTGAGCAGTTAGGGAGAGAGCCAGGTCTGTTGCAGGGCTCTCCCTTTTGTTCCTTAGTTTTGGATCCAGTCAGTCGGATCTTCATTTTGTGTCTTCTAGTTTTCTGTACAACAACTTGGCTTTTGAGGAATGGCGCCATTGGCTAGAAGGGAGCCAGACACCCTATTACCGAGTTTACTGACCATAAGAATCTGGCCTACTTGGAGTCATCTATTAAAACTGCATTCAAAGATCTATATGAGACCCATAAAGAGTATATTAAAACCTGGTGGGAGATTCAATCACTAGATAACTATATTAAAAATTCAATTGTACCAAGGGGTCTTCGAATTTTCATACGCCCAGCCGCACGCATCAGTAACGCTGAACTACTGTTGAAATGGGAGGCTGAGGCCACAGCAAGCTCAGTCAGGTTCATGCGTTTACTACTAGATCAAGAAAAAACTAATATTGAACAACTAGAGAAACGTAAACAAAACCTAACTGAGCAAGCTCTTAAATTCAAAGATCATACTGAATTCCCCAAAAAAGAACTTGAACTCCAAAACAACATCGAAAAGTTTAGGAATAATCTGGTAGAAAGGAAACACCGCCAATTTACCAAAGACCTTACAGAATTTAGAAGCAACACAGCTTACACGAGTATAAGAACAGACCAAAGGGGTTTCATTACTGACACATCTGCCTCAGAGGCAGAGAGTTCTGATCCAGAGTCTACCACATATCGTCAGACTTACACCCACCCAAGAACAAATTGGAGAGGGAGAGGTCGCAGGAGGGGACGGAGCAGATATTTGGGACCCAGACCCACCGGGAGGGGGGAACAATCGACAGGCTTTCAATATCAGAGACAATGGGAGTCACAAAATATGGAAGAGAGAGGAGACAGAACACGAGACGACAGAAGGCAGGAATATACCTCAGATGGCTGTACATTGGGGCCCTCTACACACTCTGGTATACCAACTTCCAACTCCCTGCCTTTTTTAGGCCCACCACAGGGAAACACCTATGGACTGAGGGATCGCCCTCTACCTCATCAACTAAACAAGAAATAAGCTGTACTTCATCTGACATGTCAATTATTAACCTCTCAGATATCACATTATCCAGAGATGAAATATCTATTTTAAGAAGGGGCTTGACCTTTGTTCCAACTACACGTTACAATTGCTTCAATTGGATCAAGGATTTAAATCTTTTCACTAGAAAACTTCGTTGGCATAAAATCTTCGCCACAACAGATCAAAAAAGATGCCTAGAACTGGGGATCAATAGGGAAGATCTAGATAGCTTGAACAATCTCACAGAGTTACTAGATGAAAATGAACGCCCCATTGGACAAGGCCCGTTCACGTCTCTTAAAAACAGAAGCACTAAAATGCCACCGAAAACCCTTAATGATGCCAACATTGAAACCTTTTTGAGATCAGTAACACGTGATTTACACAAGCTTGAAGAACAGAACATACATAAAAACTATACTTATTCTGAAATGATAGCATTACAAAATCTCAATAAAAATAGCAACATTGTTGTGAAACCATCAGACAAGGGGGGCAACATTGTTATCCTTTCCCTCCAACAATATAGGGACATGTGTTATACCCTTGTATCAGACACAAATAGTTATGAACGCTTGAGAAGTGACCCCACACCAACCTATCTTGCTGAACTGACTGAAATCATACAATGGGGCCTTCTCAACAAATGTATAGACAAAAAAGAATCCGAATTTTTGTTACCAACTAATCCAAAAATAGCAACCTTTTATGGATTCCAAAAATCCATAAGGGAACAGTTCCATTGAAGGGACGTCCTATTGTCTCTGGTATTGATAGCCTCACCCAACATGTAGGGACCTACATTGATCACATCCTACGACCATTTGTATCCGCTCTACCCTCCTATCTTCGCGACACCACCGACTTGCTTAAAAGACTAGAAGGCATCTCTCTGGAACCATAAACCTGGTTCGCCTCGATTGATGTAGAGGCACTCTACACATCGATCCCCCACGATAAAGGTCTGATATCAGCCAAATATTTTTTGGACACTCGATCTACTAACATGGTTCATCACAATAACTTTGTTCTCGAACTACTTAAGTTTGTTCTAACACATAATTATTTTGTATTTGATGGTCGCCTCTACCACCAGCTCAGGGGCACCGCTATGGGTAGCCCGTGTGCACCGACATATGCAAATTTGCTCCTGGGCTGGTGGGAAGACGTGATAGTCTTCTCTGAAGCTATGAATCAGTGGACCAAATATATATCTCTCTGGTCCAGATTCATAGATGATATCCTGCTTCTATGGTCTGGAACGGAACAGGAATTTCATCTATTTATGGATACATTGAATTCTAATCAGATAGGACTATTTTTCACGTCAGAAATACATCATAGTCGAATTACGTTTTTAGATGTGACCCTCGAACGGGACATAAATAATTACATTAAAACGACGCTGTTCAGAAAAAAGACCTCCACCAACAGTCTTCTCCGGTGGGAGAGTTTCCACCCGAGGTCCCTCAAAAAGGGTATCCCCAAAGGTCAATTCCTGAGGGTGCGAAGTAATTGTTCGGACCTGGAAACCTTTGTGAGGAAATCCTCAAAACTATTCCATCGTTTTAAAGAAAGGGGGTACCCTGACCATTGCCTCTATGAGGCCTGGAACTGGGCCAAATCGAGGGATCGCCCCTCCCTCTTACAAACTCCAAAAAAAGAAATAACAAACACTCCGGGACCGATCAGAATCATTGGTACGTTTGACTCGGAGTCCCAACAGGTCCGGGACATTTTGAGTCGTTATTGGTCTTTAATCAAAACAGACCCAGATTTGACACATGTCCTGACAGAAAATCCGTCCATTACATTTAGACGAGGACGCAGTATAGGGGACACTCTGGTGCATAGTCATTTTGACCCCCCAGTATCCAATACATGGCTTACAAATAGACAAGTAGGCACCTTCAGATGTGGGAAATGCAAAGCCTGCAGTTTTCTGTCTCCAGGCAACACATTTCAGAATAGCTAGAACGAGAAAACATTTCACGTCCGTAGCTTCGCCAATTGCAACACTATGGGTGTGATCTATATGGCCACATGTCCCTGTGGCCTTAAGTATATAGGGAAGACTAAGAGATCATTTAAAGTAAGAGTCTTGGAACATATTGGAGACATCCGTAAAAGACGTGATAAACCAATTTCCCGCCATGTATGGACTAACCACGCCGGGAATCCTGAAGATGTCCGATTCTCAGTGATTGAGGTACTGAAACTCACAACCAGAAAAGGAGACATAGATAAACTCCTAAAACAAAAAGAATCTAAATGGATTTTTAGACTTAATACCACTACACCAGCTGGACTAAACGAACACATTGATTTTGCGTGCTTTCTATGAAGAGGTCAAAAATCAAATATATAGATATCTTAATACTGGTAATCTGTAGACCAGGGGTATTATACCAACATATTATATAGAGAATAATTTTCTCAATTTTTATCTAAATACTGTTTATTTACTATTTTGGACCCATTAATTTGAACGACAGTCTCTAATTATAATATGAAGCACTAGCCGACTATATAACGATTAGGACGTAGGTGATGATCACTACATATGACACTATAACCGGACAACCTTATCTACCTCTTGTATTCACCGGCATATAAATCAGATTAATTACTGCATTATATTTTTTGATCTAAATTACATCATATGGGTGTCCCCTATAGGATTTGATACAATATTTTGCTTAATAACAAATAAAAACAGATCAGATACCAGATTTTGTTCTGATTAAGGCTACTTTCACACTAGCGTTCGGGCGGATCCGTTCTGAACGGATCCGCCCATAATAATGCAGACGGAGGCTCCGTTCAGAACGGATCCGTCTGCATTATATTAGCTAAAAAAAGCTAAGTGTGAAAATAGCCTGGGACGGATCCGTCCAGACTTTCAATGTAAAGTCAATGGGGGACGGATCCGCTTGAAGATTGAGCCACATTGTGGCATCTTCAAACGGATCCGTCCCCATTGACTTACATTGTAAGTCTGGACGGATCCGCACGCCTCCGCACGGCCAGGCGGACACCCGAACGCTGCAAGCAGCGTTCAGCTGTCCGCCTGTCCGTGCGGAGGCGAGCGGAGCGGAGGCTGAACGCCGCCAGACTGATGCAGTCTGAGCGGATCCGCCTCCATTCAGACTGCATCAGGGCTGGACGGCTGCGTTCGGGTCCGCTCGTGAGCTCCTTCAAACGGAGCTCACGAACGGAAACCCGAACGCTAGTGTGAAAGCAGCCTAAAATTATATACACTTGTTAATGGAAATTGATATAGACATTGATGTGATGACCCTCCTGCGACCCTATGGAATGACACTTGTACATGGGGCCTCCGCATGCCAACATCTTGTAGGCTACAAGCTTTAACAGCTGAGCGATCTGTTGTTTGCATCGCAACAGCCGTCTCCTCCTAGCTGCCGATGCAGTATGCGGGCCTTGCCTTCATGACGTCACTGGTAAGTCACGTGACCGCTGTTCTGCGATCACGTGTCTGCGCGTCATACCCGGAAGTCGTGCTGATTTAAGCACAGACCCCGCTCCCCAGGTGCGGCCGCGTCTTCATCTGGGCGAGCGGTCACGCCGAGACTCCGCGATACCATTCTTTGCAGCCCCCCACTATCAGGACATCTTCTCTTACCGGAGTGGGCCAGACATCAATGGAGAAATCCCTATCATTTCCTGGACACGCAAGTTTCTATGTGCATTGCCACTATATAATAGTCTATTGGTCTGTTACAGTTCTAATATGACGCCATAATACAAATACTGGGGTCTGATTGTCGGTACAGCTAGAGGGGATAGATTAATCCCTATATATTAACACATCTGACCACTCTAGCTCTATGTATACTTAGAATAGACCACTGTGACATGCTAACAGATTTTCTAGTATTATGATACTGAATTCTTCAGCTATAACTACACCTGCTATACCAACACAATTGTCCATCAATATTCCGAAAATATTATTAACAAATGATAGGATATGTGTCACTATGGTGATTGTTGGTTCACTATTTTGGGATCAGTTATATATCATCACCCTCTAGTTATACTGCCTGGCATACCTCCTGCCTCACTCTATAACTGGAGTCTTATACGTCTTATTGTTTAATAATTATTCATAATTAAGTGACTGGTTTATCATACTACATTTAATCATATTGTAGTCACTTAATTAGTATTGTTTTCGTGGCTGCTTTGCTGTCCTTGTAATTTTATGTGACACACCCCGTGTGCTATTTTGGTTTTTGTCCCCTGAGGAGCCCAATATCAACAGGGCGAAACGCGTAGGGTCGTTCTATACAAACATATCACAATCACACATTGTCTTTGTCATTTTTACCTCCACTATATGGGGGTTGGGGTGTTATTTGTACAAATAAAGCATTTCTTATTTTTGGCACACCTGTAGACTAGTACTGGTCTCCCCATAGGACTACTATCATCGGTCACCTGTATCAGGGTCCTCCAGGGCATTACAGGAGGTACGAGATACGGGATCGCCCCTATCGGGGCGGCCATTCCGTTTTCAGGCAGGGCCATAATTGTAGGGGAATACATTAGGGATACTGCCCCTATTCATCATTCACTTGATCTCCTACATCCAAGAGGTCAAGTGGGATAGATTTATATTTGCTTTATTTCTTTTTCTTGTTTATATATTTCTTATACATTATGGGTCGTTAATTTTAAATATAAATATTAAAAGTGAAGCTTTAGAATTAAATGGTTTTTTCTGTGACACCCGTTTGTGAATTTGACCTAATTCTACCATAATCCCGTGAACAGGGTTGTATGTTCAGTCTGTGAATTCCTACTTGGAGTCAGTCAGTCTGAACCTGAGACAGGCCAGATGGTCTTTGTTCTTTTCAAGGTTTAATTTTGTTGTCACGTTCCGCCCTGGGGTTAAGAATATGAAGGCGGATGCCCTGTCACGTAGTTTTCCGGGAGGTGGGAATTTTGAAGACCCAGGTCCCATTTTGGCTGAAGGTGTGGTGGTCTCTGCTCTTTATCCTGAATTGGAGGCAGAGGTTCAGGTAGCCCAGTCAGAGGCTCCTGATCTTTGTCCTCCTGGGAGGTTGTTTGTGCCTCTTGCTTTAAGACACAAGATTTTTAAGGAACACCACGATACTGTCCTTGCTGGGCACCCGGGGGCAAGAGCCACAGTGGATCTCATCGCTCGGAGATTCTGGTGGCCGGCGCTTCGTAAGTCGGTTGAGGGTTTTGTGGCAGCCTGCGAGACTTGCGCTCGTGCCAAAGTCCCTCATTCACGGCCATCAGGTCCTCTCCTTCCGTTACCCATTCCTTCCCATCCTTGGACACATCTGTCCATGGACTTCATTACGGACCTGCCTCGTTCCTCGGGGAAGACTGTGATTCTGGTGGTGGTGGACCGTTTTAGCAAAATGGTGCATTTCATTCCTTTTCCTGGCTTGCCCAATGCTAAGACACTGGCGCAGGCATTTATTGATCACACTGTCAAATTGCATGGTATTCCTTCAGACATAGTCTCTGATAGGGGCACACAGTTTGTTTCCAGATTCTGGAAGGCTTTATGTTCTCACTTGGGGGTTCGGTTGTCATTCTCTTCTGCTTTCAACCCGCAGTCGAATGGTCAGACAGAGCGCGTCAATCAGAATCTGGAGACATATCTGCGCTGTTTTCTGGCGGAGAATCAGGAGGATTGGTGTTCTTTTTTGTCCCTTGCTGAGTTTGCTTTAACTAACTGTCGTCAGGAGTCCTCTGATAAGTCACCATTTTTTGGTGCATATTGGTTTCATCCGCAGTTTGGGGCATTCTCTGGAGAGGGGTCTTCTGGTTTACCTGATGAGGACAGATTCTCCTCGTCTTTGTCATCTATTTGGCAAAAGATTCAGGATAATCTAAAGAGTATGAGTGAGAGATATAAGCGTGTGGCGGATAAGAGACGTGTGCCTGGTCCGGACCTGAATGTTGGTGATCTGATGTGGTTGTCTACTAAGAATATCAAATTGAAGGTTCCCTCCTGGAAGTTGGGTCCTAAGTTTATTGGGCCTTACAAAATCTTGTCCGTCATCAATCCTGTTGCCTACCGTCTTGATTTTCCTTAGACTTGGAAGATCCATAATGTTTTTCATAAGTCCTTATTAAAACCTTATGTCCAACCCATTGTACCCTCGTCTTTGCCACCTCCTCCGATTGTGGTTGATGGTAATCTTGAATTTCAGGTCTCTAGGATTGTGGATTCTCGTGTTGTCCGCGGTTCTCTCCAGTACCTCGTTCATTGGGAGGGTTATGGTCCTGAGGAGAGGATGTGGGTCCCAGTGACGGACATTAAGGCTACTCATCTCATCAGGGCTTTCCATAGGTCCCATCCTGAGAAGGTGGGCTCTGAGTGTCCGGAGTCCACTCGTAGAAGGAGGGGTACTGTCACCACCAGACATCTGAGAAGCTCTGACAGACGTCCTTCAGAACCTCCTCCTTGAGGTTCCTTTTGTTTTGCTTTCATTTTCTCATCTCGTTAGCCTCTCTCAGCTGTCATGTAGTTGCACTGATTGCATCCCTTTAAATCCCTTCCCATACTGCATCACTTTGTGGTTTATATTACTTCCTGGAGTGTGTGCATGCTGATGCTACTACTGAGTCTTCTACAGATAAGTTTTGTTCATTCATTTGTGTTTTCCTATTTGCTGGATCCCAGGTGACCCTGACTCCCTCCGTATCAAGTGTAGGGAGCCGGTGGTCGTGTCCCCTCACTAATATAGGGTGTTCAGGTGTTATACAGTTGAGGTACGAGGATATGCGATCATCTACCATTGAGATTTTTGCATAGGCTGAGCAGTTAGGGAGAGAGCCAGGTCTGTTGCAGGGCTCTCCCTTTTGTTCCTTAGTTTAGGATCCAGTCAGTCGGATCTTCATTTTGTGTCTTCTAGTTTTCTGTACACCTTCCGTGACAAGGGCAGGCCGGTTACGGGGAAACATGGATACCCTGTCCCGGGTACACTGTCTGGCATTTTTTCACCCTCTCAGGGTTGAACAAAGGGGGGGCGGAGGGTATGTGACACAGTGAGAGGTTTGGTCTGGGAAAACTGGTATTTTTCTCCCAGCATGTGCTGCTGGGCTGATTTACAGCCAGGTGAGGTCCAATACCAGACCGGATTTTAAGTGCCGGTCCGGGTTTTGGCAGCACCTGGCTGTCCTTAAATAGGCAGCTGGGCTCAGAAGCCAGGTCTCTGTGTTGGGATCTGGGAGCTTTGTGTCTGGATGAAGGCTTGCTACCTGTTTGGCTTGAAAACAGGTTGGTGCTGCTATGGTCAAGGAATCTTTGAGGCAGAATTGCCGCATGGTGTGAATTACCACCAACACTACAAGGTGACTTTTTGCTTCATTATGACTGCTTGTTTTGTCACTTGCCTAAAGTGTGAATAAAACACTGAACTGTTTGATCCAAAGAAATGGCTTTTGCCTCTATACTGCGTCCGCTAATCCTGTCTACCAGAGTGAAAGAAAACCCACAATATATATATATAGTTATATATCTATATACACACACAAAGAATCGGAAAATGGTCTGGCAACTCATTTTGTGGGCTGTATCTGGTATTGCAGTTAACCCCCCTTAAAGTAAATGGGCTTTGCTGCAAAACCCGACAGCCCATGAACGTGAGTTGATCTGTTTCTGGAATCCTTTAATGTCTGGTTTACAAGATGGGAGTTCAAGGTTCCAGACAATGTGTGCCTATAGCAGTGATGGCAAACCGGCTCCAGAGATGTAAATATAGATGAACACTCTAGGTCTGCATCCACAAATAATCTAACATGAAAGAGAACAGTATACTGCAACAGATAGATCTGAATAGATTGGAGGCCTGGGCAGAGAAGTGGCAGATGAGGTTTAACACTGACAAATGTAAGGTTATGCACATGGGAAGGAATAATGCAAGTCACCTGTGCATACTAAATGGTAAAACACTGGGTAACACTGACATGGAAAAGGACTTAGGTATTTTAGTGAACAGCAAACTTAACTGTAGAAACAGCGTCAGGCAGCTGCTGCTAAGGCCAGTAAGTAGTGTTGAGCACCAGCTCGGCTCGAGCATCGCGATGCTCAGCAGAACACCACGTGTGCTCAATATACGTGCAGGTCTCTATCAAACAATGGGGACATACCCTAGTGATGTGCCTCCATTATATGAGATGGGAAAACCCCTTTAGCGTCCTTGCCTCTAAGGTACAAGCTTGGGCATTCGAATCCCGGCAGAAACATTTCAGATATTTTTTTTAGATATATATATACAGTTAGGTCCATAAATATTGGGACATCGACACAATCCTAGATTTTTTGGCTCTATACACCACCACAATGGATTTGAAATGAAACGAACAAGATGTGCTTTAACTGCAGACTGTCAGCTTTAATGTGAGGGTATTAACATCCAAATCAGGTGAACGGTGTAGGAATTACAACAGTTTGCATATGTGCCTCCCATTTGTTAAGGGGCCAAAAGTCATGGGACAGAATAATAGTCATAAATCAAACTTTCACTTTTTAATACTTGGTTGCAAATCCTTTGCAGTCAATTACAGCCTGAAGTCTGGAACACATAGACATCAACAGACGTTGGGTTTCATCCTTGGTGATGCTCTGCTAGGCCTTTACTGCAACTGTCTTCAGTTCCTGCTTGCTCTTGGGGCATTTTCCCTTCAGTTTTGTCTTCAGCAAGTGAAATGCATGCTCAATTGGATTCAGGTCAGGTGATTGACTTGGCCATTGCATAACATTCCACTTCTTTCCCCTAAAACACTCTTTGGTTGCTTTTGCAGTATGCTTTGGGTCATTGTCCATCTGCACTGTGAAGCGCCGTCTAATGAGTTCTGAAGCATTTGGCTGAATATGAGCAGATATTATTACCCGAAACACTTCAGAATTCATCCTGCTGCTTTTGTTAGCAGTCACATCATCAATAAATAAAAGAGAACCAGTTCAATTGGCAGCCATACATGCCCACGCCATGGCACTACCACCACCATGCTTCACTGATGAGGTGGTATGCTTAGGATCATGAGCAGTTCCTTTCCTTCTCCATACTCTTCTCTTCCCATCACTCTGGTACAAGTTGATCTTGGTCTCATCTGTCCATAGGATGTTGCTTCAGAACTGTGAATCACAGAAGAAATGCACCAAACGGATATGCCACTGACTATACGGCTAGTCATAAATGCAGATATTAAAAGCTGAGACTTTTGCCAATATATTCCTGTCAGGAAGATATCGGAGCCCACATGCACCACGTCACGGCTCTCAGCATGGCAAGGGGTCCTACCACTACGCTACCTATGGTGTGAACAAGGTCTGAAGGTGATGTAATCCAGCTCACAGCCAAGCTTCCACACAACCGCCTAGGTAATCCAGCTCACAGCCTCCATCACATGGTCTGGTATGGGTGTGGCTTACAGTCTGGCTTTGTTCACATTGCACTAGTTGTCCTGCTAGGCGGTTGTGTGGAAGCTTGGCTGTGAGCTGGATTACATCACCTTCAGACCTTGTTCACACCATAGGTAGCGTAGTGGTAGGACCCCTTGCCATGCTGAGAGCCGTGACGTGGTGCATGTGGGCTCCGATATCTTCCTGACAGGAATATATTGGCAAAAGTCTCAGCTTTTAATATCTGCATTTATGACTAGCCAGTATAGTCAGTGGCATATCCGTTTGGTGCATTTCTTCTGTGATTTATGATTATATTTTCATCCGCACAATGCTCCGTTTTGTGTAGGATGCCTTTGTGGTGCATGTGGACCGCGCCGACATCCTCCACCGTATGCAAAATATTTTTTGCTGGGGATAGTCGTTTGCTGCGGTCCACATGCGGTGGGACTGCTCCCCCAATGAAAAACACGCTACAGTGTTAGGGGTTGAGCAGCTCCCCCAGATTTGCCACTATATTTCTGTGTTTTTTTCAGAACTGTGAAGGCTTTTTTAGATGTCGTTTGGCAAACTCTAATCTGGCCTTCCTGTTTTTGAGGCTCACCAATGGTTTACATCTTGTGGTGAACCTTCTGTATTTCTCTTTATTGTTGACTTTGACACACATACACCTACCTTCTGGAGAGTGTTCTTGATCTGGCCAACTTTTGTGAAGGGTGTTTTCTTCACCAGGGAAAGAATCCTTCAGTCATCCACCACAGTTGTTTTCCGTGGTCTTCCGGGTCTTTTGTTGTTGCTAAGCTCACAGGTGAGTTCCTTCTTTTTAAGAATGTTTGAAACAGTTGTTTTGGCCACGCATAATTTTTCTGCTATCTCTCTGATAGGTTTGTTTTGTTTTTTTCAGCCTAATGATGGCTTGCTTCACTGATAGTGACAGCTCTTTGGATCTCATCTTGAGAGTTGACAGCAACAGATTCCAAAAGCAAAAAGCACACTTGAAATGAACTCTGGACCTTTTATCTGCTCATTGTAATTGGGATAATAAGGGAATAACCCACACCTGGCCATGGAACAGCTGAGAAGCCAATTGTCCCGTTACTTTTGGTCCCTTTAAAAGTGGGAGGCACATATGCAAACTGTTGTATTTCCTACACCGTTCACCTGATTTGGATGTAAATACCCTCAAATTAAAGCTGACAGTCTGTAGTTAAAGCACATCTTGTTTGTTTCATTTCAAATCCATTGTGGTGGTGTATAGAGCAAAAAATGTTAGAATTGTGTTGATGTCCCAATATTTATGGACCTGACTGTAAGTTTTTAGCCATAATATATTTACATATATTATTATATATTTAGAATATATAATATATGATCTACTAGTTGAGGAAATAGCTAAAATTACATTGAAAGGGGAAGTTATCATTATGGAAGACTTTAATCTTCCTGATGTAAACTGGAAAACCAAAATAGCTAGCTCTGCCAGGAGTACAGAAATTCTAAATTCCCTACTGGGTTTATCTCTACAGCAAGTAGTTGAGGAGCCAACCCGGAAGAAGGCCATTTTATATTTAGTATTCACAAATGGGAATTTGGTATCTGATATTACTGTAGGGGAAAGCTTGGGATCTAGTGATCACCAGTCAGTGTGACTTACTATAAGTACAGTGAGTCACACCACTCAAAAACAAAAGTTTTAGATTTTAGAAAAACGGACTTTTCAAAAATTATATGAGTCCCTATCAGATTGGAACAGTTTAAGTGGAGTCCAGGAGAAATGGGACTACTTAAAAGTGGCACTATTGAAGACAAAAGATAATTGCATTAGGCTTGTCAGTAAAAGCAAAAAAAGGAAGAGACCACTGTGGTACTTAGCAAAAGTGGCCAAAATCATTAAAAACAAAAAGATACCATTTAGTAATTATAAAAAACGAGGATGACAGGGAAATTTATATGATTAGGCAGAGAGAGGCCAAGCAAGTTATAAGAGCTTCTAAAGCACAGGCAGAAGAGAAATTAGCTCAGTCAGTGAAAGAAGGCGATAAGACATTCTTCAGATACATAAATGAAAAAAGAAAACTAAGACAAGGAATTAACAAATAAAAAACAAAAGAAGGAAGGTATATAGAAGAAGATAAAGAACGAACTGACTGCCTCAATGAATACTTCTGTTCAGTTTTTACAAAGGAAAATGAAGGAAAAGGACCTCAGTTAGGGAGGAAGACTAATTAATCTTTTGATGCATGTGTCTTTACAGAGGAAGAGGTTCTAAGTCAGCTGTCTAAAATTAATACAATTAAAAGTCACAGGGGCCTGATGGGATACACCCAAAGCTATTAACTCCTTTCCGACCGCCTAACGCACGAATGCGTCCTGGCGGCAGTCGATTCATTCCTCCTGGACGCATCCGTGTGTCATCTCGCAAGATTTCGGTCTGAGCCGGCCCGCGAATGCACATTGCGGTCCGGCAAAGGTTAAAGAACAATTTCGTCACCAGCCTGCCAGCCAACGATCGTTGCTGGCAGGCTGGCGATTTTCAAAAAATCAAATCAGAAGCCATCTAACACCTTATATTTATAAATATAAGGTGTTAAATGGCTTCTCTGTTCCTCTGCTGGTCCTTTTCATCGGTTGGTCTCAGCAGAGGAGCACAGTTCACAGTGAGTAGCCACCAAACACTTCACTTAGCCCCAGATCACCCCCCAGCACCCCAATTAACCCCTTGATCACCCCTTGATCGCCCCTGTCAATCACCTAGTGAAAGGGAAAAAAGTGATCAGTGAAACCCCTCTTCGCTCCAGGGTAACCGCTACAGACAGAACTATCAAAAATGGATGCTCAAAATACAAGATCTTAGAAAAACTAAATGGTCATGTGAACTCACCCTTTCATGTTTTTTTTTTGTGTGTGAAATAAGACTGAAGAATAACACACAGCACCTCAGTGAAACCATCAGTGAAATCCGGACCATCGTTCAATGTGCTTCAGTGTGGTTCCATTTTTTTTTACTGACCCATTGGCTTGAATGGGCAATTCCAGTGTGAAAACTGCAGTGCATGCTGATTAAATTTGTGTTGTTTTTCATGCATGAAAAAAGCAAAAGATAGAACATGGCCATGTGCATAAACCCGTTGACTTCAGTGGGTCAGCTTTCACTGTGGGAGCTGTCTGCTTTAAACACAGACGGCACATGTGTGAAATTTGCTTTTGTGCAGCATTATTTAATTGAAAAAGCTTTGCTAACAAAAACTGAGAGTGGGGCCCGTAGCATGTGTTAATGAGATGTTCGGTTTGCAGACTGTTGAAGAATGGAGAGAAAAAATCTCAGTTTTTATATGATTAAATCTAGCAAAATATGGTTTACGACTGAAGTGGCAAACTGTTTTCTCACAGCACACATGGACTGTTCAAGGCCTGTGCAGCACTTGCTGCTTTTTGGCAGAAAGCCTTGGTTCAAGTGTGGAAGTAATCCAAGCACAATTTAACTGCTTCAAACTTTAGCAAATTTATATAAACAGATTTACAATGTGTATCGTATCATAGACAACCCACAAGTGTCAGGCCGGTGTATGTGTCTTCAGTGCAGTAATGCACTTCAGTTTTAATGGACATTGTCAGCTATATATGCACACAAGTAAACAATTTACAGTAAATTAGTACAGCAGTTGGATTATCAGATATTCTGGTTTACTGAACTGTCATAGAAAAACATACACGCTATACAAACAAGAGTAGAGAGTCCTGAAGAAGACTGGGCAAAATAAAATGGCTGACTTACTAAATGTTCTACATCACTTTTCATCTTAGTGAATCAGCCCTCAGACATTGTCTGTGGAACTCGTTAGTCTTTCAGGAGAAATATCAATGTCATAGTGGCTAACAGTTCCTAATTTGCAGGGACTGTCCCTAATTTTCCAGCAAATTTCTGGTATCCCAGATTTATATAAGCCCCACCCATAAGTAGATGGTCCTGGATGAGTTTGGAGCCATTTTCAGGGACAGGGCTATCATGCTCCGAATTTACCAACTGCAATGTTGGTAAGTATGCAAGATATCTTCATTTGTATGTAGCAAAGAGGAGTAGGGCTAGGGCTACAGAGAGTGATGACAGAATGGTGGTATGGACATAGCCCAGATGCAATGTAAGAACAAAGGCTTTACTGAATTATGACATTCCAGTGGTATGGCCCCAGAGAGGTAAAGCATTCTTATATAGGATTGCAGTGTTTGACAATACAACAGCAGAACAGACTCTGTACAATCACAAAGGAACAGGTGGTATTGGTGGCCTCCCACTGTAGGAGTTCTAAACCAAACGTCTAATCCAATTGGCACATGCCAAACTGGGGCATAGAGTCGAAGGGATTATGTATTCTTTACCCTCGGCCACCTACAAGGAAGCATGGAATTCACTGCAGTAAAACCCAAGGCTATGCTCACCCAGGGTAGTCTCGGATAGTCAACGTTGATGTAGCAGTAGCAAACATAGACCTGTAACAAGCATAGGTCAGCAACAAAAGGTGAGAAGAAGTACTAGGGGCAAAGAACATACCTTAGTCCAAAACAAACCGGGGTCAAAGCTGTAGACAAGCAAGGGTCAACAACCCAAGGGGAGAGAGAGTTGCAAAGTCTTGAGCAAACTGGAGCCAAAGCTGTGGGACAACAGGTTTTAGAAATCCCATTGTAAAGCGATAAACAGGTAAAAAAGTCTGATATGGGCAGGAGATTAGAAGATCCGAGTGGATAATTAGCATACCTATGTATCTTACATAACTATATGGAAAACCTAGAAAGTCTCACACATATATAATAGATAAATCTTTATTAATAGAAAGAAAAAAATAATAAGTCATACATATATAGCTGTTACAATTAGTGGTAAAAAATGCAGGAGGATAAAGTGACAAGTGCACGGAGCCACCAATAGTCATAAACTGGTAAGTCAGATAATGCATAAGGCTAAATGAGATAAAGTATTGCCTATACTGATGTGATGGATGGTAATAAGTACCCATAAATAACCACACAAAAGACACACCGTCTCAATTGCGCCACCACATGTCACAGAAAAATATACATAAGTAGCAATAATATTGCAGGGAGGTCAGCAGGACAATGTGATCACCAGGCTGTGACCAGATGCTGACCCGCCGGCAACAAGCAATACAAATTACAATTGACAGTGGAGCAGCCTATACTAACCAGAAAAGGATGAGGTGATGGCTCCTAGCCCGACGCGCATTTCGCCTCGCTTCTTCAGGGGGCGTGTGGTCACCAGATCCGAGTGGATAATTAGCATACCTATGTATCTTACATAACTACAGGTCCTTCTAAAAAAAATTGCATATTGTGATAAAGTTCATTATTTTCTGTAATGTACTGATGAACATTAGACTTTCATATATTTTAGATTCATTACACACAACTGAAGTAGTTCAAGCCTTTTATTGTTTTAATATTGATGATTTTGGCATACAGCTCATGAAAACCCAAAATTCCTATCTAAAAAAATTAGCATATCATGAAAAGGTTCTCTAAACGAGCTATTAACCTAATCATCTGAATCAACTAATTAACTCTAAACACCTGCAAAAGATTCCTGAGGCTTTTAAAAACTCCCAGCCTGGTTCATTACTCCAAACCGCAATCATGGGTAAGACTGCCGACCTGACTGCTGTCCAGAAGGCCATCATTGACACCCTCAAGCAAGAGGGTAAGACACAGAAAGAAATTTCTGAATGAATAGGCTGTTCCCAGAGTGCTGTATCAAGGCACCTCAGTGGGAAGTCTGTGGGAAGGAAAAAGTGTGGCAGAAAACGCTGCACAACGAGAAGAGGTGACCGGACCCTGAGGAAGATTGTGGAGAAGGACCGATTCCAGACCTTGGGGGACCTGCGGAAGCAGTGGACTGAGTCTGGAGTAGAAACATCCAGAGCCACCGTGTACAGGCGTGTGCAGGAAATGGGCTACAGGTGCCGCATTCCCCAGGTCAAGCCACTTTTGAACCAGAAACAGCGGCAGAAGCGCCTGACCTGGGCTACAGAGAAGCAGCACTGGACTGTTGCTCAGTGGTCCAAAGTACTTTTTTCGGATGAAAGCAAATTTTGCATGTCATTCGGAAATCAAGGTGCCAGAGTCTGGAGGAAGACTGGGGAGAGGGAAATGCCAAAATGCCTGAAGTCCAGTGTCAAGTACCCACAGTCAGTGATGGTCTGGGGTGCCATGTCAGCTGCTGGTGTTGGTCCACTGTGTTTTATCAAGGGCAGGGTCAATGCAGCTAGCTATCAGGATATTTTGGAGCACTTCATGCTTCCATCTGCTGAAAAGCTTTATGGAGATAAAGATTACATTTTTCAGCACGACCTGGCACCTGCTCACAGTGCCAAAACCACTGGTAAATGGTTTACTGACCATGGTATTACTGTGCTCAATTGGCCTGCCAACTCTCCTGACCTGAACCCCATAGAGAATCTGTGGGATATTGGGAAGAGAAAGTTGAGAGAGGCAAGACCC